>NC_060271.1:58787693-59143481 GCF_021613505.1 Equus quagga
AGTGATCACACTGGGGCTTCGAATTGTCACCACTCCTTTGTGCAGTCCCACTGGATCTCACTTGCCCCCTTGGGGCTGTAGCAGAGCTATGCGCATTTAATGCAGCCAGCAGTTAACTTGCCCAGCTGTGCTGGGTCTGCTTCTCGGTCACCAAGCCTTTGTGCTTGGTAGGCGGTGTCTTTCCCCTAGGACCTAGCCGAGACTCTCCCTGGGGCACTGGGACCGTGGATTTTCCCCCTGGACCAAGCAGCGATCATGCTGGGGCTCTGGATTGTCACTGCCCACTTGTGCAGTCTTGCTGGATCTCACTTGCCCCCTCGGGGCTGCAGCAGAGCTATGCACATTTAATGCAGCTGGCAGTTAGCTTGCCCACCCGTGCTGTGTCTGCTCCCAGGTCACCCAGCCTTTGTGCTCGGTGGGCAGGGCCTCCCTACTGAGTCTGAGCCTGAGTCACTCCCTGGGGCTGCAGTGGGTCTGTGGATTTTCCCACTAGTCCAAAGAGCAATCACAGGGGGCTTAGAGCTGTAGTCACCTGTTTCCTCAGTTGCGCCGATGCACACACCTACCCTCAGAGCCACAGCAGTGCCATGAGCACTTCAGCCAGGAGAGAGTCGCACACGGGTACTGGGCTGTCTGGTGGCTGGAGAGCTCTCACCTATCTCCACCTCCTCCCCTGGGGTAGTCCATCCACCTTCTGATGGATAGCAGCGCAGGTCTCTCAGGTGTCCTGCAGTGCTGTGTGAGTATCCTCCATTGATCAGTGAATGCCCATTTAGTTGTAGTTCGAAGGGGAAGAGACAAAGAAAACTGCTCAGTCCACCATGTTGCTGATGTCACCTGCCCTCTTATTCTTTATTTCTCCAGTCCTAAGACTATTTTTCCTCTCATGCCCCATGCTCTTAGTGCAGCCCAGTCGCTGGCCATTTTCTCCACCTGAAACCATCAATTGATATTTCTCCTCCTAATGAATGCTTTCTCATCCTGTATTTACCGGTTTATTTGCCCCTCTTCTCTGCTCTTCATCTCACACCATGTGTGCCTTTGCCCTATAATCAGATGGTTTCATAGCTCAGTCCTGTGTGCTCACCATGGAAGGGGAGGGCTCTTGTCTCCATGTGTCTCCTGCAGTTTACAGAGGGCCTGTCACTTGATGGATATCAACTCAGTGAATGATTACATATTTTCCTTTACTTAAATTAATGCTTTTCTTAGTAGTGGATGAAAGAGAATACTGGTAAATTAACATTGTAGGTATACGGGACAGACACACTCTTATAACTCTCTGGAGCAGTTTTATATTTGGTGAGTGTCATTCAGTTTTTGCTACAAGGCTTATACGATAACCCTGACTAATTTCTATGTAGTTGTGGAGGATAGATGAGTTTAATCATTTTCATATTTGGGTTATATCTTAGCTCACTTCTAGAAATGTATGTAAAATTAGCTGAGTTTACAAGACATTTATTAACCCTATTACCTGTCAATTATTGAATTTCTGAGAATGTTGGGTTCTAGATTATGAAAAGTAGCATAGGAGATAGAGACATTTATATTAAGGATCTCAGCAGTAATTTGAAGATAATGACCATCTAAAGCATCAACTCTCATCTATTTACAACCGGAAGAGAACTTACAGATCATCAAACGTAGGACCTTGTGTACCAAAATCATGCATTAGAAACAGAGAGCAACTGATTGTTTTCAACTGAAGGTAAAAAATTCTGCTCCCTTAAGAAGTATGCTTTAGTGGAATGGTGTGTGAGGGGCTTCATGGACCTTCTCCCTAGCAAAACAACCATAACTGATGAAAATTATTTTTAAAAAAACTGCAGCAAATGGAGAAACATTTACTCACAAAAATATAAATCTCAGTAAGAACATTAAGAGTCTGGGATTTGAGCCCTGACCTGCTCTGTTACTCACACTGTCCAAGCTCTGACACAGAAGTGCTGCTCTCTGCAGGTACAGCCAAAAACGCTGACTTGCTCTCCCACCAGCTCTCATTCTAGGGCTGTGGTATCTCACCAGGAAGGGCAGGCTGCCAATATCTGTCATCATCCCCAGCTCCATGTTCCAGACAAAAGCAGCTAAGAGATCTGAGGCTCCCTTCCTCCACCTAACCTCCGTTCATAGGGTGGAAGCTCCACTTCAGGCACAGTAGGGTGAGAATACTTGGCTGTGACTCACCATTGCCCCAGCTCACTTGCTTCCACACACTGGGAAGGGTAAGCCAAGAAAACAAAGGGCTACTGCTGCAACCCAGTACTTTGCTCATAGAGCAGGGGAATCAGTCCAAGGGAAGTGGAATGCAGTCCTTGCCAAAGATCCTGAGCAGTGGTGCAGAGATTTTCTCCTGGGGAGAGGCAGGCCATAAGAACAGAGAGCTCTGTAGCTCTCCCTTAGGGAGCTGACTTACTACAAACAGAACTTGGGGAAGTTCAAGCCTAAGGGCTCTGTGGAATACAATGAAGATTTTGGTGGTAAGCAGTTAAGAGGAGACTGGTAACTACATTCAAGATAAACTGTAGCCCATCTGGAAGTTTGACAGAACCAGGGACAGAGATGGCTAATAAGAGCCGTCTTGCGTGGAAACAAGCTATAAAGACAGGCCTTACAAAAGGGCTGAATTTAATTGGATCAGACTTGTGCAGCAATTTATCCCTGAAAGGTTTGTTGAAAACAACAGTCAGCCAGCTGGCAATTAGTGGAACCCTGATGGTCAAAGGTGGGGTAACTTAGAGGAGTGTGGCTTATAGCTAAGGACAGTCTTGTGAAAGAAATCCTAGATTTATTAGTAGGTTAAAGTTATGAGAAGGTAGAAGAACCTTTCACACAGACACACTGGAGGAAGGAATGGACCACTGTAAGCGTGTGGCTGGAGATCCACAGAGGTCATGACCTTGGAAGTCCTCTTAGTGCCAGGATTTGGGGATTCTAGTCACTAGTAATTTCCTCCTTCATTTTTACCTTCTTTCCTATCTTTTAATGCTTCCCTGCCAGACCATTGGGTTAAGAACAAAAGTTAAATTTGTTGTTTGGAAGGTTAATACATGCAGATGGTACCAAATACAAATTTAAAAGGGTAAACTTAAGTCTCCTCCCCTCCTCTTTCCCCTCCTACCTAGTGTTTCCCACAGGCAGTTCCTATAATGATTTGTTTCCTTCTAGAAGTGTTCTATTCACAAGTAAAAATATATGAACCTGTTACTTAAAAACACACAATCACACACAAATGATAACATACTCTACAACCTTGTTATTTCTTTTTTTCACTGAACAAAATACATATGTACTTATGGAAGATGAACATTTAAAAAAATTATAAATAATTCAGATGTAAAAAGATAGAAATAATAATGTAATGACTATCTGCGTTTCAGCTTAACATCTGCCAATTCAGTTCTTCTTCCCTAATATCTCCTTTTCCCCTTCCACCCAAGGGTAACTACTATCCTAAATTTTGTGGTTACCATTTCCAGGAAGCTTTTACTACATATGTGTGATATGTCCCTGAACAATGCAAAGTGCTATTTTGCTTGTTTTAAAGTTTGATATAAATGATACTGTTCTGTAGTCTACAGTTTTTTGCTGTCCCCATTGTGAGACCGATCCATGTAGATGCGTGTATCTATGGCTCATTCATTTTCACTGCCGTGTAGATTTCTGTGGATGAGTATATCACTATCTATTCTCTTGTTTCGTCATAAAATTTGTTTCTATCTGTTTGCTTTTTGCTTTTATAAATAATGCTGATTTGAACACTTACGCACACATATGAGAGTTTCTCTACAATAAATACTTTGGATGGAAGTAAGTCTTGTGCATTATCTTCAACTTTAGTTCATTCTTTTTATTCTTTCTCCCTTCTTTGAATTGGCTGCCTAGAATTCCCTTCTATTAGCATTTCATAATTCAATTAGCCAGTCTTCTAGTGATGGACAGCTAGGTTGTTTGCAATTTTTGCTGTAATATATATACTCTTTTTGCACATGTGACAGTGTATCTGCAGGATAAAATTGGTGGGTCACAGTGTTTTAATGAGGCCAGTTATATCATTTTGTAATTATTTTTCTAATTAAATGAGCTCATCAGGTGACAGCATCAGATGTTTCATTAATTAAAATGTTTCAATCTTGACAGTGTTTTTCAGCCCTGAATCCCCTATGTAACTCAATATTCAGTAGTATTTTTTGTAGCATGTACTCTCTACCCCAGTCCAGCCCCAAGTATGGACATACTTTTATGAAATAGGTTTATTAATAATTTTTTGAATAAAAACATTATTTTGGAAGTTCATAAGTTTAATATTTAGTATACAAATGAATATAAGCCTTCTCTGATAGGATTTTCAATTTGAATGTATCTTATCTTACTATAAGATATATACTAATCAATGTATTGTAAGGCTCTAGAATAGACTGTGTAAGTTATCAGCACAAGGGTCAGCAAACTACAACCCAGGAGCCACATCTGGCCTACTGCCTGTTTTTGCATGGACCATGAGCTAAGAATGTTTAAAAATTTTTTTCGTTTCTTCTTTTCACTTTTAAGCGGTTGAAAAAGATGAAGAAGAATATATTGTGACATGTAAAAATTATAAAATATTCAAATTTCAGTGCCCATAAATAAAGTTTTATTGGAACACAGTCATGCTCATTTGTTTGTGTCTTGTCTGTGTGCTTTTCTGCTACGGTAGCAGAGATGAGTGAGTAGTTGCAGTAGAGATGGAGGTAGTTCTCTCATTGCTTCAAATTGCTGCTTTGTGTACTACACATAGCAGTGATGCATCTATAATTTGACAGTCTTGAGTGCCACGCACATCACCATACTGTGACATTTAAAAAAATTACCAATGCTTACTCATCATATCAAAACAAGAAAAGTAAAGTGGACTTTGAATGTTATGCTTTTTAACACAGTGGAATATGGATTATTTTACAAAATTTGATGACAGATCATTGTGGTTATTATGCAGTGATGTAATAGCTGTGCTAAAGAATACATTACCGTACTAAGCACTCACAACAATATTGCCAACTCACAGGAAAGCAATGGTCAGAAAAATTAGAAAATTTACGATAGAATATCTCATCACAGCAGAATTTCTTCACAAAAATAAAAAATTCAAATGAGGCTGTAACCAAAGTGAGTTTCAAAGTGGCGCATGTGTTAGCCAAGCAAGTAAAACCATTTACCGATGGAGTTAATTAAATCATGTTTAATTGCAGCAGCCAAAGGTATATATCCAGAGAAATAGAATGATTTAAGACCATTAGGCTTTCAACAACAATTGCTTGAAGGGTTGAGGACACTGGGAACGATATTAATAGTCAAAAAGCAAAGCAAATTGAGTAGTTTTCCTTGGCTCTTGATGAGTTGACAGATGTTACTGATACTACCCAGCTGTTACTTGGAGTCCTTGCCAAGTTTAAAGTGACTAAAGACTTGGCCTCTGCGAATAGTCTGTGTGGAATAAGTACAGACAAGAACATTTTCAAACAAGTTGAGGAGAAACAAATTCAGTACAACCTGAAGTGGAATTGCCTAAGATGTGTGACAGTGAATGATGGTAAAAATATGTGTGGAGGAGAAGGCTTCATGGATAAATTTACAAAGCTTGTGAAAATGTAAGGTCTCTAAAGCCTATGGTTATTTATTTTATTATTCATCACCAGAAAATATTTGAATCTGTCTGTATCATTATTTTACTGAACCAGCAGTGTCAACAGTGAACTTTGTTCGGTCTCATGGACTTTGCCATCAGTTCTGTGAATTTTTGTCAGAAATAGGAACTGAATATCCTGACGTGTCCTACCCCACAGCACTTCTGGAGCTTAGCAATGATAAAATTTTGTTGTAATTTTTTTTTTTTGAGCTCAGGAACAAAATTGAAATTTTCCCAAGTGAGAAGAACTGCCCTCAACCACTGTTTTCTCTTTGAAAATTAGTTTTTGCTGCAGACTTAATGTTTCTTAATGAATTTAAACTCAAATTACAAGACAAAACAGCTCTTATATGCAAAACTTACATTGCACTCATCACTTTGATGACAATATTTGAACTACAGGTAATATCAAGCTCATTGAGGGGCGTCCGCCTATCGTGTGATTGAAAGTGATTCATCTGCAATGTAGTGATACGCAATAAGGCAAATATCAATGGGCAGAATCTAATAGAATTCCGTAAATACCTTCCAAGTGATGAATATGCTCCATTAAAATTATGTGTTGTGGATTGGTATCAGTGTTTGGTAGTGTCTAGGCTGTTGAAAGGAAATAGTTAAGATAAAATATATAAAAGCTCATTATAGGGGCTGGCCCTGTGGCTGACTGGTTAAGTTCGCGCGCTCTGCTGCAGGCGGCCCAGTGTTTCGTTGGTTCGAATCCTGGGTGCGGACATGGCACTGCTCATCAAACCATGCTGAGGCAGCGTCCCACATGCCACAACTAGAAGGACCCACAACGAAGAATATACAACTATGTACCGGGGGGCTTTGGGGAGAAAAAGGAAAAAATAGAATCTTTAAAAAAAAAAAAAAAAGCTCATTATAGATCCACATTAACAGATGTGGATATTTGCAACTGATTTTGATGATAAGGAACACTAACTTTGAATCCCAGTTATCCCCAAAAAAGGAGTTACATTCTCTTCATCACACCTGTATTAGCAAAAAAAAAGTACTAAGTTATTGTTATTATAGTTTTAATTTCATCAATAAACGTTTTTTGGAAATTTGTTTTCTCTCTTTCTATATATAAGTACCTGCCTAGTATCCTCAATTTTCCTTTTGGCCCATGAAGCCCAGGATATTTCCTGTCTGCTCTTTATAGAAAGTTTTCTAATCCCTGGCTTAGAGAAGTGTGGCTCAGAGCAAACCATTTTCCTGTCTTTTTCAATAACATTTTTTTGTTTTGTTTTAAGAGTACTATCTCTCGCAGCAAGGAAAATTGAGTATAGAGCATGTTACCTTTTAGAAGTTCTTGGTCATTATCCTTACAGGAGAGGTTTTTTAGCTTGTCGTTTATAATGGAATTTAATGTTAGAACTGCCTGTGGGAGGCGTCACTTCTTAAGTCCTTCTAGATGTGACCTTGGGAAGCATACACATAGATTGAGCCCCTGCTCCAGGACAACCATTGTATGTATGTCTAGTTAAAGCATTGAAATTTGTTATTATTGCCTTAACCCTCAAAGTGGGCAGACTGAGTGATGGTACAGACTATATTTTGTAAGATTTGGGTAAGTTACATTTTGCTAAAACTCTGTATATTAAAACATTGTTGATACAAGAACAAATATATTTTTGATTTTTTTTTAATTTGCAACAAGAAAAATGTAGCTCTGCCTCTTTAAATGGGTTGCTGCTAATGCTTTTAAGCATGCACAACTTCATGAAAAATTTAAAAGTTGAATAAAAGTAGAAAGAAGGAAAAAAATTCACCCATGCCCTGTCTAAAGATATCCACTAGAAATATTTTGGTGTTTTCCTTTCCTGCTTTAAGTCGGTGATATTTTATGTGTGCTGTGTCAGTCGACCTAACAAGTGCTGATTTTTATTTTGAAGGAAAATTTGAGAATGGTGTTGCAGAAGGAATGGTGGATCCCAATCTAAACCCCATTTCAGCCTTTCGACTTTCAGTTGTTCAGAATTCTGCTGTTTGGGCCATTCTTAATGAGGTAAGACTATATTAAATCAGTGAAACAACTTAGATTCCTCATTTCTTATAACATTTGATTTCATATGTAAGGCCTTTCTGTAATTGAAAATTAAGTGCCTTATCGTACTCTTCACTATTTTGTATTTCAGATTCATATTAAAAAAGCCTCCAACTGATCATCTCCTAAGAAACCAGTACATTTTTTTCCTGTGAATTTGTTAATTAAAGATAGTTAAGCATGTACCTTTTTTTTTTTTTTTTTACTTGAACACTACCTCTTGTGAAATCTACTGTAGATGAGATGATTGTCATTTCCACTCGGAAAGTGAGTCTCCCATGGATATTGTGTTCATTCGAACCTATGCTGTCCTCCAGTTTTAACTTGACTCAAACATTTTACAGTTACGACAGGCTGTTAATATGACTTGTACTATTTTGGTATTATACTAATACATAAGAGTTGTACATATTGTTACATTCCTTAAATTTGAGAAAAATTAATGTTAAATACATTTTATGAAGGGGGTACTTTTGAAGTTCATTTATTTTACTATTATGGACCCTCTTTTATAGATTATCAGGGATTATATATATATATATAAATATATAAATATACATAAAAATGTTATGGAGTTAATTTATTAGAAACACTTAAGAAGTACATATTTTTGTGCGGTAAATTTTTGAATCAATACTTTTTTTGGAAACCAGTTACCTTGCTTTTTTAAGTTCTTTCTATATTTTTCTTTGGAAATGCGAACGTTACAAATTAATGCCATTTTTCAAATGCACTGCCATTTAAGAATGATTCTAGACTGATTTCCTAACTGAAGTACTTTTATAATTGCAGTGATTGTGAACAAAATATTTTCAAAGGCATTTGCCATTCTTTAAAGCCAAGATTTTAAAGACCAATGTCCTTCTTGAGGGTTATTTTACTAAACTGTGTATGATGTACAGCCAAAAAATAAGTCTGATAAATTTTAATGTGCAGGGTGATGCTTTCAACCCAAATTATCATAGACGCAACTGATGACATTTCCTCTGATCTGTAGGATGACAGACTGTTTTTAATTTTTGTCTTTAGTTCATGAGTTAGATGCATTATCTCTTTTCTTGTTGATCCTTTTATATCTGCACTCATTATATGAATTGTGACAAAATGTTTTCTAGGTAGTGCTGTTGTATGAGTCATAATTGGTTTAAAGAAAAACAAAATTGTGATACTGGTTTTTGTTGAAAGGCATTGTAGCAGCTGTATGTTTTTCCACAATGATTTATTCTATTGTGTTTATGAACTTATAAGTAAATTTGTATCCAAAAAGAATATTTATTAGTCTTAAACATGCAATTCCAAATGATATTACTATTATAAACAAAAATATTATTAGCCTTAGCAGTCAGTGATCTTTACAAAAGTATTTCACTTTTAAAAAATCCTGAATTATCAGCCTCAGTGCCCAGCCAGTCTGGTGTGCCCACGTGGGTTGCTGCTGATTCACGTGTGCACAGAGCTTGATCCCTGAGCTTTCCGAGTAGCCAGTTGTGAGGCCTTGGGTGACTGGAACTTACAGCTGGCTGGCTAGCCTGGAGGAGCTTCCCCTGGCTACCGTGATGCGGAACAAAGAGCTTCCGAACAGCAGCATTTTCCCTGCAGTGTTATGAAGTGAAAAGGTCTGGAAACACCAATAGGCTACAATTATTTCCATTACGCCATATTGGAATAATTTTTAGTTACTTTTCTTGCTTAGAAAGTTGTGTATTGTCAATAATGATTTTTATGTCAAAGTCCAGTTACAATTTTCTTTGAGGCTTTTAAATTTGCTTTTCATTTTCTTTTTATTTTCTTTTCAAATTCTTTGGCTTAGTGCCTATAGGCAGATTTCATTGGAAAAGAAAAACCTTCCATATAAAATTTTAGCACCAGCTTAACATACTAAATTACTGTTATAACCACTAAGTATCTGGAGGTGGATTTGCTTCCTAAGTAGCCAACTCTCATTTCAGGAAGAAAGGCTATGCTCTGAAAATGTAGGGGGTGACGGTTACTGCAGCTCCGTGCCATTTGTTGGGGCTTCTCAGTCTTTAGACTGAGCTTATCTAGCCAGCTTTTTCCTGTGTTCATGCTCAGTCTCCCCTCGCGGACTTAGCTCATCCCTCCTGTTCTTGAGAATACTTTTAGCCAAATCTTATCCATCTTTCAAGGACTCTGTTGTGCACTCCTCCCCGTGAATGTGTTTCCAGTACCTAGTAGTGCCAAGAAGAGTGCCTGTCACATGGCAGGAGCCCAGTCTGTGTCTGGATGAGGGGACCAACTGTTCCAGCCCACATTCCTCTTTCTTTTTCTTAACTCCCTTTACATACTTCCATAGCCACACACTTACACACACACTCAGCTCTCTAGTTTTTGATTGTCTATCAGGAGTGTGTGTGTGCCTGTGTGCACATGTATGTGTGTGTTCTCTATCTGCCAAACTTCATGCTCCTGAGGGCAAGCCTGTAACTCGTACTTCTTACCTGTCCTCCGCCGCAGCAGGTGCTCCTATGCTCTCATTGTTAGTTGCCCTCTCCTTCCCGCCCACTTCTACACTAGACAATTAGAAGCAGCCATGTTTTCCTCAAGCAAGAAGTTCTCATGGTAGCCCTTAAGAGCAGTGGTAGAGAGTGAAGTATTGGGACAAATTAGAGGAGGTGAAGAGTACCTGGAACTGAGAGAAAGTAAATACTTGACCTTGAGAGGACACTGAACCACTTTTGCCAAGAGCGAGTGGGAAAAAGTGTCAAATGGTGGGACTAATTATTTATTTACACACACGTATATATGGCATGGTTTAGCTTCTGGTGTGCATTTCACATAAACTGTTTAGACTCTAGAGCTGTGCTGTCCTATACAGTAGCCACTGACACACACACTTCTCAGCCACACTAGCTACAGTTCAAGTGCTCGGTAGCCACATGTGGCTAGTGGCTGCTGGATTAGACAGCACAGATAGAGAACGTCTCTCATTGCAGAAAGTTCTGTTTGACAGAGTTGAGGCAACAGTGCTAATATGAACGTTTTAGAAACCAGGATAACTCTGATTATGAGGTTAAAAGCAGACATGCAGAATATATCATAATGCAAATGATGATGAGTATTTTGGGTGAGAAGAAAAGGTTGAGGACCTATTTCTAGGATTCTAAGATCCAAAATTTCTCAGTTCTTTAAGTCTCATGCCTTCTTTATAGCATGCACCGTACCATACTATCTAGTCAAAAAAGAGCAACAATTGCAGGTACTGTGACTCAAGAGCTTTAGAAAAAGAGAATGCAAATGGCTTATTAGCATACAGGCTATAGACACATATGTGTATATTAATTCAATCATTGGCAATGTCTTTGAACAAAGGTATAGCTTTTCAAATCAGTGGTTGTACCAGTAAATAATTAGAAGGTGGTGTTATTTTAAAAAGCTTCAGTAAAATTCTGAAGGCTTCTTTTAAGTCCATCATAATGATGAAAAAAGTTGTCTCCCAGCAATGCTGTCCTCAGAAAAAGGCTTGGTTATATGGAAACAGCATGTTGGGAGAGACTGCTCTAATTAAAAGCAGTGTATATTTTTAGTAGCCAGAATTCTATGAATGACTCCCAATTGTAACCAAACTCAGTGGGTTTGTCTCTTCGTGAGTACGGAGCTGAAAAGCACAGCCAAGGCTGAAGTGGGTGAAGAAAACAGCTTCTTGCTTACACAAGCAATGGAGAACACCCGAGACAGCTCCCAAAGCAGTGCCCTGCCTCCCCAAGCCTAGTGCTGGTGTAGACTTTATACACAAGAGTGCAGAGGATATCTTACACCTGTATAACAACTGGGCTCCATCAGGGCGCATGTGCAGGCTATTATGTAATGAGTTCAGTGTAACATGTCATTACGAACGAGGTCAGGGTACCCTGACATAACAGGTTCAGTGCAACATGCCACTACATAACAGGGTCAGGGAACATGGCATTACATAACAGGTCCATGGTAACTTTTGGACACTTGGAGCAGGAGCAATTTGCAAGGGTCTTGCTGCAACTTAGTAAGTTTCACTGTAAGAAGGCAACATCTGCAAAACAGGGACATCAACCTCCGAAAAACAGCACATGTAGTTTTCTCCTTGTCTGGAAAGTATTTGACAGACCATGTCAGTTATTGATCAGATTCTCAGTAAGCCTTTCCTTGCCTGGTTCCCAGTCACAAATTCTCCCTGAGATGTTTTACTCTTCATTCTGGAGGGATACGGGACGGTGTTCAGTCTTCCATAACTGCTTCCTGCTGACCTGGGTCGTTGTCAGGGGAGTTAGAGGAGTAAAACTCTCGCACTGCCAGGCCAAGATCAGTTTCAGGGCTGTCTGAGGAGTTCTGCAATAGTCGGTACCGTCATAGAACCTTCGTTTGTAACTTGAATTGTTCCAACCAAGAACTAGCAAATCTAACATTAAAGATCCATGGGCCAAAAATTAATAGTAACAGAAGAAGTACAAGGGGGCCGATCAAAGGCAAGAACCAGGTTGCAGAGGGAATGGCCTTTTTCACAGCCTCCCATACCTCTGTGGCTGTACTACCTTTCTGATTAAAGCTGTGTAGCCACGTAGCTTGGTCAAATGTTTCCTTAATATTCACCTCAACTTCCCCTGCGGTATTTACCCACGTACAGCAGGAAGTTTTAGTTCAGTCAGCAGGTAACCCAAGGCCATTCTGTTGTCCAGCCCCATGTTGGCTAGTGAATCTAAGGATACTCCTAAGTTTTGCAGTGTTTTTCCTGTATTCCTGGCCAATGTTTCAAGAGATTTAGTTAGGTTCCTTAGGGTCATTTCATGGTATATGAATCCTCCCCAGGGAGTGGCCAGTCCCACTGTTAATCCAATTCCTGCCAAGATCAATCCAGTAGCCCTTTTCTCTCTGGGATGGTGTTGGGTGTGGTTGTGCATTGTTATACCTGTGGGACCCATCATTCCCATTGTACATTGTCCCAGGTGTTGTGGGGAGCCGCAAAGGAAGACGTGTCCTGGAGGTGCGTAGGCCTGTCGGGGCACGGTACTGTTAAACCAGTTGAGTAATGTAAGGCCCCAACCAGGGGCATTGTCTGTGCACCTGAGAGATAACGGTCCCCCATGAGTTGTGTTTTATGGGGCCTGTGGGTACCGTTCCAGCTACCCGTGGAGACAGATAAGTGAGATCCCAGGATCTGAGTGGCCTTTGCCTTTGGATTCCTGTCCAGAATTTGCGCTGGTTTAGAAAGGTTTCCCTTGGGCGTTATACATACCTTTCAGTTTTAGGGCACCAGTCAGTTTCATTTGGGCTGCAGGATTGGGTAATATTAAAAGCGATGGGGTACATAGAAGATTGGTTTATGTTGCCCTTTGCTGGTAAACATCGGTGACAGGTTTCATTAATTGAAGTGCAGTTCAGATACATCACCCCCTCAGGGCCAGTGAGCTATGTTACTAGGGTAAGATTTAAACATTTTAGGTTTATGCCTGAGGAGCCCAATCTACTACAATAGAAGGGGGTCTGCTAAAAGCCTTTGGGGTTCTTTCAATGAGCCTAATACTGGGTTCTGATTGTATACGGTAAGTGACAGGCCATCAGCTTTTGGTTTGGGGGTGCCTATGGCATAGCCAGCATAGGGACAATCCATTACCCTTTGCTATGATTCTAGAAAGGTGCACTATTGGGTTAGTTTCCCAGGGAATTAAAAGGGTCTGTGTTAATGCCCTTTGTGAATAATGGTAGATAAGGATAAGCTATAATAATAACAACCCGTAGACTCAGGCATTACTTACCTCCGGGTCCTTGGCACCCTTCTTGAACAGGAACTTCAGGTCTGATGTTGGCTCACAGGATAGGAGTTGGTGGGAACGGTGACAGTTTCTGACTTTTGAGCTTGTTTAACCGGAGTATGATGGATCCAAGGGTCCGTACCTTGCAGTTTAAGAGAAGAGTGAGTGGTTAGTAAGACCAAATAAGGTCCTGTCCAAATGGGTTTAAGCTGGTGCTGGGGGGACCCAGACATTCAGGTTTTCAGGTACACCCACTCCCCTGGCTCACAGGGATGAAGCTTTATTCCTGTAGGGGAAGGGAGGTCCAGATGGATGTGTTTATGAAGGTTCGACATCACCTGCCCCAGGTTAATTATGCGCTTTACAGCTGGTTCGATCTCTTTGTCAGGGTGCGTTATTGAGCCTGTATCACCTGGAAAAGCCCTTCCATAGAGCACCTCAAAAGGTCTTAGCTTAACCTTCCTTTGGGAGCAGCCCTGATGCGTCAGGGCAGTGGGCAAGAGCTGCAGCCCGTTGTCCTGGGCCTCTTGGCAGAGCTCAGCCAAAGTGACCTTCAGGGTGTGGTCGGTTCTTTCAGTTTTCCCCGAAGATTGAGGTCTCCAGGCTGTGTGCAATTTGCATCGTATTCCCAGTGTTCCAGAAACTCTGGCAACTTCCCTTGATATGAAAGCAGGGCCATTGTCACTTTGGACTGACCTAGGCAGTCCAGACCTTGGGATGATTTCTTTTATCAGGCCATTCATCACTTCCCCTGCCTTTTCTGTTCTGCAAGGAAAGGCTCCCACCCATCCAGAAACGGTGTCTACAGAACCCGAGAGATACCTAAACCCTCCGGGTGCCATTGGCATAACCGTCAAGTCCACCAGCCTGTCTGCCCCCGGCCAGGTTCTCCTGGACTGTACGGCTCTTGCCGGGGGTGGTATTGGTGGCCTGGTGTGTACATTGTTTTGTCGGCTGTGTACCATTGCTATGTTAACTCGTCTATTTCCTTTAAGCCCAGAGTTTTTATTCTGCCAGAAGCCAATTACACAGTTTCTTTCCCATGGTGAGTGGAATTGTGAGCGACCTTTCTCGTGGTCCAGGCTGTGTCTCTGAGTAGCCAGACCTTTCCCTTGCTGTCCATCACCAGCTTCCTTGAGAGAGGAGAGGTTTGGAAACTTGCCCTCTCAGCTTCTCTGTTTCTTCTGGGGTGTTTTTGGGGGTGAATTCGTAGAGGGGTCGAGAGGGAATGAGGGCCGGTTGGAGAACCTGCTGTGTTAAGGCTGCTCCTGTGGCCGCTGCATCAGCCGAGTGATTTCCCAGACCCGCCTCCGACTCCCGCTTCTGACGTCCTCAGCAGTCGACAGCTGCGGCCTCCATGGTTCACTGACTGCCGAATTAGCCTGAGAACCTCCCTTCCTTGTTTAATTTCTTTACCGTCGGCTGACAACAGACCTGTTTCTTTCCACATGGCCCCGTGAGCATGACTAACAGAGAAGGCGTATTTGGAATCAGTCTAGATGGTCACAGTTTTCCCTTTCCCCAGTTCTGAGGCTCTTGTCAGGGCAGGAAGTCCTGTCTTGCGTGCTGATGTTCCTGGGGAGCGCGCCCTTGCTTCTCTGGTGGCGGAGGGAAACCACGGCACAGCCTGCTCGGCCTGGACCAGTAACAACAGAACTGCTTCCATCTGCAGACCACACGTCCTCTGCGTTCTGCAAAGGGTCACTTCGGAGGGCTTTCCTGCTTGAACGTGCCTGATCCTCTAGCTCAGAGCAGTCGTGCACCAGAGGCTCCTGTGACACAGGAAGCCAGGTGGCTGGATTTAGGACCTGGTGAGGCTTTAAGACTAGCTGAGGAGTGTCCAGCAGCGTCACCTGATACTGCAGTGATCTGCCGCTCCTGAGCCAGTGGTGTCCTCTCGTTTCCAAAACATTTGAAACCTGCTGTGGGGTCCACACAGTTAGGGGCTGCCCCATAGTAAGTTTTGATGCCTCTTTAATGAACAGGCAAGTGGCTGCCACAGCCCACAGGTGAAGCTACCAGCCTCGAGACACGGTGTTCACTTGTTTTCAAAATAGGCCACCACTCTCTTGAGAGGTCTTAGTATTTGAGTGAATACTCCGAAGGCCACTCCTTGTTTTTCGTGCACATGTAAATCAAAACATCTGGTTAAATCACGTAAAGCCAAGGTGGGAGCGCTCATGAGAAGCTCCTTAGTCTTTGGGGGCCTGTTCGCATTGTCTGTCCCACTCAAAGGGACTGGTTTCTTGCCCCAACAACTTATCATATAGAGGATTTGCCATTAGTCCAAAATTAAGAATCCAAATGCAGCAGAAACTCGTCATTCCCAGAAACCCTCATAATTGTTTCCTGGTGGTTAGAGGGGCAATTGGTAAATGGCTGATTTCCTTTTTTTGGAGAAGGCTGCGTTGGCCTTGTGAAATTATGAACCCCAGATATTTCACAGTTTCCTTAGATACTTGTGCCTTTTCTCTAGAGACCTTATAACCGCCTTCAGCTAAAAAGTTCAGGACCACAACCGTGTTCCTGTCAGAGTCCTCCTTTGTGGGGCTGGCAATAAGGATGTCACCCACATCTTGCAAGAAAGTCCCACAACTTAATTTTAAGTGTCTTAAGTTTCTACCCAGGATTTCTGCAAAAATGGTTGGGGAATTTTTAAATCCTTGTGGCAACACAGTCCAACAATATTGCTGTTTTTCATGAGTCCCAGGATCCCCCCAGTCAAAAGCGAATAATTCCTGGCACTCAGGGTCCAAAGGGAGCAGAAGAAAGCATCCTTTAGGTCCAGAACAGTGTAGTACTTCCTATCTCCAGGCAAGTTTGCCAGGAGGGTAAATGGGTTCGGGACTGCTGGGTGAATGTCCCTGACTGCCTCCTTCACAGCTCCGAGGTCTTGTACAAACTGGTGTTCTCCCATTCCGGCTTTCTTAATAGGCGGGATGGGGGTGTTGCTGGGGGATCTGCAAGGCCTTATTAATCCTCCCCTCAAAAGCCTGTTCAGTTCATGCAGAGTTCTAGCCGAAGCCTCAGGTTTGAGAGGGTATTGTTTCACCCGAGGCCGGTGGTCACTCTGCGTCAAGTCTACCCTAATAGGCTGGGCGTTAACAGCCCGTCCCACCTGCCCTTGCACCCAAACATTGGCGTCAGCCTGAGTTAAAGCATTTCCCGGAATGTCCTCAGTTAGGTTGGTTGGCTCATGGAGGAAGGCCACAAATTCTACTCTTTTCTGGGAACCTGAGCTTTTATTTTGTCCTGCTGCAGACTTTTGGTGGCCCCCAATTTTGCTAACAGATCCCTCCCTAACAGGGGAATTGGAACTCTGGGTACATCTAAGAGGGGGTTTTCACACTTTGGAACCCATTTCACACGTCAGAGGCTCTCGGAAATGCTTTGTTTCTCCTTTTCCTGATACCCTTTTTATATACATTCCCTTTTGGATAAAGTGCCATTTTTAGTGATCAAAACAGAGTGCATGGCTCCCGTATCAAGCAGGAACTCGATGTCCTCTCCTGCAGTATGTAAAGTAACCTGGGGCTCCTCGGAGGAAAGTTTGAGAGCTGCAGGGGGAGCCCCTTGGCCTTGGCAGTCTTCCTCTCCAGTCGGGGGTATCTGGAAGGAATTGGGCTTGTCCGGCCTCTTCCCTCTCTGGGAGGGTGCGGGCATTCCCCTTTCAGGGTCCCTCCTGCCTGCAGTAGCCATGTCCATCAGGCCTCAGCCCTACAGGCCCCTTTGTGGTCCCGCATTAGGGCCGGGGCACTCACTGTGGTGAGTTCTTCCTTCCTCCCGGGTCAGCTGGAGCAGACTGCGGCTTGACCTCTAGCAAGGTTGCCTGCGTCTTCATCTTCTTTCTTTCCTTTTCCTCTTCTGCCACATCCGGTTGTTGAAGACCTTAGAGGCAGTCTGCACCCACTGGGATGGTGGGTCTCAGGACCAATGGCCAAATTTTGGAGTTTCCTCCGGATACCAGGGGCACCCGAGACATGAAAGAGGTTCCCAGCACTGTTGGGCTGCCTTCACTGTCAGGGTTCCAGGGGAGTATTTTGAAGGCATTCCCTCAGTCTTTGCATAAAGGCATCTGGCCTTTGCTGAATTTCCCTTAATTTATTCCAGTTAACAGGGGTTTTCCTGCTGCCTCCATCCTCTTCAAGAGTGTGTTTCTAGAGTGTTCTAAGGCTGCCTTGCCCCCGCTCTCTTGGGATCCTGGTCTGGGTCTGTGGTCAGCACTGACTGGTCAGCCAGTTGCCAAATCTGGTGACTGGGCTGATTAGCATGTTGTTTATCTGCCTCTTTTCTGGCTTCAGCCAAAACTGCTGCTTTTTCTTTTCCCCTCATGGGGGTTGACAGGAGAGTCTGTACATCAGCCCAAGTGGGGCCGTGAGTGGAGACTATCCCCCTCGTTAAATTGAGGAGCTCTCCAGCGTCCGCCTGCAGACCCTGGGACTGTGCCTTCCAGTTGTAAAGGTCCGAGGTGCTGAGTGGCACACACACGTTTGTAGGTTCCCATCCCCAGCAGAGGCCTGGCGTAGGGGGAACATTCCACTTTTCCTTGGATCGTAACAAGTCCCGTGTCTGGCGGTGCTGTTGGCAAGGGAGGGAAGAAGGGTTTAGGAGTGGCAGTGGATGGGGCGTCTCCTTAGGAGCAGACTTCTGACTAGGAGGGTAAGGGGGCCCCAGTGGAGCCTGGGCGAGGGGAGCAGATGGCGTTGCTTCCCTGCCCCGTGTCCTAGTGAGTGGAAACAGGTCCTCATAGTTTGGAGGATTTTCTAGCACCAGGAAGGTATTCCCTTTTGGGGCAGGTTTAGTCTTAAATTTGGTCAATTTGTGTGTTTGCGGTAGTGCTTCATGTTGATGTAAAGCCTTGAAGCATTGTACATAGGGAATTTCTTCCCTTTTCTTTTACCTTTTGCATGAAAAGTCCAGTTATAAGATGGTATTAGATTTCAGTGACCCATTTTCCGGCTGCCTTTCCTGATTTCCTAAATTGTATTTGGGCCAAGCCAAGTATTACAAAAGAATATCCTCCTCTGTTTAGTCATGGGAGTACGTCCAAATAACTGCCAGCGATGGAGGAGGTACCTAGCGGGCTCTCCTTTGGTATGGCTGTTGTATTGCCCATGCTGGCATTACAGATTTGTTTCTAGTTCCTCAGGGACAGTTAGTAGACGCACAAATCCTGTCTTTCTAACCTAGATGTACCTAAAAGACTTTCCTACCAGTATCAGAGCTCTCTAGCAATATCATACACACACACACACACACACACACACACACAGGGGGCTCAGGGACGGACTGCTGAGCCTCCCTGCCCTGAACTCGGAGCTGCCCATGGAGATCTCTCCCTAGGTTACAGAGGTTTCCTCGGTCAGGTGTCCCTGAGCAAACTCCCCTTCAGCCAGGACGGAGATGTCCCAGACCTGTAGCTGCTGCAGCCCTGCCAGTTAGGACAGAGATGTCTTGCAGTCTTCCAGACTTTTACCTGCTTTGGCCAGAACAGAAACCAAACCTGGGAACCAGAATCTGCACAGTTTGTACCCAAAACCTTTCTTCACCCAGTTCAAGACTCTTACAGCTGATGCGTGGGTCTGGCACCAGTCACCACTCCAGGAGCACTCCCAAACACAGTGGTCCAGTGCAGCCACTGAGTTTGTCCAAGGGGGCGGCAGTGCAGGGCCAGCAAGTCAGGCGCCGAGGAGCCCCTCCTTTCACCCTTCTCCAAGTCATTAGTGGCATAAGAGAGTTAGCCGGAGCCAGCTGCTGCTGCCCATTGCTTCCCCTGTGGAGGCTGTGACAAGGGTATCAGGCTTCAGAGAAGTCCCATCTGGGTCACCAAAAACTGTAACCAAACTCAGTGGGTTTGTCTCTTGGCGAGTGCAGAGCCAAAAACTACAGCCAAGGCTGAAGTGGGTGAAGAAAAAAGTTTATTGCTTGCACAAGCAATGGAGAACACCCAGAATAGCTCCCAAAGCAGTGTCCGTCTGTGCCCCCGCAACCCCTACTGCCCAGCCTAGTGTCCGTGTAGACTTTATACACAAGAGTGCAGAGGATATGTTACACCTGTACAAACCACCGGGCTCAAGCAGGGCGCATGTGCAGGCTATTACATAACGAGTTCAGTGCAACATGCCATTACATAACGAAGTCAGGGAACATGGCTTTACAAAACGTGTCCATGGTAACTTTTGGACACTTGGAGCGGGAGCAATTTGCAGGGCTCTTACAACCTTGTAAGTTTCACTGTAAGAAGGCAACATCAACAAAACAGGGACATCAACCTCTGAAAAACAGCACATTTAGTTTTCTGCTTCTCTGGAAAACATTTGACAGACCGTGTTAGTTATTGATCAGATTCTCAGTATCCCTTGCCTTGCCTGGTTCCCAGTCACAGTGACCTTCTATGATATCCTCGTGTGGGTGGAACCTGTGAATATGACCTCTAACTATGTTATAGACCCAAACAGAGATTATCTGGGGGCTGCTAATCTAATCATGTGAGGACCTGAGAGGAGAATTTTCTCAGGCTGGTGGCAGAAGTCAGTAACTCAAAGCAGAAGGACTCAAGGCACCACTGCCGGTCTAAGATGGAGGAGGCCCCGTGAGAAGAAGTGCAGATGGCTTTAAGGAGTGGAGAGAGGCCTCAGCCGACAGTCAAGGGAAAGGGAACTCCAGTCCCACAGCCACAGGAACCGAATTCAGCCAACAGTCTGAATGAGCTTGCAGGTGGGTTCTCTCTCTCCAGCAGATAAGAGCCCAGCCCCCACAACACCTTGATTCCAGCCTTGTGAGACCCTAAGCAGAGAACTCCGTCAAGCCTGTCTGGACTTCTGGCCCCCAGAGTTGTGAGATAATAAAGGGGTGTTGTTTTCAGCTACTAAATTTGTGGTGATTTGTTATGCAGCAATAGAAAATGAATACAATATTTAAAAGAGGTGAAGAGGAAAAGTCTTCCTACTTGATTCCCTCTCATATGTTGGACATTTCTTGATAAACAAACACACGAATAAAGTGTTACACTAGCAAATCATATCCCTGGGCCTCATCTGGGATTTCTCTGCCGGAGATCTCACAGTCTTCATTGGAAGTCAGTTGGCAAAGACCTGCAGCATCTTATTAGTGTCTCGTAAAGGAACTGCTAGAATGAGATCGTAGGAGTAGCATCCCAACAGTGGATATGGGATCTTTTTCTGGAAGAGGTATTACTTTATTCTGATTCAGTCTGCTCTGAGCCTGTCAGTGTATTATTTAAGAATAATGAACAGTGTTTTTTATAGATGAAATATTAAGAGAAAAAAAGAAGTCTGCCTTTATGTAGAAATCATATAATCTGTATTGGACTTAATTTTTTCTAAACCAAAACTTATTGTCTGAGCACAGATCAGATCCTCTATGTGCCAACCAAATTTTTGTAGTTTGCGACTTTCAAAAATACCTCTCTGCTTCCAAAACATAAATTGCTCATGAAGCTTTTTATTTTGGTTTGTCCAAATTTTTGTGCTTATTTTTACTATATTGCCATAGCATTTATGTAAGAAAAGTAGAGCTGAAGGAAAGAAAATGAGGCTAAGACTGTCAAAAGGTCAGAAATTTGATTCATAATCCTACCTTAGTGTTCTAAGGGAACTTAGATAGCCAATTTCTTTATAGAAAAGGAAACTTTTGCAAGCTATGTAGCAGTATGTATAGTGTGTGAAATTGTTTGATAGTTGTAAAATTTTTTAATAATTATTAATCCTAACATATATGCCATGCTAACTGGTGTGCTTTATTTCTTTAATGTATGTGAACATGCACTGCTGTAAAGACGGCCGCCACAGTATTATTTTAAAAAGATTTGTTAGGCATCACCAATACCTCTATATAAACTTTCCTCTCCTTACCTGAGACACTCCCGCCACCGGTTTCGGCACTAACTAGATCATTTTCAAAGGCACCAACAAGAAAGACTTGGCACTCCAGAGTGTGTGTAAGTTGAAAAGTTAGAAGTCATTGTTCAAGAAAGTCAACTGAGTGTTTAATGGAAAGCACTTTGTGCCAAGCATCATTCCCACTGTTAACTTTGCAGTAAAAATGTCAAGAACAGTGGTGCTAAAATTGTTCTCAAATAAGGATTGTTTGTTGTGGGGACTATTTAATACTCTCGGGCCTTAGGGAGGCTATTTCATGTGTCAGTTGCTCCTAGTTGTTTCCTGGTATTAGTAATTAGCAAACTGCTCTGGAATCAAAGGTTTGGTTCTTTAGTTTGATTAGCATTCTGTTATTTGAAGTGCTGTTTGCTGAAATTAGGGGAAAATGCCTTTCACAGACATCCTCTCCGAGCCTGACACACGGTTGCTACAGGTGTATGGACAGCACTCTAAGGTGCACTGCCAGCAGATTCGATACTTTTCATTTCGCCAGAGAGGAATGTCTTCTAAGAAAGATTTAGGAATCAGCTGATGGAAGGTAACAATTGTTTCACTTTTTTATGGAATGAAAAACTACAGTGTTTCTCATCGACAACACTGTTTGGAGAGGTTGTCTTGTATTTGGGGATGTTTCTGGAAGCACCCCTTGGAGAAGCTCCCCGAGGAACTGCTTTTCCAGGTTGTACCAGATTGTTTTTTCTCCTTAAATGTATTGTACATATTTTCCTCACAATGGCTTCACTGGTTGAATGAGTAATAGCCGTAGTAATATAGTTTAGGTCCCTGTTGGATTTTTAAAGGAAGATTATTTATTTTCAAATTTGCTGCTATAATTGAAACCTACTAACTGGTCCCGTTCACTGTGCCTTTCATCACCGTTTCTCTGTGCCACAGCCGTTCATGTGTATTTGAAATAAAGGTGTAAAAAGCCATGTTGAATTCAAGATTCCTTCTAATAAAAATAGGTAAAACGTAATGAGTAGCAAGTTTTTTATTAGTTTTCTTTAACACTGATACAATGGTTTCTTGAACTATTTTCAGTTAGAAAACAGGAGTGGATCTTCTATGTGGGTTTTGGAAAGTCTGTACATAAAAGCCTTTGTGTAGACAGTGATTGTCAATGTCACACAGGTGCTCCTTCATGTATTACGTACACTATCTAGTTCCCAAGATAAGAGGAGCCACCACGGGCCTCTTGAGTCTCATGTAGTTTGTTTGTTGGGGGGGTTTTTTTGCATAGAAAATGCTGTTGATATTTTAGGGCCTGTAGTGATGCCTATTTGAGTTACATTACAGGCTGAGGAGGCTTTTGAAGGTTAAACTAGCAGTGTGTGGCCTGTATCGATGTTTAACCGACAGCCCATTAGAAATGGGGGCAGGCTGTGTGCCTTGTCAGTAATGGGGGGGCTTATGATGATTCTCATGTTCTCCAGATGGACACTTTCAAAAACAGTCAATTCACATTAAAGTCTTACCTTTTTATTTTCCTCATGCCCTTAGTACTTTTGATGTCATTCTTGTGTGAGCAAATATTAGAATGAATAAAATACATCCTTTAGTTTAAAAAATATTTATTATAGAAATGTACATTTAATTAGTTTTAAGGAATGTACTCAACAAGAGTGTTAACCTATATATTTCCTCCAGTTTGCAAACTTTACACCTTTAAGATATCTACAATGATAGTTTATTTACAAGTTTCGTAAGACGTCATCATCGCCAATACTGCAGACACGGTCACGATGGAATACTCTCACTTCTCTTCATTTCACCCTGTACTTGTAGAAGGAGCACAGCGTGTGGGTGAAGTTCCATCCTAGCGCTAGTGACAGTCCATACAGGAGAATGAGAGGTGCAAATGGGTAGAGAAGAATGACTGTATTTTTCAAAAATGGCAATGCTGGAAAAGAAATCCAAATTATTTTTAAAAGAAGGAAATATGACTAATAAACGAACATTCTGAAAGACAGCTCTTACTACAACACGTGGGGCCAAAAAGGAATGTGTATTTTGGGTAAGATGATGCGACAGCCAGCCAGAACTATCCTACTCTTGCTACTCTTCTGTGTTGCTTCCTCCTCATTCACAGCTGTGAAGAAACCGAGCAGAGGCATGATTTCACCACAAAGGCTGAGTGAGAAGCAAATCCAGGACTAAGAGATTAAGAGCGAGGGACAAGCATCACAAATATTAATAAAACAGTGAATTTAAACCTGTGACTGCTTCAAAAGCCTCTAAGAGTCCATCTACAGGTAGCAACCGAGATGGATATTATAGGAAAAAGCAACTCTCAGCGATTTGAGATTTCCCAGGGTAGCCAGTGTTATCCCTCCACCTTGAGGGGTGAGATCTCTCACTAAAACTATCAAATATAAAATCTGTCCCCAGATAGCCACGTTTCTTTCCGGCTCACTGCTTACTTCATGCGTTCTAACCTAAATATTTCTCATCCAGCAAGTCCCCAAACTGAACGCGAGCTGTACGCAAAGAAACTGTTCTAACTGCAGGGAGTTACCAGGAGGGTGATCAACAGTCCACTCAGAGAAACCACAATGGTGCGCTGTGCTGATCACAATTTAAAACTTTCTCAAAACACATGAAAACTCAGTAGAAACCTGAACATAACATGTCACAAACATCTCCCCTGAACTAGAGAAAGGACTCCCAATGCCCCAAATGAGGTATTATAATTAGAGGGGGGCTCAGTGGTGCCTGGCAAAGCAGCAAGGAGGTGGAGTGGGAACAAGGGCTCTGACCAGAGGAGCCAGTCCTATGTTGAGTCCGAGTGGTCTGTATTTACCGTGAGGTCCTGGCTACCCAGAGTGACGAGAAAGGAAGGGCTAAAAACAACACAACGCTCACAAATCATCATCAGATCTCTAGATTTAACTTAGCTCTATTTAATGGAGATCATTTCCCAACATAAATGAAGAGTAATGTAAATATGTTTCCCATTCGTATTAAGAAAAATGAACTGGGAGCAGGTTTTAACAATAAGTTTGCAAACATACCCTGAGGTCAAGAGAAGTCTGGCCTGATCTTCTGTGATCATCTACAGAACCATACAATGATCATAAAAACAGAAAACAAGGCAAGGGTTTTAAATATACTCAAGTTCATATACCTATGTGCCAGACACGAGGCCCAACCCTTTCCTCACTCTAACCTGCTGCTGGTAACCTAGGACCCCAGAGCCTGGGAGAAAAAGAGGAAACTGATGGTGAGTTCCTGCAAGTAACTTGGAGATAATCAATATGGGTTAACATGGTTCCTTGAAATTATAAAATTTGTTATATATCAGCCATGCCACTTTCTAGCTGCGTGACCGTTGGCAAATTACTTAATCTCTCTGGGCCTGTCCCCTCATTTGAAAAATGGGAATAAGTAAACCTATATCAAAAAATTGTGAAGATTAAATGAGATAACTCATATAAAATACTTGGGACAGTACCTGAAAGCGCTCCAATAAAGGAAGCTAATTGTTTTACAATTGTGCTACAACTTTTCACCTCCCTGTTACCGTTTTCAGTCGACCAAAAAAAGTAATTACTTACCACTGTATCCTAGGAAGGTTACATAGATATAATAGCCAACTGCAACCAACCATAAGGTATTTCCAACTAAATATCCAATAAATGTGTCTGTTAGGATAACATCTGTGAAAGAGATGCATACAATGAATCTCTTTTCAGTGCGTACAATGAAGACTTTTTGATAATCTCTTCGGAAGTAACTGTTACTTACGGTTAATGAAAAAAAGCTGGATAAAATGCAGAATGACTAGGAGAGGATAAAAAGCATTCAGATGCACATCGAAGGCATAGCCCCACTCCACATCGTAGTCTCTGCTTTGCCGTTTCACTAAATACTTGTTAGAGATAAACCTGAAGAAAAGTTAAAATTTCTTTCATAATACAATAAAGTTAATTCTATAAATATTTACTGACTACCTTCTAGGTACCAAACGCTATTCTAGATACCAGAGATATAGCTGTAAACAAAACAGACAAAAATCTGTGCCTTCAATCTAGTGGGAGTAGACTGACAATAATATAAATATATGTCAGATGGTACTATGAAGAAAAATAAAGCAGAAAAGGATAAAGAATACAAAGTTGAGGGGCCAGCCCAGTGGTGTAGTGGTTAAGTTCATGCACTGCGCTTTGGGGGCCTGGGGTTCATGGGTTAGATCCCAGGTGCAGACCTACACACTGCTTGTTAAGCCATGCTCTGGAGGCATCCCACATACAAAACAGAGGAAGACTGGCACAGATGTTGGCTCAGGGCCAGTCCTCCTCACCAAAAAAAGAAAAAAGAATACAAAGTTGAAAAGCAATGTTAAATATGACGGTCATAAGAAAGTAACGTGTGTAAAGGCCAAAGGGCAGTGATAGGAATTACCGGGGGCAGAGCATTCTAGGCAGAGGACAGTCTGTGTATGGACAGAGAGGTGTGGTAGAGTACAAAGAAGGTGGCAGGAGGCCTGGCATGTTTGAGGAATGAGTGAGGAGACCAGTGTGTCTGGAACAAGTGAGAAGAGCAGCAAGAAACAAAATCAGAAAACAAATAGGAAGCTAGGTCTTATAGAGCCTGTGGCCATTTTAAGACCTTTGGCTTTTATTCTTGGTGAACTAAGAAGTCACCGTGGAGTTCCCAGAAGTGTTGGACTTACTAGTTTGACAGGGTTCCTCTGGCAGCCGATCTGAGAACAGACTATAGGGACAAAAGTGGAAGTGGAGAGGCAAGCTGGGAGGCTACTGTGAGTAAGAGATGCCCAGGATGGTAGGAGTGGAGGTGGTGACATGTGGGAAGGCAGAGCCAACAGGATTCATTTAAGTACTGGATGTGGAGTATGAGAAAAAAAGAAGAGTCAAGGACGACTGGGAGATTTGTGCCTTAAACAAATGGAAACCTGAGGTGCCATTAACTGAGGTGGGGGTGGCTGCAGAAAGTAGTTTTGGGGCAGGACGGAGAGCACAGGAGTTTGGATTTGGACCTATGTTGAAGATGCCTATTTGTATAGAGAAAGAAGTATATATAAAGTCTACAGTTTAAAGGAGAGATACTAACTGGAGATATAAACTCATCAGTGTGTAAATGATACTCAAAATCCCTGGACCTGAATGAAATCACCCGATGAAAGAACGTAGAGAGAGGATATGTTCAGGGCCTAAGACCTGGGTCACGCCCCTATTAGAGGTCAGGGAATCAGGAGGAACCAGTAAAGAATGGCAGTGACATATCTACCATGAGAACAATTATTCAAGCCCATGTCACTGTTACACAGCATGGCCTGTTCATTGAGTTAACGATGAATGAATGAAAAGTAAAATATGCAGGTAATAGGAAAATTGATCTTCAAAGGAAAAGAACAAAAAGGGTCATTTATATTATAGACACAGCTGTGGGAGTTCAATGGACCCTTATATGTATGATTTCAAGGATACACTTAAGAAAATGCTATGCCTATGGTGGAAATAAAAATAGAAAAAATAAACGAGGAAGAGCATGGTATAGTACTAATAAAACAGTCCTGTACTCAGTATCTGAAAATGTCAAAATAATAAAGCTTTGCTTGAACAAACTGGAACTTACCAAAACATCTTCCATTTTAGCCAAGAACGTGTGCCATTAAAATGAATAGAATAAGGGTAGCCACAGTGTGGCACCCTCCTGGGACACTCCCCCCACCATACACACAAGCCCAGACACACTCCAGCTCCAGCTGTCTCGACAAGGTGGCCCTGGCACAGCACACCCCAGGACCTCTGGCCTGTGCCCACTCTAGCTCCTGCCATCCCGTCAGGGTGGCCCCGGCATGAAGCACCCCAGGACACCCCCAGCCTGTGTCTACGTCAGCTCCAGCTCTCTCACCATGATGGCCTGGATGTGGTGGAGGAGCACAATGAGAACTTCAACAAAGAGTTAGAAATTATAAGAAAGAACCAATCAGAGCTCAAGAATACAGTGACTGAAATGAAATATACACTAAAGGGAATCAACATCAGATTAGATGATACAGAAGAACAGATCAGTGATCTAGAAGACAGAATAATGGAAATCTCCCAAAGAGAACAGCAAAAAAAAAAAGAATTCTGAAAAATGAAAATAGTTTAAGGAGCCTCTGGGACAACATCAAGCATACTAACATCCACATTATCGGTCTTCCAGAAGGAGACGAGAGAAAGCAGCAGGAAACTTACTTGAAGAAATAGTGGCTGAAAACTTCCCCAGTCTGGGAAAGGAAACAGACGTTCAGGTCCAGAAAGCACAGAAAGTCCCAAACAAGATGAACTCAAAGAGACCCACACCGAGACATATTACAATTAAAATGGCAAAAGTTAAAGAGAAGGAGACAATCTTAAAGGCAGCAAGAAAAAAACAGGAAGTCACATACCAGGGAACCATTGTAAGACTGTCAGCTGATTTTTTAGCACAAACTTTGCAAGCTGGAAGGGTGTGGCATGATATATTTAAGGTGATGAAAGGAAAAAACTTACAACCAAGAATACTTGACCTGGCAAGGTTATCATTCAGAATTGAAGGAGAGAGAAAGAGCTTCCCAGACAAGCAAAAACTAAAAGAATTCATCACCACTAAACAAGTCTTACAAGAAATGTTAAAGGGTTGTCTTTAAGCAGGAAAAAAAAGCCATAAGTAGAAACGAGAAAACATATTAAAGAAAGAAATATTTAGTAAAAGCAGTGGATAAACCACTTAAAAAGCTAGTATGAAGGTTAAAAGACAAAAGTAGTAAAATTACCTATAACTACAATAAGCAGTTAAGGATACACAAGATAAAAAAATGTAAAATATGTCAAAAACATAAAACATGGGGAGGGGCGTAAACGTAGTGATTTTAGAATGAGTTCGAACTTCAGTGATTATCTCCTTAAAACAGACTGCTATATATATACACATGTATGTATGTGTGTAGGTTGATATATATGAACCCATGGTAACCATAAACCAAAAATCTATAATAAACACACAAAAAATTAAGAGAAAGGAATCCAAACATAATGCTAAAGAAGACCATCAAACCATAAGGGAAGAGACCAAAAGACAAGAAGAACAGAGGAAAACTACAAAAACAACCAGAAAACAACTAACAAAATGGCAATTAGTACATACCTATAAATAAATACGTGAAATATAAAGAGACTAAACGCTCCAATCAAAAGACACAGAGAGGCTGAATGGATTTTTAAAAACAAGACCCATCTATATGTTGCCTACGAGAGACTCACTTCAGGTCTAAAGACACACAAAGACTGAAAGTGAAGGGATGGAAAAAGAAATTCCATGCAAATAAAAATGAAAAGCAAGATGGGGTAGCAATATGCACGTCACACAAAATAGACTTAAAAAGACTGTAACAAAAGACAAAGAAGGGCATTACATAATGATAAAGGGGTCAATAAAAGAAGAGGATATAACATTCATAAGTATTTATACATCCAACATAGGTGCACCTAAATATACAAAGCAAATATTAACAGACATAAAGGGAGAAACTGACAGTAATACAGTAATAGTAGGGGACTTAACAGCTCACTTACATCAACGGATAGATCATTCAGACAGAAAATCAATAGGAAACATTGGCCTTACATGACGCATTAGACCAGATGGACTTAATAGATATATACAGAACATTTCATTCCAAAATGGCAGAATACACATTCTTTTCAAGTGCACATAGAACATTCTCAAGGACAGACCACGTTAGGCCACAAAATAAGTCAATAAATTTAAGAAGACTGAAATCATATCAAGTATCTTTCCAACCACAACAGTATGAAACTAGAAATCAATTACAAGAAGAAAACTGGAAAAAAACACAAACATGCAAAGATCAAACAACATGCTACTAAACAAGTCAATGAAGAGATCAAAGAGGAAATGAAAAAACACCTTGAGACAAATGGAAACACAACATTCCAAAATCTTTGGGACATAGCAAAAGCAGTTCTAAGAGGGAAGTCCATAGCAATACAGGCTTACCTCAAAAACAAGAAAAAAATCCCAAGTAATCTAACTTTACACCTAAAGGAACTGGAAAAAGAATAACAAAGTCCTAAGTTAATAGAAAAAAGGAAATAATAAAGATCAGAGTGGAAATAAATGAAATAGAGACTAAGACAACAATAGAAAAGATCATGAAACTAAAAGATGGTTCCTTGAAAAGATAAATAAAATCAATACACCTTTAGCCAGATTCATCAAGAAAAAAAGAGCAGCCAAATAAATAAAACCAGAAATGAAACAGGAGAAGTTACAACTGACACCACAAAAATACGAAAGACCATAAGAGACTACTATGAACAATTATACGCCAACAAATTGGAAAACCCAGAAGAAATGAATAAATTCCTAGAAACAAACAACATGCCAAGACTAAATCATGAAGAAATGAAAATTCTGAATAGACTGATTAAAGGAACGAAATTGAATCAGTAATTTAAAAATTCCTCCAAAACAAGGGCCAACTCAGGTGGCCAAGTGGTTAAGTTTGACGCACTCTGCTTTGGTGGTCTGGGTTGAGTTCCTGGGTGTGGGCCTATACCACTCCTCAGTGGGCATGCTGTGGCGGTAGCTCACAAACAAAAAAAGAAAGACTGGCAACAGATGTTACTTCAGGGAAAATCTTCCTCAGCTAAAAAACAAAAACTTAACTCCCAAGAAACAGAAGTTCAGGACCAGAAGGTTCCACAGGTGAATTCTACCAAACATTTAAAGAAGAGTTAATACCTATCCTCCTCAACTTATTCCAAAAAATTAAAGAGGACGGAGTGCATATAAACTCATTTTACAAGGCCAGCATTACCCTGATACCCAAACCAGACAAATGCACCACAAAAAAAGAAAATTATAGGCCAATATCCCTGATGAACATAGATGCAAAAATCCTCAACAAGATATAAGCAAGCTGAATTCAACAATATATTAAAAGGATGATACACCATGATCAAGTGGGATTTATCCAGGGATGTAAGCATGGTTCAACATCCACAAATCAATTAACGTGATACAGCACATTAACAAAAAGGATAAAAATCAAATGATCATCTCAATAGACACAGGAAAAGCATTTGAAAAAATTCAACATCCATTTACGATAAACACTCTCAACAAAGTGGGTACAGAAGGAATGTACCTCAACATAATAAAGGCCATATATAACAAACCCACAGCTAACGTCATACTCAATGGTGAAAAGCTTAAGGCATTTCCTCAAAGATCAGGAACAAGAGAGAAATGTCTACTCTTGCCATATATATTCAACATAGTATTGGAAGTCCTAGCCAGAGCAATTAAACAAGAAAAAGAAAGAAAAGGATCCAAATTGGAAAGAAAGAAGTAAAACTGTCACTATTTGCAGATGACATGACATTACATAGAGAAAACTCTAAAGACTCCACCAAAAAACTATTAGAACTAGTAAACAAATTCAATAAAGTTGCAGGATACAACTGTAAAATTAATATGCAGAAATTGGCAGTGGTTCTATACACTAATAACAAACTATCAGAAAGAGAAATTATGAAAAAATCCCATTTACAATTGCATCAAAAAGAATAAAATACCTAGGAATAAATTTAACCAAGGAGGTGAAAGACCCACACTCTGAAAACTATAAGACACCGATGAAATAAACTGAAGAAGACACAAATAAATGGGAAGATATATCATGCTCATGGATTGGAAGAATTAATATTGTTAAAATGTCAATGCCACCCAAAGCAACCTACAGATTCAAGGCAATCCCCACCAAAATACCAATGGCATTCTTTACAGAACTAGAACATAAGATCCTAAAATTTGTATGGGACCACAACAGACCCTGAATATCCAAAGCAATCTTAGGAAAGAAGAACAAAGTTGGGGTTATCATGCTCCCTGGTTTCAAACTATACAACAAAGCTTAGTAATGAAAACAGTATGGTACTGGCACAAAAACAGACACATAGATAAGTGGAATAGAGAGCCTAGAAATAAACCCATGCATATATGGTCAATTAATCCATGACAAAGAAGGCAAGAACGTACAATGGGGAAAAGACAATCTCTTCAACAAACGGTGTTGGGAAAACTGGACAGTTACATGCAAAAAAATGAAACTGGACTACTATCTTACATAAATTCAAAATGTATTAAAGACTTGAATGTAAGATCTGATACCATAAAACTCCTAGAAGAAAACAGGGCAGTAAGCTCTTTCATATTACTCCTAGCATTATTTTTCTGGACCAGTCTCCTCAGGCAAGGGCAACAAAAGCAAAAATAAACAAATGGGAGTACATCAAACTAAAAATCTTTTGCACAGCAAAGGAAACTATCAAGAAAATGAAAAGGCAATCTACTGAATGGGAAAAGATACTTGCAAATCATACATTCAACAAGCGGTTAATTTCCAAAATACTTAAAAAAACTTACACAACTTCCTATCAAAAAACCAAACAACCTGATTAAACAAGGGGCAGAGGACTTAGATATTTTTCTAAAGAAGACATACAGATAGGCAACAGGCACATTAAAAGATGCTTAATATCACTAATCATCAGGGAAATGCAAATCAATCACAATGAGATACCACCTCCAACCTATCAGAATGGCTATTATCAAGAAGACAGGGGTTGGCCCCATGGCTGAGTGGTTAAGTTTTCGCGCTCCACTTCAGCAGCCCAGGGTTTTGCCAGTTGGGATCCTGGCCTCAGACATGGCACTGCTCATCAGGTCATGTTGAGGCGGCATTCCATATATAGCACAACCACAACTAGAACATACAACTCACAACTAGATATAGGCACTCACAACTAGAATATACAACTATGTACTGGGGAGGTTTGGGGAGAAAAAAGAAAGATCAGCAACAGATGTTAGTGCAGGTGCCAATCTTAATAAAAAAAAAGACAAAAAATAAGTGTTGGAGAGGATGTGGAGAAAAGGGAACCCTCATACACTGTTGGTGGGAATGTAAACTGGTGCAGCCACAATGGAAAACCGTATGGAAATTACTCAAAAAATTAAAAATAGAACTACCATGTGACCTAGCAATTCCACTTCTGGGTATTTATCTGAAGAAAATGAGAATACTAAATTTAAGAGATGAGGTGACATCAGCAACATGGCGGAGTGGGTTGTTCCCTTTATCTCTTCCCCTTTGAACTGCAACTAAATGGACATTCATGCATCAACAGAGGATACCCAAACAGCACAACAGGACTCCTGAGAGACCCATGTGGCTATACATCTGAAGGTGGATGGACTACTGCCAGGGAGGAGGTGGAGATTGGTAAGCACTCTACAGTGCCCCCGGCAGCCCTGTGCCCTTGTGTGATTGCTCTCCTGGCTGAAGCACCCATAGCACAGGTGCAGCCCCAAGGGTGGGAGCACACCTCTGCATGACTGCAGGAACAGGTGACAGCAGCCCTGAGCCCCCAGGGGATTGGTTTCCCGTCTGGTGGGAGAGCCTGCAGTGCCACCATGGCCCCTGGGGAGCAGCCCATGCTCAGACTCAATGGGGAGACCCTGCCCACCAAGCACAATGGCCAGTGCAACCTAGGGGGAGACGGTGGCAGATCTGCACACCCAGGTGAACGAGTTCCTGGCTGCCATGAATGCCCATAGTACTGCTGCAGCCCCAAAGGGAGGAGCGCATCTTGACAGGACTGTGGGAACAGGTGGCAGCAGCCATGACTCCACACATGATTGCTCTCCCATTCAGTGGGAAAGCCCACAGGGCTGCTCCAGTCCCAAGGAGTAGCCCAGGCTCAGACAGGCACAGCTGACTGGGATCACAGTGGGCACAGAATTCACAGCTTCTGCCTCCACCCCCTTAGTGGTGGCAGGTGGAATCTGCAACCAGGTACTATCACTAGGGAAAGGCACAAATCCACTCCATCAAACACTATGAGGAAGTATATTAATACTCCAGACCAGGAGGAAAAAACAAACACCCAGAAATCAATCCTGAAGGCACAGAAATGTACAACCTAAATGACAGAGAATTCAAAACAGCTACCATAAAAAAACTCAACGAGGGGCTGGCCCTGTGGCTGAGTGGTTAAGTTTGCCTGCTCCACTTCAGCAGCCCAGGATTTCACTGGTTCGGATACTAGACATGGCACCACTCATCAAGCCATGCTGATGTGGTGTCTCACATAGCACAACCAGAAGGACCTACAAGTAGAATATACAGCTATGTACTGGGGGGCTTTGAGGAGAAGAAAAAGAAGAAAGGGGAAAAAAGAAGATTGGCAACAGATCTTAGCTCAATTGCCAATCTCTAAAAGAAAAAACCTCAATGAGTTACAAGAGAATTCAGAAAGACAGTTCAATGAAATCAGGGAGAAAAGGAATGAACAGAGGGAATTCTTCACAAAAGAGATTGAAACTACAAACAAACAATCAGAAATGTTGGAGATGAAAAACACAATGAATGAGAAAAAAGAAAAATCTGGAGTCCTTAAATAACAGAGCTGATATTCTGGAGGACAGAATTAGCAATTTAGAGGAGAAAAATATAGAAATGCTTCAGATAGAGGAAGAGAGAACTAAGACTAAAAAGAAATGAAGAAATTCTCCAAGAAATATCCGACTCAATTAGGAAATGCAACATAAGGATTAGAGGTATTCCAGAGGGAGAAGGAAGAGAGAAAGGAGCAGAGGGCTTGTTCAAAGAAACAATAGCTGAGAACTTCCCAAACCTGGGGAAGGAACTGGAATTACAAGTAAAAGAAGCTAATAGAACTCCTAACTACATCAATGTACAAAGAACAAGGCATATATCAGTAAAACTGGCGAAAGTGTATGGCAAAGAAAAATATTAAGGGCAGCAAGGCAGAAGAAAATAATCTACAAAGAAACCCCTATTTAGGCTTTCAGCAGATTTCTCAGCAGAAACCTTAAAGGCTAGGAGAGATATATTCAAAATTCTGAAAGACAAAAACCTTCAGCCAAGAATACTCTATCCAGCGAAAATATCCTTCAGCTATGATGGAGAAATAAAAACTTTCCCAGATAGAAAAATGCTAAGGGAGTTCACTGCCACAAGACCATCACCCCCACCGACCCCCATAAGACATGACCAAGAAGGCCTTCATATCTGAAAAAAAAAGGAAGGGTTTACAAGTCTTGAGCAAGGAAATAAGTAGGTGGTCAAAATCAGAAAATTGCAACTCTCTATGAGAACAGATTAGCAAACAATTATAACATTAAAGATAAAGGAAAGGAAGACATCAAGAATAAATATAATCACTTCATTTCAACCACAAACTCACAATACAAAACGGAACTAGTTGTGATAACAATAACTTAGATGGGGAAGAGGATAGGTATGGAACCTGCTTAGACTAAGAAAATAAAAGGCTATCAGAATATGGACTATCTCATCTATGAGATGTTTTATACAAACCTCATGGTAACCACTAAAGAAAAAATCAGAACAGAGACACAAATGATAAAGAGGAAACTGAAAAAGCCATCATAGAGAGCCACCAAACAGAACTGGCAGTCCAAAGTAAAGGGGATGAGAAATGAGGGAAATACAGAACAACTGGAAAACAAGTGATAAAATGGCAGCATTAAGCCCTCATACATCACTAATTACTCTAAATGTAAATGGATTGAATCCTCCAATCAAAAGACTCAGAGTAGCTGGATGGATTACAAAACAAGTCCCAACAATATGCTGCCTCCAGGAAACACATCTCAGCTCTAAAGACAAACACAGGCCCAGAGTGAAGGGATGTAAGACGATTCTCCAAGCCAATGACAAACAAAAGAAAGCAGGTGTTGCCATACTTATATCAGACAAAGTAGACTTCAAGATAAAAAAGGCAATGAGAGACAAAGAGGGGCAGTTTATAATGATAAAAGGGACACTCCACCAAGAGGACATAACCCTTATAAATATATATGCACCTAACACAGGAACACCAAAGTGCATAAAGCAACTATTAACAAACCTAAAAGGAGAAATTAACAACAACACTATAATAGTAGGGGACTTCAACACCCCACTCACATCAATGGATAGATCATCCAGACAAAAAGTCCACAAGGAAATAGTGGAACTAAACAAAAAACTAAACCAGATGGACTTAAAAGAAATATATAGAACATTCCATCCAAAAACAGCAGAATACACATTCTTCTCCAGTGCACCTAGAACATTCTCAAAGATAGACCATATGCTGGGAAACAACACAAGCCTCAATAAATTTAAGAAGACTGAAATCAGATCAAGCATCTTTTCTGACCATAAGATTATGAAACTAGAAATCAACTATAAGAAAAAAGCTGGGAAAGCAACAAACACATGGAGACTAAACATGCTACTGAACAGTCAATGGATCAGTGAAGAAATTAAAGGAGAAATAAAAAAATATCTGGAGACAAATGAAAAATAACCATACCAACTCACATGGGTTGAAGCAAAAGCAGCCCTAAGAGGGAAATTCATAGCAATACAGGCCCACCTTAACAAAAAAGAAAAATCTCAAATAAGCAATCTTAAACTACACCTAACAGAACTAGAAAAAGAAGAACAAACAAAGCCCAAAGTCAGCAGAAGGAGAGGAATAATAAAAATTAGAGCAGAAGTAAATGAAATTGACACCAAAAAAACAGTAGAAAAGATCGAGGTAACTAAGAGCTGATTCTTTGAGAATATAAATAAAATTGACAAACCCTTAGGCAGATTCACTAAGAAAAAAGAGAGAAGGCTCAAATACATAAAATTAGAAATGAAAAAGGAGAAATTACAACAGATACCACAGAAATACAAAGGATTATAATAGTATGAAAAGCTACATGCCAACAAATTGGACAATCTAGAAGAAGTGGATAAATTCTTAGACTCATACAACCTCCCAAAACTGAATCAAGAAGAAATAGAGAATCTCACTAAACCAATCACACGTAAAGAGATTGAAACAGTTATCAAAAATCTCCCAAAAAATAAAAGTCCAGGACCAGATGGCTTCTCAGGAGAATTCTAGCAAACATTCAAAAAAGATTTAGTACCTATCCTTCTCAAACTATTCCAAAAAATTGAAGAAGATGGAACACTTCCTAACACATTTTATGAGGCCAACATCACCCTGATCCCAAAGCCAGAGAAGGACAACACAAAGAAGGAAAATTACAAGCCAATATCGCTGATGAACACAGATGCAAAAATCCTCAACAAAATATTGGCAAACTTAATACAACAATACATTAAAAGGATCATACACCATGATCAAGTGGGATTTACACCAGGGACACAGGGATGGTTCAACATCTGCAAATCAATCAATGTGATACACCACATTAACAAAATGAGGAATAAAAACCACATGATCATCTGAATAGATGCAGAGAAAGCATTTGACAAGATCTAATCTCCATTTATGATAAAAACTCTCAATACAATGGGTATAGAAGGACAGTATCTCAATATAATAAAGGCCATATATGACAAACCCACAGCCAACATCAGACTCACAGGGAAAAACTGAAAGCCATCCCTCTAATTCGAAGAGAGATATTCCTGCTATGTTCACCACAGCATTATTTACAATAGCCAAGATATGGAGGCAACCTAAGCATCTATCAATGGATGAATGGATAAAAAAGATGTATATACCATGGAATATTACTCAGTCATAAAAAAGAATGAAATTTTGCCATTTGTGACAACATGGATGGACCTGGAGGGTATTATGCTAAGTGAAGTAAGTCAGAGAAAAACAAATATCAGATGATTTCACTTATATGTGAATCTAAAAAACAAAACAAATGAAGAAACTAAACAAAACAGAAACAGACTCATAAATACAGGAAACAAACTGGTGGTTACCAAGGTGGTGAGGGGTTAGAGAGCAGGTGAAATAAGTGAAGGCGATTGAAAGTACAAATTTCCAGTTATAAAATAAGGCTGGGGGATACAGGCATACCTCATTTTATTGCACTTCACTTTATTGCACTTTGCAGATATTGCATTTTTTACAAGACTTTCCACCATCAAAAATATTATGACTCACTGAAGGCTAAGATGATGGTTAGCATTTTTCAGGAATAAATTATTTTTTAATTAAGGTACTTACATTGCTTTTTAGACATAATGCTATTGCACACTTAACAGGCTACAGTATAGTGTAAACATAACTTTTTTATGCACTGGGAAACCAAAAAAATCCGTGTGACTACTTTACTGCAATACTCGCTTTACTGCGTTGGTCTGGAACTAAACCCATGATATCTCTGAGGTATGCCTGTAATGTACAGCATAGGGAACGTGGTCAATAACATTATAATAACTTTGTATGGTAACAGATGGTAACTAGACTTGTTGTGGTGATCATTTTGTAATGTATATAAATATCAAATCACTATGATGTACATCTGAAACTAATAGGAAATACTGTATGCCAATTATACTTCAATTAAAAACTAACCAAAAAACCAGAAGTGGAGTAAGCATCTAGCTCACTACCCAAGAGTTCTCATTCTGTGGTCCTCCTCCTGCGGCTCCCTTTGCTTAAACAGCCACTTTCCAGGCTTCTGTCCTTAGTCAGAGTCTTGCCTCTAGAACAGAGACATTCTTCTGAGGGAGTTCGAGACAACTGCGGTTTTCACCTCCGACCTCCATAGTAATGATGCCAGGCATGTAGTCGTCTTGGCCCAGACTGCTGCAGATTCACTGTCATCTACCCCAATGTCTACTGAACCATTACTTCCCCTAAATATTCAACAAGCCACCTGGACTCAACATGTCTGACACTGAGTGCTTCATCGGCACCTGCCACTTACTCCTAAGCTAAAACCTTCAGGCCATCCCAAAGGAGGCCTCGGCCTCCTCCTCGTCCCTATCCTCGTCACATCCTGTCATCACAGACAGCTTCTAATCTCTCTCCCTCCTCTCTCTTCCTACGATCACCACGCCAGCCTGGGCCTTCTCTACTCTTGCACAGACCACCACAATGGTATCCAGCCTTGCCGCTCTTCTCCAGCTTCTCCTCCTCCACTGCCATAGAAAAGACTTTTCCTAAAGTGAATTTTACACTATTTCCTTACTTCAAAGCCTCTAAGCTGGCTAACTCTCCCCCACCCCACGAATGCAGCCTGAGATAAAGCCCAATTCTTTTTTCTGAATTGCATTTAAGGCCAATTTCTCTAGCCACATCTCTTTCCCAGCCACTCAGTGCCACCCTGCACTCCCAGACCTAGCAGGCTGTTCTGCACTTCTGTGCCCTCGCCCTTGGTGCCAGGAATCAAACACCCCATCTCCCTGAACACCTCCTCACGTTGTTCCTGTGGTGCCCCTGCGATGACCAGAACTGTGTGTCGTGATTTCTATTCCTAGGTCCTCACACAATTCATAACACAATGCACGTTCTCAAAAATACGCTGAGTCCTTCTCTACTTAAGTCAAACTACGATACAGACTCATACTAAAGTTACTAAACCCTAGCATGACTTGGTTTCTGTGGCTCTCCACAGTCAAAGCGTTTATGGCAGAAAGCTTGATACAAACTAAACTATTCCTCTGAAAACGTTATCTATCAACATTTTTTCATATACCATGTTTTCCATGGATATTTTGATAACAAATATGTGACATTAGTTAGCAGTATTATTTTTAGGTCAGATTTCAGAATTTTAGATTAATGATGCATAGCATTTATTGACTACTTAGCACATACAAAACCTGTAAGTGTACTAGTCAGAAGTCATAAAAGAAAATAAAATGGTATTATCAGAGGTTACAGTCTCAGAATTTTGTTTAAAATATTAATAGCTACCATTTATTGAGGACTTACTATTTGCCAGGTGCTTTTCATAGCACAATCTGCTCAAAAACCTTACAAAATAGATAATTAACTCCATTTTACAAAGGAGGAGACTGGGACTGAGAATTCCACAGAATTGGCACCCAAACCCAGGCCTCTCTGTGATTAAAATGCTCCATAGTGTTTTCTCTGATATATAATGACCACCAAACGACTCAAGCACGGGCTCCCGACTGAGCTCACTCCCCACATCCATTCCCTCACCCAGCACGCCAACCACACAGGAGCACTGTTCCTGCGAGAAACTGAAAAACAAACATGAGCTTTGTATTCAGTACACCACTGTTGTTAAAGCAAACCCAGACAAAGTCCCGCTGAGAACTCTTCCAGTAAAACCTCTGCGTGTGTGTGTGTGTGTCTCAGCAGGAAGGCACCAAAAGTTTAACAAAAAAAAAATCCTTTTTCAAGGGTACTTCATTAAAAGCCAAAGATTCAAAGATTCCACGAAATAACCCCCTAGATTTTACATACCTAAAAGTGACCCACTGACAAACGCAGCAGCAAAGTATGTCATGATCCAGACAACAGAAGCAGAATTGGCTAACTGCATAATATTTCTGCAAAATCAGGGATTTTATTATTATGATATAGTCATTACTTCAATTTACTTATTTGCTGCACTTTGACAATCCAGACCATCCTTTAGAGTACTTTCTGATACAAGCATCAACACAGCAGGACAAGTTATAATAATCTTGGCAGTCAAAACCCATGTTTTCATTCATTTATCTTGTTTCACTTTCCATCAGCTACTATACTTCTGAAGCAAGCAAATGAAGGCTCAAAGCAGCATCTGAAAAACCACATTATGGTACTTACCACATTAAAGTTGATATGAGAAGACCCACGCCTACACAATCTATGAATACAACCCAAAGAAGCAGCTTGATTGTTTCAAAGAAGCCCATGTCCAGCACAAAGCCAAATCCTATAGTGGACACTGAAAAAGATTTATGAGATTCACTCAGGCACTTTGCCGGGTTCTGGGGATATGGGGCACAGCCCCTGCCCTCCAGATGCCCACAGTCTAGTGGGGGACACAGACATGTAAACCAAACCCCAAAGATGTGTTCTGTGTAACTGATTAAGAAACGTAGAGCCAGCCCTGATGGCCTGGTGGTTCAAGTTCAGCATGCTCTGCTTCAGCAGCCTGGGTTGAGTTCCCGGGTGCAGAACCACACCTCTCATCTGTCAGTAGCCATCCTGTGGTGGAGGCTCACATAGAAGAACTAGAAGGACGTACAACTAGAATATACAACTATGCCCTGGGGCTTTGGAGAGGAAAAAAAGAAGACTGGCAACAGATGTTAGCTCAGGGCAAATCTTTCCCACCAAAAAGAAAAAAAAAATGCAGACCACCTTGGAACACAAAATGGCCACCAGGATATCTGAGGTTTACTGACGAGGCCCCTGTCTCTCTGTGGGTCACCGGGGCAGCCCCAGCATTCAGAACACCACTAGCCTGAAAAAGCATTAACATTTTTTTAAGTCGGGTTAATCATGAAAAAAATCTGACACACTTTAACACCTTAAAGGTGGTTAGGACCCTTTCACTACACTAGTGGAGAAACCAAGTAGTTTCTCAAGTTCATGTCAGTACTTCTACAACCCTCACTCTGGATTTGCCTGATTGTGACACGCAGTTTCTAATCGTGATATTCCTTTTCACAGTAGGTTTGCATTTGGGTATTGATTTATTTATCATAGTACTTAAAAGACAGAGCGATTGGGCCCAGCATGGTGGTGTAGTGGTTGGGTTCACGCGCCCTGCTTCAGGAGCCTGGGGTTTGCAGGTTTGGATCCTGGGTGCAGACCTAGCACCGCTCATCAGGCTATGCTGTGGTGGCATCCCACATAAAATAGAGGAAGACCAGCAGAGATGTTAGCTCAGGGCCAATCTTCCTCACCACAGATAAAAAAAAAGGACAACAAAAGAGTAACTCTGTCCTCTGCTTTTCAAAGTCCCGAGGTAACAGTTTACTCTGGTGTCTGCTTAGGATATTTAGAACCAGAAACAATACAATCTTCTTTCCTGTCAGAAGATTTCTGAGGCTTCAGAAAAGAAGACATAGCTTCAAATATCCCCAAATTCTGACCCATGATATGTTTATCAGGAAAGTCTCCTAATAACAAGTCCAACCTGAAACACTCAATTTGTTCTTCAACTCTATCGCAGATAAACTAACACTTACCACAGAGCCAGATACTTAACAGGACCAGGAAAGCAGGGTCATCTCTGGCCCACTGATCCTTTGTCTGCTTTCGATAATGAAAGTTTCTATAAACCCTCTGTGGGGACGTGAACAGGTAGAGCATCTGCCAGGCAGCGAACTCAAAGTCCATCTGCCGAAAGCGAAAAAGCCTTCTCAGGTATTTGTAGCGCTTCGCCCCAGCTGTGTGTCTTGCTGCATCCCGGGAACTCAGCGCTCCGTTCCCATGCGCTGGGGAATTCACTGAAGTACTCGGTAACATCTTCCTAGATAGAAGAAAAAACTTCTCTTACAAGTAGTCTGAAGAAACCGATCGCTGCTACTACCCTGCTTCTGAGTTACTTAGGAGGGAGGTCACTTCACATTTCTGCCCCAATACTTGAGAAAAGCCAGGGGTCAAACGCGAATGGAGATGTTTCTAAGGCTTGTTCCGGGGGCTGGAGAACTGCCAGCTGCACTTCCGGCAAGGACAGCCCCACGCCCTTCTGAGCCATCATCACACATTCACGCTTCACCTCCCTCAGTCCTCAGACAGCCCTCCCAGGTAGCTACTGTTGGAGAGGGAGGAAGGGAACAGAGGCCCCGGGAGGTGAAGAAAGCCCCTCTTGCGCACACAGTGATGGAGTCAAAACTCAAACTCAGGCACCCTGACTCAAAATTCCGTGCTCTGAACCATCAAGCCTTTAAGGGGAAGCCTCTGTTTAAGCCAATTAGAAACAATGCTACCGACGAGGTAAAATAAATGGCCTATTGCTACAGGTCCATCAGCGCGTGACCAGCAAGCAACTCGTTTACTAGAATGTGATATTAAAAACAAAGCAAATTTCAAATCCACAGCGTTTTACTCCCCGAATAGTCCAGCAGTGGGAAGGACAGCGGGGGAGTGCCGCCGAACCAGTCGGAAGCCAAGCGAGCGCAGGTCACCGCCCGGCCCCCCTGCCCCGGCGGCCCAGCCCGGCCTCCGGTTCCACTGCCCAGGCCTCCGGGACGCCAGCAAGCGCCTCGCCGGGCCCAGCTGCTCCCCGCCAGCCCGGGGCCGCGGGGAGGGTTGCCAGATTTAGCAAATAAAAACAAAGGACGCCCGGTTACGTTTGAATCTCAGATACAAGAGTAACTTTCAGTCTGAGCATGTCAGAAACACTGCATGGGCCATACTCTCACTGACACACTAGTCGTTGTTTATCTGAAATTCAACTGTAACCGGGCATCCTTGATTTCATCTGGCAACCCTACGGCAGGCCGAGCAGCAGGCCCCGGACATGGTCACTCCAGGGCCCAGTGACGTGGGACCGCGAGTCGCCGGAGGAAACGGCAGCGGGCGAGCCAGGGCGGCGCGCACACGGAGCCGTCGTCAGGCCTCACCTGGAACCCCGCTGCGGCCCCCACCCCGGGCCAGCCTAACCCGCCGCCTCCGCCCAGCAAGCGAGCCCAGCAGCGGCCCGGCCAACTTCCCTTCCCGCAACGTAGCCGGCGCGGGGGGAGTGACGCGCCCCGTGCGCCCACTTCCGCCGCGCGCGCGGCCTCTTGGGCCGGGTAGTCAGCCGCGGGGCCGCCGGAAGTTGTTGCTGTCGGCTTCCGCTTCCTTCTGCCGCGAGCCGCTCGGGTCGCAGCTGTAGTGGCTGTGAACGAGTCGGGACGCCGTGGGCTGGGGGCGCAGCCATGCCCCGGTATTACGAGGACAAGCCCGAGGGCGGCGCGTGCGCGGGCGTGAAGGAGGACCTGGGCGCCTGTCTGCTGCGGTCCGACTGTGTGCTCAAGGTAGCGCGGCCTGAAACGGGGAGGCGGTGCCCGGCGGAGGGCTCGCGGTCGGCCCGCGGGGGCCGTCAAGACGCGTGACCCAGATAGCCGTCCTAGGTGTCGGCCACAGCTCCAACTTCAGGAACTTGGGCAGATCTGCAGTCGCAGCCTTCGTTCCCTCCGGTGTTAGATTGGAGATAACGATACCGCCCCGTAGGGTTTTCTGTAAGGAGTAAACCACTCCGGCTCAATCACTTCGGTTTATTGAATGCTGCCGCTCTCCTCGGTTCTGGAGATGTAAAGGAGAATAATGGGTTTCTTGCGCCCTAGAAAATGAGACTCTGTAGAGTGAATTACCAGAGAATTACATAAACCTGGTACACTCTTGGCTAGTAATTTCTCCTTTCCCTGTTCAGTTGTGGCTAAACGTGTACTCTGCCCTGTGTTGGTTTGAATTTGTTTCTCAGTTGCAGTTCTGTACATTCTTGGGTAAGGTGTAAATGAGGCAGCTCGTATTTTCACCATTTTGTTTCTTGCTTCCCCTGCACTCCTCCCTCACTGCAGCCACAGGACTTCTCAGGAGCGCGTCTGAACGCCCTGAGGCACGCGCTGAGGTGCAGAGTTGCCTGGAGCCCTGGGTTCTGTCCTGGAGCCCAACTGAAGCACAAGTTTCCAATCGCAAAGGCCTGATGAGAGGGCCATCGATTGTGTGCAGTTATTTTTGCTTTTGGAGATGTAATTTCAGGAAGTTGCTATTATTTCAAAGAAAAGACAACTACCCCAAAGTGGACATCCACCATGAGGCTATATCACTGTTTCTACTAATTCACGATTTACGTTTGGTTCACTGATATTAGCAGCCAGCCCGACTGGCCTCCCAGGTCTAGTAAAACTTCAGAGTTGTTATGAATTTAAGAGGTTATCTCATCCAACTTCTTTATACAGATGCGGACACCGAGGTGCCCTGTCCAGGGCTGTTTCCAGTCTGCTGCTTCATATTCAGCCAGCTCCTAGTTAATGCCTATTACGTGGCAGGCGTGATGCCAGGCACTGGTGATAGAAAGATGTATCGGTTACAGTCGCTGCCTGCATAAGCTTGGTCTGATGGGAAGAATAGATGTAAACAGGGGCTAAATTCCTGTGAGTGATAAGGGCTGTGTAAGCATTTAGTAAATATTTGTTTAATGAGTAGATGCAGGAGCAGAATGCCTGGGGAGCCCAGTGGAGAGCAACTTATTTTGCTTGAGTGTTTGGAAACTTCTTACAGAGGAGGTGACATTTGATCTGAGTCTTAAAGGTTGAGTAAAGGAGTGGGGGCTGTGGTGGTTTTGGGAGAAGCTGAAAGAGCATGTGCAGAGTGAGGGAGACATGGGGGCCTGGAGGAAGGGGAACCTGACAGAAGGCTCGAGAGGAAGGTTGCCATGTGTGAAGGCTCTTGTTTGTCAGAGTGAGGAGCTTGGATATTATCCTGACTTTCAGCATCAGGAAGGCCATGGAGGTGAGCAATCAAGGGAATAAAGTTCACAGAGTAGGACTGAGGAGAGAAACTCTGGGAGTGGAGGAGGATGCTGGTGGCACGGAGAGTACCAAGTTGGTCTTGCAATGATTGATTCATTTGTTTAGCAAACATTTGAATGCTAAGCCTAATTTAGAGGACATACAGATGAATGGAACACATTCGTTCCTGTGTAGAAATTGGTTCTCTGAAGAGCCAGAAAGCTGTAGGCAGAGTGAGTGCCCAGGACACATGGCACAAACTCTGCTTTTCCCTCATTGAGTAGGTGGCCCTATTGATGCTGAATTTGGTCACTAGCAGAACCTTATGTTTATGAACAGTCCCTTAAATGGAAGTGCATACTGTTTGTGCGTCCTGGATTGTGACTTCAGCTGGAGTGTAAAAGGGCAGTACTGAGACAAAACATTGAGTTTTGCAGATTCAGGACAATATCCTACCTCCTCAGATGCTGTTACTGGCAGCTACAGCCCACGGTGCCCCAGAGGGTCCCTGAAGACCAAGGGAAGTTCTGCTGAGATCTGTGCCTGCTCTGTGTGACAACCTCATTTTTGATAAGATTTTTGACTCCTTAGCTCCTTGAATAAAGAAGTTAATCTGATCTTTTGGCAGGTGGATGCTATAGTCTCTCCTTGCCAGTCTTTTAACTCAGCTCAAAAGCTGCTGGACCTCACTCTGGGGAGGAATTCAACATAAACGAATACTTAGTTCTAGCTGCTGGGATGGGAGGTAGTCAAGAAAGTGTAGGGGCTCAGAGAGACTCAGGGTAATGGTGATAAGGGGCTAAACTCCAGTGCAGCTGGAGAGGAGAAGCAAGGAAGAGATTCAAAAGGCATCTCTTGGACAGACCTCTTAGGATTTTATAACTCCTGGGGGGTCAAAAAGCTTGAAACTCTGCCCAGGGAACCTCAGTCACAAGTTATCTCCTTTGTGACTATTCACAGCTTCCAGACCTGCTGACTCTTCATCAGAATCACCTGGAGATGGGGGCGGAGAGCTTAAGAAGTACAGACTCCACTGCCCCCCACCTCCCACCCCCGCCCCAATAATTTAAGAGTATCCCAGGTTGATTCTTGGGCACAGGTGTGTTTGGGAATCACTGATCTTGACCTCAGAAGGCAAATAAGCTTGGGAGAGTATTAGTTAGCTTATAAGTTCAGGTACATGTTACAGAGGCCCAGAGTAACAGTGGCTTAAACAAGAGAGGGAATTCTTTCTTTTGCTCTTGGGCCTATAAGTAGGGCCTGGGGGAGCTCCTCTCCGTCTTCCATGGACCCACACACCATGGATGTTGTGGTTTCAGGCACTGTGATGGGAGATAGGATGTTACTCTCACACTCGTCGTCCGAGATTGCCTTGCTTCCACATCATCGGGCCTAGTAACGTGATGGAGTAAAGTGGGGAAGAGGGTCAAGCCACTTTTCTTTAAGGACCAAACCAGAAGTTTTACATTTTGGTTCCCCACATATTCCGTTGGCTGGAACTTAGTCACATGACCACACCCAGCTGCAAGGGTGACTGGAAAGTCTAACCCAGCCATATGCCCCCCCCTTTTGTTTTTGGAGGAAGATTAGCCCTGAGCTAACATCTGCTGCCAATCCTCCTCTTTTTGCTGAGGAAGACTGGCCCTGAGCTAACATCCATGCCCATCTTCCTCTACTTTATGTGGGACGCCTGCCACAGCACGGCTTGCCAAGCGGTGTGTAGGTCCGCACCTGGGATCCAAATGGGCAAACCCCGGGCTGCCAAAGCAGAACATGCAAACTTAACTGCTGTGCCCCTGGGCCGGCGCCATGCCCCAGTTTTTAAAAAGGAAGAGTGGATATTAAGCAACAAGTAGCAGTCTGCCATTTGGAGTGGAGGTAGAGGAAGATGAATTAACATTTGTCTCTTAGGTTTAGTGTATCTAGATGGATCTTCCCACTATGCAGTTGGCAGTATGGGTTAAAGCGTGTGAAAAAGATGGCATCTTAGATACATTTTGAGGAAGCATCAGTTTATAATCTTTTGTATAGTTATAGTCTTTTAAAATCTTCCTCCTCTTGTTCATGTGGGCAACACAACACACACCCCATCAGCAGCTCCTCGTTCCAGAGTTTGGGGGAGGAACCCAATAGCGCAAGGCAGCTTACTGCTCTGTTCTGATTCACTTTTGAGATTCACTGATGCATATGGCAGTTGAAATCTAGGACCAAGGCAGACATAAAGACTAGAAAGGGGCCAAGATCCCCGGGGATCAGGAATGTCCCAGATGTGGTACCTTGCAGCTTCTTCCACAGTAAAAACTAGGAGGGTGACTGGCACTTGCAAAATAGAGGTTTGGGAGGCAGTTGCAGCGGTGGGATCGACGTGGCAAAATCTGCTTGAGAGGAGGTCCCTGAGGATGAAGAGCAGGTGAAATTTGGGTTAAATCTTTCCTGGTGCATGAACGCACCAGATCTTTCTATTTAAGTAGTACTCTAGCCTATGTCATTAACATCTATCTAAAGTGTTTAGTACCAGCACTAAAAATCTTCTGATTTTAGGGCACCTAATTCTGGCTGTTTGAGCTTTTAAAGTTAACACTGAACAGGGTCATTTTTATTCTCAGAATTGCTTAACTGATTTTACATTGGAACTCACCATGAGTGGAACGACTTCATGATCTTCCTTTATATTGTCAGGCACTGCATAAGGCTAATGTTTATAAGCAGTTTCTTTAATAGTAGTAATAATGTAAGATTTTGACCTTGTTTTCTCATGAATTGCAAATCATAGTTTGATGTCATTAAGCCTCAGGTGATTCAAAAAATCCAAGTTCTATCCACTTTTCCAGATGTTGTTTTATATATTTACGTTCCCGGAAGCCGAGCCCCCTTAGCACCTCTCCCTGTGACGCCTCTGGCACGTCCCCCTGCTCTGTGAGGAGCTCACGCTGCCAGTTCCTATTTGCACGCGTCCCCTTTCCTCCCTGGTGTTAAAGCCCAGTGTAGGCAGGGATATCCAGTAGCTATTTTTTAACCTCCTACAAACTGACCTAGGACTGTTCTGAATTTTTAATATAAATTAGTCCTTGTAAGGGTTTAGTTACTAGACAGATTAGTAGGGTGTTCAAACAAATTTCGCTGCAATTCAGTTTTAGTCTCGCCTCTTTGGACTGTGAACTAGACGGTGTCGGCGCTTCCAGGCGGCTAGTATTATTTTAAGTGCTGTTGTGTTAAGTTAAATTTATGGCAGTATATTCAAAATATTTTAAAATAATGAAGAGGTAGTGTTAGCATTTTCATTCCATTCATTTTACCTTGAAAAAAAATACGACTAAATTTTAGCTCTTGCCTCGTTTCACAGTTGTACTTTGTGAAGCCTGATTTTTAATGGTTACAGTTCTTAAGAAATCTTATTTGGTAAGAGTCAGAATAAGCATTTCTCCTGTGAACACTCTTGTGGCAGCATCCTGCCTTCATGGCAGAAAGGGAATGGTTTAATCCAATTTTCTTCTTAAACTCCTTTTGAGCTTTCACTGCTCAAAGATGAGTTCATTTCACATCAGGCCCAAGCAGATCTCCTGTCACAAATGCATGTAAGTTCATTTCGTATCTCCCTTTCCTCTTCCAGTTCTTACTCAGTTGAGCTTCTCAGAAGAGAGAACTTGACTCTGGGGGTAGGGGGTGGGAAAATGCAGAGATGTTCTGGAGTTAAATTGCTTGCATTAAAAGGATATAACGGAGACTTTAAAGCCACTTGACACTACCTTCCAGAACTAACCCTCCCAATCACCACTACAGCGGCCTGACCTCTCATACAAGCAGCTGCAGAGCTGTCGGGCTCTCCCCCCTACTCCCTGCTGTGCTCTGCCCACTTCCTCCTCCAACACACACTACTTTCTTCTCTGTCTTTAGGAGTTCTTGAGTGTAAAAGTTTTAAAAACACTGATGAAACCCCGTTACTACTTTCACCTTTACTCTTTCCCTTTCTTCCCCATAAGGAGCTGAAGATAATAGTGTCTAGATTTTTATATAACATTTTAAAGAAAAGTATCCCATGGAAACCAGTGTTTTCAAGAACCCAAGATCACCTTTCAGGGCCCCCAAATTATTTTACTTGTTTTTTATTCTGTCCTTTTCTCCGTAAGCACCAACAGTCAAAATGAATTAAAACTATTTCTTATATAATTTACTATTCTTTTGTTTAACTTATTTTTAAAAGAGCTATTTTTAGAAGGACATTTATTTTGTACTGAGAAAATTTCCAAAGTATTTATATTGTTTTGTGTGTTGTAGGAAGGAAAGTCCCCTCGGCAGTGTCTGAAGGAGGGAAACTGCAAAGCTCTGAAATACTCATTTTTTGAATGTAAAAGGTCAATGGTAAGTGGTTTAAGATGTTTAAAGGCTTAGGGTAAAAATTAGCTGTATGGAGTTAAATTTGTGCATGACTTGGTAATTATAAATAGGTTGCAGTGACATCATTTGGAAGAAAGGATGTAGATGCTATTTCTTCCTCCACTGAGTTAAGGTTAGGTAGCATTCATGAAAAACCAGAGCTCATTGTTCTGTTATTCTGCCACTATGCTAACAGCAGCTGCTGATCTTTATGAATTTCTGAAAGTATGAGAATCAAGTCTTGGCAAGTCTAAATGGGGAGAAGTTGGTGTTGGTCACTGTGAATTCAGGTCATTTGGCAATTGTACACAAACCCATAATGTGGAGGTCTGAGGTGTAGGCGCTGTGCCTTATGTGTAGATGTGACTAGGAGACAACGTTAGTATCTGTGTTTGAATTGGTAGAGTGATGGATAGTGGAAGGAGAGCCTAAGAGGACATTACGAATTTTAAAGTTTCTGCTCTGACATTCTTTGATTTCAGAGATCTAACAGAGATGTTTGGAATGGAAACTGAGAGCCTTCTCTTTGTAAAAAGAAAGTATGAAATGAGAAAAGGAACATCCCTTTAAGGAAAGCCATAATCTGAACTTAAAACCTGCTTTGTTTGTTTAGGAATTGCACTGCAAATCCCTCCCCTTTGTTGACAGGAGAAGCCAAGTATACAGGACATTCATGACCCAGGAGGCCACACGAAGAACTTGAGCATGTTTGCTGTCTCATCAGATCCAGGGAGGTGTGAAGTTAGATTAAATGTGGCCATGCTGTCTTGTCCTTTTTCAAATGACACAGTTCTCTGCCATATTTTCCTATGATTTATCGTAAAAAAGAGGGATTTTCTTGTCTTCTCTCACATAGTTTTGATACCACATGTAAAATGCAAGCCTTTAGATCTTTCAAGAATTTCAAATCCTGTTTAGATAACTGAGAAGTCATAAAGAATAGTGTAGGAGATGAGTTTTAATCATGTTGGATGGATCCAATCATATCCAGTGACTGTAAATTAACTCCCTGGAATTCCCTGCTGAAAGCTGTCTTTGATCTCCAAAAACTTTAATAAGAAATCAGAACATTTAAAAATTTTTCACAATTTATCTACCTTCTGCAGAAATTTATAATAATCTTGAATAAAATATAAAAGTGCCTCTGATCATTTCTAACAATCAGTATAAGGTAGAGCTCCACTTACACTTTGACGCTGGAGAGAGCCGTCTAGGGAACCTTCTAGCAGAGTAATACATTCTTACAGCCTTTCACCAAGACTGTGATTCACAATTAGTCCTCCAAGGTAGTGGAGTCATGTCACACTTAGCTAACGCAACTTCACTTATATGTGGTTGGCAAAAACCCAAAACAAATTAAATCGTGCTAGAAATTTTGCTTAATATTTCAAACAATGAGTATATAACCCAGAATGATGGTGAGCTAGGAAGTTTGAGTCAGCTGTGTCGTCGTAGTATAAGCATCTCATCATCCTGATTATGATGCCTGTGTTTAAAGATTATTAATTTTTTGAAAATATACTTTTAGCTACTTCGTGTAGTGATCGGAGAAATGGGTGTCTGTCCTACACTGGCTGTGTTAGATTCATTAATAGCGTCTATCTCCAAAATACTCTATTATTAATAATGATATATAAATAGATATAATATCTATTATTAATAACCTATCCAAATAATCTATCTCCTTCCTGTAGAATTTCTAGGGAGTGATATTGACTCTGTGCAGTTTTGCCTTATATACTGACATTAGGACCCTCCACCCTATGGCACTACCCTTAGGAGGCAGCCTCACCGTGAGGCTTAAGTCAAAGAACATGCTGTCATCCTATAAGTAGGTAATTTAAGGACTTTTAATTCCCAAATGGCTATGTGTCACTTAACATTTTTCAGGGCTCTCTCTTCTTTTTTCAGTTGCTATTTAAGGATTTCAAATACATTTAAATGTTAACCCACACAAAACTGAATTAGAAAGTTGTTTGCAAGAACGTACATTGAGTGTAGTTCAGAGAAAAAGATAAATGTAAGTTGGATTCTACTTGAGAAGAAAATCCTTATTGTGACCTTAATGGAACTTTTGTTTTTAATGCCATCTTTATTATTTTCGGTTTTTTTGGTAGCTGTGACAATTGCCTTTTTTTTTTAATTACTAGCTCCCTTGAAGGCAAATGGCAAGGAGCTTTAGATTTTTTTTTTTGCAGGGAAAGATTCACCCTGAGCTGACATCTGTTAGCTCCTTTTTTTGGTCTCCCTAAAGCCCCAGTACATGTATATCCTAGTTATAAGTCATTCTAGTTCTGTGTGAGCCACTGCCACAGCATGGCAGCTGACAGACAGGCAGTGTGGTTCTCTGACCGGAATGTGAACCTGGGCTTCTGAAGCAGTGAGAGTGCTGAACTTTAACCACTAGGCCGTCAGGGCTGGCTCTGACAATTGACTTTTTGATTGTGCTGGAAACTGTTTTATTTCTCTCATGTAGTGACACCCCTTACCAAAGTTGTGTTTATTTAATTATGTTAACAAAATCTGATTCAATTCTTCATTTATTTTTAGTTGGATGCCAGATCAAGATTCAGAGGAAGAAAAGGATATTGATGCTATTATGTTCAAACCAAGATGAAATCAACAAAGGATTTTCTCTTCATTTAAACAGAGAAGCCAAAATAGGAAACATACTTTTTGCTACATCTGTTACGTTGGACCAGTTTTTCCCTCCCTGGAACACTGGAGAAAACGATGGGTTCTGTTTTTGAATATGTATAAAGTAAGTGATTTTCTTGCTCTAAGTTATTTTTAGAAAAAATTCTTAATTGAACACTTATGAGCTAGGAGCATAATGTGTTTTAAGAATTGTTCTAAAGCACAAAGAATGGAAAGATGGTTATTTTCAAACTTGACTCCTCAACCAAATGACACAGTTTGTACATCCTTTGTGAATATTATGAAGGCCACTGATGGGACTGTTAAAATCAATAACCTGGAGCCTGGGGAGAAAATGTCTATTGGGAAAGTTTAGAATAAAACTTTCTTTTATTCAGTCTGTCCTGTTTAGTTCTTTATTTTTTGTTTTTCTGCTTTTTTTCCCCCCAAATTCCCCCCCAGTACATAGTTGTATATTTCAGTTGTGGGTCCTTCTAGTTGTGGCATGTGGGACGCCACCTTAGTGTGGCCTGATGAGCGGTGCCATGTCCACGCCCAGGATCCGAACTGGCGAAACCTTGGGCCGCCGAAGCGGAGCACGGGAACTTAACCACTCAGCCACGGGACCGGCCCGTCTTCACTTTCTTGATGCTGCCTTTTGAAGCACAATTTTTAATTTTGATGAATTCCAGTTTATCTATTCTTTCTTTGTTTTGATGTACCTAAGAAAACCATTGCCTAATCCAAGCTTCTGGAAATTTATTCCTATGTTTTCATGTAAGAATTTTATAGTGTTAGCTTACATGTATGTCTATGATCCATTTAAAAAAATAACTTGATACCTTTATTAGTAACTATATATTTAAAATTTTTAGTTGTAAAATATAATGTAAAATTTACTGTCTTAACCATTTTTAAGTATATAGTTCAGTAGTGTTAAGTACCTTGTTATGCAACCGGTCTCCAGAACTCTCTCCATCTTGCAAAACTGAACTCTATAAAACTATAGCTCTATTAAACAAACTACAGTCTACAAACGATAGTCTACAAAACTATAACTCTCTTAAACAACTCGCTGTTACCCTGTCCCCCCACCGCCTGGCAGCCACCATTCTTCTGATGTGGAGCATCATTTCCTCATTTCATGCATTTGTTGGCCATTTGTACACCTTCTTTGGAGAAATGTCTATTCAAGTACTTTGCCCATTTTTAAATAGGGTTGTTTGCTCTTTTGTTGTTGAGTTCTAGGATTTCTTTGTATACTCTAGATATTAAGCCCCTACCAGATAATAAGATTTGCCAATATTTTCTCCCATTTCTTTTCACTCTGTTGATTGTGTTCCTTGATGCACAGTTTTACATTTTGATGCAGTCCAATTTATCTGTTTTACTTGTGTTACCTGTACTTTTGGATCATCATTGTCCAAGCCGATGCAGCTCTTCCCTTAAGCTTTCTTCTAGGAGTTGTATAGTTTTAGTTCTTACATTTAGGTCTTTGATGTAGTTTGAGTTGATTTTGTATGTGGTGTAAGATAAAGGTTCATTCTTTTGCATGTGGATATCCAGTTTTCCCAGAATCATTTGTTGAAAAGACTGTCCTTTCCTCAACTGAATGGCCTTGGCACTCTTGTCAAAAATCATTCAACCATGTGTGCTGGTGTGTATTTCTGGGCCCTTTATTCTATTGCGTTGGTCTTTAAGCCAGTGCCACACTGTTTTGATTACTGTAGCTTTGTACTAAGTTTTGAAATCAGGAAGTGTGAGACCTCCAACTTTGTTCTTTTTCAAGATTGTGTTGGCTATTCAGGGACCCTTGAGAGTCCATATGAATTTTAGGATGGATTTTTCTATTTATGCAAAAAAACACGATTGGGATTTTGATAGGGAACATATTGAATTGGCAGATCACTTTGGATACACTGGTATCTTAATAATATGAAGTCTTCCAACTCATTTACACAGGATGTCTTTCCGTTAATTGTTCGTCTTTAGTTTCAGGAACATTCTGTAGTTTTCAACGTACAAGACTTTTGCCTTCTTGGTTAGGTTTATTCCTAAGTATCTTATTCTTTTTTATGCTATTGGAAATGGAATTGTTTTCTTAATTTTCTTTTCAGATTGTTCATTGAGTGATAGGTTAACATTTTATGGTTAAATGTAGCAGACGTACAGAAAAGTACATAGGAAGTTTGTATCATGTTAACAAACAACTATAAATCATCCTGTAACTAGCATTCAGATCAACAGAACATTGTACAAACCTCCTGCTATGCCTGATTTTCCTCAGAGACCCTCCTGCTTGCCCCTGAGAGAAAACCATTGTCCTGGTGTTGGCCACACTCTGCTCCTACAGTTGCCTTCTCCCTTGAGCCTCTTGAATTTGGCTCCTTGTGATGTGTTTAGAATAAAGGATTATATATAGAGAAAAGCAACAAGGTCTAGTGCTGAAATAGGAAAGATTTCAAATGAACACCAAAAAACAATCATTTCTTCATCTTTTCATTCAATAAACTTTTCTGAGTAGCTCCTTTGTGACAAGCATTACAGTTGCTGCTGTGAACACAAAGTAACAACATGCTGGATAGAGTAAAAGGTAACATGATAGACAGGATACACATAACAGTCATATAGTCCAAACTGAATGTGGGAAAATATTTTTTTAAAAAGGCCAACTCACTCTGTGGAGAGAAATTTCCATAGAGGAGGGCATGACTGAGACGGACCTTGAAGGAGGAACGAGAAGGCCGAGGGGTGGTGGTCCAGATCAGAGGAGACACAGACCAGGCTGTGAGTGTGTGGATGGAATCATGGGATGTGTTAAAGAGATTCTGAAGAGGTACAGATCTTAGTGGCCGATGGGATATGGAGGGGAAGGGAGAAGACGAGCCCAGGGTGGACCCCAGGGTCACTTATCAGAAGAGGGCTCAGCCAGCTTGGAGGAGGGATTGCATGAGTTTGGTGTTGACATGCTGCATTTGAGATACCCTCAGACACTCAAGTAGAATGACTAGGATGTGGTTGGATGTGCAGATGGTTCTGAACCTAGAGAGAGTCTGAGATGGACCTAGAAATTTTGGAGTCATTAGCAAATAAGTGGTAATTTATTCCATAGGAATGGCTGGCTAAGACTTTTCAGGAAGAGCATCCAAAGTGAGATAGAAGAAAGTTATGGGCGGAAACCTGCGGCACACCACAATGTAGTGGTGGGTGGAGGACGACAAGCAAATCAGAGTGAGGAGGGATGGTCGAGGTGGGACAACCAGGACAGTGAGTGAATCCACAGAAGCCAAGGGAGAGGCAAATGGCAAGGAGGAGGAAGCAATGAAGTGCTCTGTCTTTCCACATCCATCTCTCTAACCTAGGTATCTTCTTCCTAGCTGTGGAAACAAGCAAGTTTCCCATCCTCTCTAACCTGTCTCAGCTTTTCTTTGTCTGTTAAGTGGTACAACAGAGAGTGATAGCACCATAACGGTCTGTATTTGAATGCTGACTGCCTGGCCTGGCTGAAAAGGCCCACTGCAAGCCTTGCGCAGGCAGGAATCACTACAAATAGTGCTGAGGCCAGAAGGGTCCCAGGGGGAATCTGAAGTGTAGATATTCTGCTCCTCCACCCTCAGCAATCTGTGTCATAGCCTGCGTAGTGACAGCTCTAATAAAAAGAAGACAAAGTTATGACCTATCTGCCAAATCCCAGCACAGAATGGGGAGGGGGCGTTCTACCCAGGCTGGCACAGGCTAGTGCCGTCCCTCCTCGAATTCACAGCACCACGTGGGCCCATTTCATGGGCAAGGACGGGGTGCCCCAGCTGTGTCACCTTCAGTGGTTAAGCCAGGACATGATTTCAGAACAAGCATCAAAAAGAAAAAGACCAATGTATTTAACTAGATAAAAATTTAAAACTTCTCTATACCCCCTGCCATAAAAAAAAAAGACAACCGACAAATGGTTTTAAAAAAACCTGCAACATATGAAAAGGGGTTATTATATTATCTATTAAAATCAATCCATATGGAAAAGACCAACATTCCAGTGAGGTCACAAAAGTAGAAATATCAGTAAAAGTATAAAAGATGTTCAGTTTTCACAGGAATCAAATGAACAGAAATTGAAACAAGGTGCCATTTCCAGCATCAACGAGAATGAAGGGAAAAGGCGCATGCTACCGGTGCCCTTTCTGGGGGAACTTTGGTAATAGTAAAAGTTTAAAAATTTTAAAACATTTAAATTATCCTTTAATTGTACATTTCTACTGCCAAGAATTTATCCAAAGGAAATCATTGGGTACAAGTGCCTAGAAAAGGTGCAAAGGTGCAGGATGCAGTCCTGTTACAACAGTCACTCATCACTCACGGAACCACATTTAACAAGTCACACAACAGACAACCAGGCAACGGTGCGGAGAAGACGTGACCCGTATTTATGGACGTGGGAAAGTAACAACAGCTAACATTTTATGAACGTTTAATGCCAAGACAGCTCACAACTGCCTTAAGATGACTATACCATTGAGTCTATACTTTGCACATGAGGAAATGGAGGTTCAGAGAGGGCACACAACTTGCCCAGAGTCACCAGCTAGTGAGTGGCAAAATGGGACTGGGAGGTGGGTCTGTCTGAAGCTGAAGTCCCTGCTCTTAATCCCACACCCTGCTGCCCCTCCACTTCAAATGAAGTGGAAACAAGGTTATAAAACAGAAATCTCTCTCAGTCCCATGTGTACAAAGCCCCGAGCGCTCAACGCAGTGCCCATTAATGATGGTCCAGTCAGGTGCCGGCCACGGAACGAGCCCTTCTAACGTAACAGAATGAATCAGGTGAAGCCAAGTTTACTGTTGTCAGTTATTTATTATTTGTCATTCTAAAGACGAGCACATTTACAGCATACATGGCTCTGAATGAGCTCAGAATATATAAAACAGTAACTATATGTTTATATATATTAATACTGCCCCAAACAAATAAATAAAAGTACTTTAATGCACTAAGCTTGGCGAATACAATTGTGGAGGGACAAACTGTATTATACAATATTTGTACATTTTTCAAGGAAACCAAAGGCAACTGTGCTACAGGCGCTCTGGCAGAATCCGCGTCCCATCGGGTTTCCAGAATGTCTCAACGCTTTTTTAAATGGGCCTCACAGGGGATACAAGATGGACCCTCTGTTGTCTGGTAACCTGTAAAACTGCCTTCCTCCTGCACCTGAACACACAGAGCTCCCAGGTGACCCGAGGAGCTGCTGGCCCCCTCGAGGGGACAACACGCCCCCGCCCAGCGAGCGTATACGTGTGCAACGCCCTGTGAGACTGTCACACTGGAGCCTGATAGTAATGCTCAGACAGAATACTGAAACCTGAATATTTTCTACACGATTAGCCAAGTCTTAGAGTTTTATGGTGATCCCTAATATGAAGCCAAAATGGGGAGAAGATTCACATAAATGTGCCACATGCAAAACTGCCAACAGATGACTCACCAATGGCTATATCCCCTTTTGATAAATGCAGGTATTTAATGCTCTTCAGACAAAAAAATTCTGAATAAAGTATGTGTAACATTTAATTTTAAAAAACAAGGGAATTTCTTAAAAGGTAGTGATGTTAAAATGAGAAAAGACGGAAATATATAGATACTAGAAAAAATTACGAATTAAATAAAATGGTGGAGAGGTTACAGGTTAACCAGCCATGTTGGAAACAAACTGTCTTTGAACAGGGACTGACATTTACAACAGGAAGCTCCAACACCAGCTGCTGCCACCTCTGCAACGGGTTTGGTGGACAAGAGTTTCTCGGCCTCGCCCCTCCACAGTGAACTCTGGCTACAAGAGGGACAGTGAGCTGCAGCCATCCCTTACTGCCGCATCCTCCACACCAGTTCACACTCGACCAGTGGGAACTTCCCCCGCAGCGGGCATCAGGAGATGGCAGGCTCTGAGCACCGACTTCTGAGTAGGAAGGGTTCTGGAAGGTCATCCAGTTCCAGCCTCACCGGCTGCCCACCCTTGTCCCTACCAAGGGGTGATCTTGCCTTGGGTCTCAGCTCCCCAGGCCCAAGTTTCTTACATGTTTCCAAGTGGGTTTTCTAAAGGAGCTGAAAGAATAATATCTAGAATTTTAGATACAGGAATTTCCTAAGGGTTCACAAACCATTAGGATCAGCATTGTGAATATGTGCCACATATATTTTTTTTACAGCCTTTTAAATAACATGTAAACATAATAATTATGATAAACAGAATTGATAAAACATATAAACTAAGAAAAACTCTGCTATGTGCAGATAAGACTCATTATCATCTTATAATAGATGACCAGACATAATTTTCTATGAAATTCCTAAGTTTTATGGCCCATTAATCCCTTTCAAAATCTCATTTTAGGAGATAATTTCAACTTTCTCAATAGTCATCTTACATAACAGAATAAGAGGACAGTAACAATTATTGCAAACCTAAAACACTTTCATCAGACATTCAAACATGATTGTATTATCTTTTAGGAGAGGATAAACTGGGGAACCCACAAAAGGACATCTGTTCTGAAAATATTTAGGCTTCCACTATCCACACGCATTAAACCTCCCTTGTTGTCAGAGAGGCATCAGACAGACCACATGTGAGGCCCTGGAGTGGCAGAACTCGACATCCAGAGAAGGGGAGACGTGCCCTGGGGGCGCGGTGGGACAGACATGGAGCTGAGGAGGACAGGAGACCCTGGCTTCATGTTCTCAAGCAGACACCCTGTTCTATAACTTAGGGACAGAAGTGGCCCCCACTGCGAGTGGCTCTGCAGTGTTGTCCCCTAATACAGTCCTCAGGCTGATGTGACAACCTCTGCTCCCCCTTGCTGGCCTCACTGTGGTGGTACAGATGGGATACTTCATGAGAAAACACTTGCTCTCGCCGCATGAGCTAGTTTCTTCCCCAAAACTTGGGTTAACATTTAACATTTGTTGGTCTGTCCTGAATCCAATTATTTAATATATTATTTACTGTTTTACATTCAGATTTTTAAAAAGTAGATTGTAATTCAATGCTCAATTTTGAGTTACTCAGTAGAAAAATAAGTGAAGTGAGCAGCTGCCTAAGTGGGCATTTAAAAAAGTCTTTGAGCGTTTCAGACATACCTAGCTTGATTCGTACAGGTAACTACTGATGACATCTGTGTGGTTACAGCTGACGGCTACTGAGATGGGCGGTCGTTACTATCCACACTACTGAGCCAAACATTACCTCCTATTGATTCCAACGGAAAAAAACATGCTCCAGAGATTCTTTAGTGAAATATTTTAAAAAACACAAAAATAAAAACCAATCCTTCAGGTCTTCTTGAAGAATTCGTATATGACACTAGAGGGTACCCACATTTATTATGTAACAGCTAACAGAGGGCAGCGTGTGTTCACGTTTCCACTTTCCCGTAAGTCCCTTCGGGAGGCCTGTAATGCTTGGGGAAAGCCTTCAGCTGCAGGGAATTAAATGCATATTTGCGACTTCCAACATTCTTCATTGTATTTTCTCTTCGACAACCCTCACTGGGGAAAAAACAAGCACAAGAAATGACAGCAGTAAAAAAGGAAAAAAGAAAAGACTTAAACTAAGATGAAATGAACTGATTATTTTCATAGCATTAAAAAAAAAGGCTGATTAATCTTAATGGGTGCCAGACTCATTTACAACAATACACATGTGACGTGGGGTTTCTGGACAAGGCAGGCAAGCAGCACAGACATGGACACATGCTGTACGGGACTGCAAGCTGTGCACTTCCAAACGCAGCACTGGATCTAAGTGGAAGCAAACTTCTTTTTTTAAGTTGGTGGTTTCATGTATTTTATGTCTAGTTATTGAGGATTCTATTATAACTAGTGGTTCAAAGGTTCTGTTACACAGCAAATTAAATAGCACTACTCTTAGAAAAGCCTTTAAAGAGCTACATTTTTCTATATTAGCAACAGCTGTTAATCACCTCAAATTCAAAATGCTGGTTTTCCTTGTAGGATTCAACGTGTGGCCAAGCCATCTGGCTGAGAACGCTGCTCTGACATGCTGTCTCCACCTAGGAGCCAGCTGTGCTGGGTGCAGAGCAATCCAGTGGGCCTGCATGGCTCTCAGGACTGGAGTGTCATGAAGGAGTGGCCCCACCGAGGTCTCCTGGTGGCAGCCAACCTCCCACTTTCTCCAGATGGGCTGCCCTCATTGTGGTCGCCTTTCACAAGAATGCCACTGAGCCAGTGAGAGCCCACAGGTGCCCTTCCCTAGAGAATCTGCTACCAGCATCATCTCCTGCTGCATTTGATGGAGGGTTGTCATGGCAACCCAGTAGGCAAAGCAAATGCTGAAGAGGAGGATGAGCCATCAGGCAGGCCTCATATTCCCAAATGAGAGCATCAGAGGAGTTCTCTGGGAAATGTTCTGGTGTAGACATAAAATTAACAGGCAAAAGTGATTCTAAATATAAATGACTTCCTATAGCATAGTATAACTTTATATTTTTATATTATTCTAAGACTAGCAATTAAATCAACTAGTTATGAAATTTAGTAAAAAATCCCCCTTATGAGATGTAAAATTTGCAGTTACCAAGAAACAGTGATTTAAAAAAAATATTTCACATTGTATGAAGACCATATGTCATGCATTTTAAAAAAATATCAGTGGCAATTGCTGAAGGCTTTTCAAGTGAAAACGACAGTCTCATTATCAAGAACATGTAAAATATTTTTGGTAAGACTAATTTTATTCAAAAGATAAGCTCAGGTATTAGAAAAGTATCCACCTGCTTGTTATTACATAATTTAGGAACCCAAGAATGCTTTCTTGTCACCAGAGCCTCAGGCCCTCAGCTAGATGTGTATCATCTGAGCTGAACGCCTATGTCATATGAGCAGGCAGCCCCTGGAGCAAATAATGACCACGTCTGTCTAACATCCAATAACTGGATAAAAATATAATTCCATTTAAAGCAGAAGCTATAGGTTCCTATGCACAGTTAGTCTTGTTTAATCTTTGGAAGCGCTCACATTATTGGACTATTTCAGATATGGCTTTTCCATTTATATATAAATGTACACACTTCTCAAAAACCACCTACCACCAGTAAATGCCAAACTGCTTTGAGGAGCGAAGAATAATAATTTGTAAACTTCAACATTATCTTTTATTTATGTGTTAAAGAAGCTAAATACTGGTTTAGCTGGCTAAATACATTATACATGAAGTTATAATCCAGATTACACTTTTATTTCAATTTAATTTTTGAAGCAAATTGTATTTACTTTTCCTCAAACGTTTGAATGATTTGAATTTACAAAATCTGCCCGGTGGGGCTGATGGCACGCTGACACCATCATCGCGTGTTTCTGTTTCCACAAGCTCTGCCCAGTGCTGGGACCAAGGGATGGAGAGCAGGAGAGGGCGTGCTGTGGGCACAGCGCTTCCCGCTGCGGAGGCGGCCTTCTGCGCTAAGGAGAACGCTCCCATGGAGCACACTGGCTGCGTAATTTTGGGGAGTCAGTTACACACATTGAGAAGGTTGTGGATAGATTTTAGAACAAGGGAATTAATTATCTCAAAGCTATAAGGTTATTTTTTTATTATATCAATAAATTATTTCTTTTGAAGGACATATGTTTTTTAAATAAAAGTTAGAAGGGAAACCCAAATGACAATTAATTTTAGGGACACTCTGGTTTTCCCTTTCCAGCAGGACCCTTCCACCTTAGAACTCATCTGGATGCATTGGTGTCTTAGTGATCCTGAGCATCTAGAGTTGGCTGCCATCGACAAGGTCTCAGCACTAGCATGAGCCTAGAAGCAACCAGAACACCATCACCAAACATCAACAACTTCCCTTCTTGAATCATCCTTCCATCTTTGTTTCATCCTGCCTATTTCTCACTAAAGCAGAAAAGATTTTGGATATATATTTAGCCTGATTTCATGAGTAAAAGGCCTCAGTGACATTAAAACTCGCCACAAGGGGCAAGCATACTGAGTCTCTTTTCTGGGATATTCTAAAGAAAACCACTGCCAGCACCCACAGCCTAGACTGATCTCACGGTGTCCTTTCTCGGGCTGCCCCTCATGCCTGCAGAGTTAGAATCGACTGCCTTTTGACCTGGCCCTGAAGAGGAAAAAGAACCTTATCCTCTCTCTCCCTTCCATCCCATTTCTCTCTCGACCTGACAGCCAAACCTACACCGGGCAGGAAGGCCTGGCTGTACCGCGACAGCCAAGGAACAGGCCATGGTGTCCATGAGGTCCCCCGGGAGGGGCTTCTCTAGCTGGCACAGCCTCCCTTTCCTGTGTGTCGGGTTCTGGGAGGAGTGTCTGGAGTGTGACAGAGAAGCCCCCGTGGGCCCGGAGAAGAGGAGGGGGTGCTGTCTGTAGTCAGAAAGGCCTCCCTCATCTGTGCATGTCCGCCTGGCCCAGATGTGGCCACAAGCACGTGTCACCACTGTAGGGCGTCAGGAGCACTTTACCCCGAGCAGGGACAGGAACTGAATGGACTATGGAGTCTACCTTCCCTACTTCAAATAAAGTAAACAGAAGAGTCTTAGAGACTTGATGCGTGCACCTCGATCTAAAGGAGGGCCAGTGTGAACGCACCTCTCAGAGAACCACAGACTGGACGGGACCTCACTAGTGACTAGTGTCACACTGCCACGACTTAACATCACCGATCACTTAGCCTTCAGTGAAAGACTCCCTACTGAAGGATGCCAGGCGCTGTGCACAGATCAGCCACCTCATTTCTTCCAGGAAAGACAGAGCGACCACTCAGCACCTCTTGTGGGAAGGCTGGATTCACCCACAGGTGTGACACCTGCCCTGAGGCTCCTGCAGGGCTCAGAAGTCCAGGCAAGAAGGGGGTCCCAGGGTGTAGGGAGGGCAGCTTCCAGGTCACAGCTTAAAGTCTGAGCCCAGCATTTGTCATTCATTGCTGACTGCTTCACAATTCCTAATACCCAACTCAGATCTGATGCCAAACCAGAGGGATCCAGAGGAAGTTCTGGAAGTCCTGGGAGGGGGACGGAGAGCCCAGATTTTGTGCCGGACTGAGTTTGTGTGCATGCATGGGTGTCAAGTTTCTGGAAAAGACAGCTTCTCTAAATTCACTCTAATTTTTCTAGATTGGTAAAAAGAAATCCACTTTCATAAATACAGTGTATGAAGAAGCAGCTGGAGGTCAAAAACAGAAGCACAACATAATTTGAACTGGAAAGCAGAAGCCACTGAGTATTTCTTACATAGGGTCTGTGCAAATTCCCCCTAATTTATTCTGTTACCTTCAAAGGTGCACAATTACCCCTGTGCCAAATGTGAATGTGAAGGTCACAGTCGTCTCATTTTAGGACAATGCCTTGTTAAAATTAAGAGTGATAACAGCAGAAACCAAAGCAGCTCGCTGTCTCAAAGCTCCATCTGGGGTGGCACAACTGCCCAAAAGTTAGGCCTCATTTTTCGGTCATTTTTCTTTCTTTTGTTTTTTTTTTCATTATTAACCACATTTGATTTGTAAGAGAGAAAAGATGTCTGGACTTTAATGTGAAATTTGAAGATGCAATTTTTCAAAAGAAAAGTAAATGTATATAACTTCAGCAGCCTTTGGTTGCTATATTAATTAATTCCTGGAATCACTTAATGATCCTCCAAGAGCTAAAGGAGCAAATCGAAAGTCACCTGCAATAGGTTCTCTTCATGTGCCTCACTTGGTACAATGTGCTCTGGTATTCACAGCTTTGTGTCATCCCAAATTGGAAATAATAAACATAAGCAAGGAAACGTTATGATTCTGCAAACTGTTTGCTACTGTAATTTAAGGGACTACGCTTTGAAATGAAAGCAGAAAGTACATGTCCTATTAAATAGGTTTCTCTAGATGAGCCAGTTAGAAAGCGTCTATCCTTTTCATTTCTCTTCAAAAGGAAAGGAAAGGTTAGTAGTACATTTAAAGAATAGTATCAAATATACAAATACTTTTCAGACAGAATTCCTTTCTCTTGGAAACAGGGCACATCATGAGATATACAGGTAATCAATAGTTTTACATCAGAAGGAAAGAGATTTGGTACAAGTAATTCCAGGCCAGCTAAACAAGGCAGTAACAGGGCACTGTAGAAACATGTTACAAGCACTGAAAACTCTACAGAATATAAACGAACAAGTCCTCTTGGTGAAATAATTTGGCAGGTGTATACAGTTCAGAACAACAAAACATCAAACTGTAAGGCATGAAATATTTCTCGGCAGACCACGCTCTGGCACATTCCTTCTGTCCAGTTAGGTACCCGGTGGCTGTACATATTCTGGCACTTTTGTTTTTCTTGTGACTTCCTACTAATTTTTTGTAATGATACTCATTTGCAACGCAATTTGGCCACCAGGTATGCTATGCTCAGACAGAGCCACGCAATCAGTAAATTGGGGCTCAGAGCTAATAAAGGGATGGAACAGAGGAGGCTGGGGTCTAGTCTTAAGTCTCGGATGGGGACCAGGCCGCTCAAGTTCTTCTGGGTGACTACCTCCCGTGTTCCAATGCTGTGAAAAGGAAAAAGTTTGGGAGAAAGGAAAAGGGAAAGGAAGTAAAAAAAAAAAAAAAAGAGACACATGCAATGGAATTCATCAAAAGGATGGAAAAAAGAGGAGAACCAAAAGATAAGATTAAAAGAAAATGGAATGAAGCCACAACAGAAAGAAAAGATGATATGCAGAAAAGGGTATGAAAGAAATACAAAAACAAAGTCAGCACAGTTACAAGAAAAAAGGAGAGAAAGAGAAGTGAAAATAAGAAAAAATACTGTAGTCTACTGAAAACAAACACATGTTGGTTGATTAAATGGTTTTCCATGTTCACTCTCTCTCGGCTGGCCAAGCACAAGTCCATGCTGCCCTGCCATGCTCTCACATGCTGCCAAGACATGGATCTCAAAGCAAGCTGAACATGAAGAACCATTGGGGGGTGTGACCTTCTCACAGATGCCTGAGCAGGGAGCGTGGCAACTGATTTTGCCGGAAGCTGCCTCTTGATTCACCATTCAGATGATAACCATTTACCTCAAGTACCAACCAAAGGCAGAGCCCTCACCAGACTCTCTTGGCTTTCAGGCTAAGCAGTGGCAGGGCATGAACTACTGGTGTCTCCACTGTTCCAGTTACTGTTCTATAAGATGATCCCCAAGCTCACATTGGAAATTCGGGGACTTTCCCCCGTTTCGTGCTATAGAAGAAATGTACTGAGGTGAGACGGCAGCTAGAACCACAGGACTCTAGAACCACATCCTCCATGCATATACAACAAAGTGGCAACAGTGGCACAGTCAGAGGTGCCAGGACACAGCAGGTGCCCATGAGGATCCTCTTGGAGATGGGCAGGCAGGAGGTCCAGGGTTCCTTCCTCAAGCCAGGTTCTCCCGGGCTTCCTAGAGGAACCTGGAAGCCCTGGAATAGCCATGCTGGGATGTGCCATTTTGAGAGAGGACCCTTTTCACGCTGCGAGCACTGACAAATTGTTATATTCCCAGCCAGGGCAGTCTGGGGGTCACCAGGGCTACTTAGGAGGCCTGCTCCTGGAGTGTTTCAGCCCCTGACTTGGGGACAGAGGGGTACCACCAGTGGTGAGCTGGAATTGTCTCAGACAGCTTGAAAGAGCCAATTGTACACATCTCTTCCCAACTCCACATTCTATGGTGTGGCCGTGGGAGCTTGAAATAGGCTCTGGTAGGAGTACGGATGCCACAGAAACCGGCAAACACTACAGAGAGCAGGGTTGTATTTTTTTTTCTTTTGGGGGAGACAGCTAGTTGTTAAACATTTGCTAGCACAGCACTGGCCACTGCTCACCCTGGGCCTCCAGGAGAAAGAGAGCCTGAGTGTCAGCTTTGCCCCTTTACCCCACCCCACTCTTCCCCTGCCCAGCGCCCCTGCCTGCATGCTCTACTCCTCTGTCTGGTAAGATGCAAGCGAGAAAGCAAGAGAACCAAAATGCATTCCCACTCAAGGGCATGGCCAGTATTTACTGCTGCCTCTTTAGGGCTCTTGGCAGAACCACAGGTCCTGGCCACCACTGCAGCCAGAAATACTGGCCAGTCGCCCAGCCACCTGGGGCTTGTGGTCTATGAACAGACACATGTCTTCCCCACACGGGATAATCCAGAAAACACAGAAGTCAGGTGGAATGGCATCACATGAAAACAAATGCATGTGGTGGGAGCCTGAGCTGTTGCGAGCTCAAGGGGACAAGGGGGCAGCAAGCACAGCACCCTGGGCTCTGCTACGAGGATTCTGGGGGTGACAGAGGTGAAAAGGGATCGAGCCTTGGTTTTGTTTTAGTAACTTCTTAAACGATCACTAAGGTAATACATGTTCACTGCAGAGATTTTAGAAAATTCAGAAAAACATAACTAGGAAACTTTAAAAAGACATCCATAATTGGAGGCGGGTAGGGGTTTAGATAGGCTGAGGGAGACCAGGAATGGGGCTGTTCCCATGAGAGGAAGGCCCTTCCCTGCTCAGGGCCCGGGGTCCTGACCCGGGATGCAGGAAAGCCACGCCGACTTTACAGACTCAGAGCCCTCGAACAGTGCCAGGAATGACAACACCCAGAGGACAGGCGAGCAGGCCTGGGGACACTGGCTGGGTGGGAGTGGGCGTGGTATGGGAGCAGTCTGTATGAGAGCCCTGCAAAGGTGTGTGCTTAGAACCTCAGGAGTCACCGGGCAGCGTGGATAGGAGAATAATATGTAAGGATATTCACCACACCCCGGTTAAAGTGCTGGAAAACCATACACAGCTTAAACATTCCCTGACAGCAAGCTGGATAAACTAGGATGTGCTAAAAATGATAAGCTCTATATTTACTAACCTGAAAAAGGCTCACAAGACAGTTAAATGAACAAAAGCGGGTTAAAACAGCAGGGAGAACTGCACACATAACTGCACTGGTGTGTGCACATGTGTGCTTCTGTCTCGCATGTCATCCAGGGCCTGGTGAACCCCTGTGTGGATTACCACACTCACACCCATACATATCCAAAGGTTCGCACTGCTACTTGTCGACCGCAGCCATATGGAGGATTGCTTTGTGGGGGGTGTGGGCACAACTGGTGTAGGGGCTTATCTGTATTTTCTAATTGTCCCACAGGGGATATCAGTTACAAAAGTGCCTTGTAAAGCATCACAGGTAGCCTGTGCACGTGTAGGTGCTGTGCACATGCCCCCACAGCAGGCTACAGCCGGCAAAGGGGCCACTGACGTTGTCAGGCCCCAGTCGTGTCTAAGGATCTACTTCCTCCCCAGTCTCCTGAGACCTCTGTGTCAGAGTCAGAGTGAATTGTTTTCACTGAATCTGTTCAAGAAGCCAAGAGTGAACACAGGTCTATGTATCCATTGTACTCTGGACTCAGGGCCTGCTCTACTGATTGTAATATTTGCTCCAACCACCCCAGGAATGCCCCCCTCCATTTCCCTCATTTCTCCACTGGTGGAGGTCTGCAGCTCACCAGAGCAGCCCCTCTCACCACCTTGCAGTGACCAGGGTGCAAGTGTGGCTGCCACCCCTATGGCACCAGGGACACGGAGCCTGAAGGGCCTGAAGCTCCATGAGGACAGGCCCTTAGTCAAGGGTGCCCTGGGCAGGCGTCTCTGAGCCTCCACTGCTTCCCCAAGGCTAAGGGCTGGGAGGACAGTAAACTTTCTAAAAGGGCATGAACGTTCGGCCCTGAGATAACAGAGAGGTTTACACGAATTTGGAAAGACAAAACAGGGACAAAACGAGTCCATTTTTACAAAATGCCATTATCAAGAGGCAGGAGCTCAGGCATCGCCTTTGTGCACTATTGTGAGAAGGTCAAACCGCAGAAACATACAGAAAGGATAAGAGAATTGAACGCTTTAAAGAATTTGGTGAGAGGACAAATGATACAGAACATTGAGTAGAAGGGACTGTTGGAAACGAGACTTGAACAGCATTGGTGACTACATTGAAGAAGACGGGAAACCAGGTTTCTTATCCTTTCTTTTGGTATGTGAGGTTAGGTGCTCCCCAGCAGTGCTCGAAACAAGGCATCGATCAACAGTGGCCAGAGATTTTAGTCCCGGGGTTCATTCTCCAAACCGGCCTGCTGCCTCAGAATCAGAACATCATTAGGGTGAGGTCGCCATGGCACACGGACAGGTGGGCGGGGCTGCTGCCGATACCATAAAACACTCAGGTGACACTTTGCTCATAAAAGCAAACTGTGTCCAGGGCTAGAGAAGAAGCGGGCAAACCAGTGCAACCTGCAGACGCGTTTTCTTCGCGCACATTTGAAAAGAGATCTATGGAGGATGTAAGAGCAATGCCTGCCCAGAAGGCTCTGGCTCGAAGTCACACCCACAGCAAGGCAGGTGGCCGCGGGAGCGCCCTGTGCCAGGACTCACAGGCTGCGGAGGGGCCCGAGAGCCTTCCCAGCACCCACACTGGCCTGGGTCTACCTGGTTTCAGCGCAGTCCTACTCAGAGAGACTGCCGGCTCTTTCTGCTCCTCGACTTAACCGAGAACGCTGTCTCAATTTGGGGGTGCCAATGGTTTGACTCTGTAGCCAGGAGTGGATTTTCCGACGTCAAGCTAGAGCATGCCGGCCGGAGCCGGGGCCTGTGCGGGGGAGCCCCGGACGGGGAGGCAGCAGCGAGCAGCTCATCTGCAGTTTACACGGCGGCGGGCGGGCGGGCAGGGGCACGGGGCAGTGGCGGGTGGCAGCAACTCACCTGCGCATGCACTCCAGGGCCTGGGTGAAGACCTGCGGGGCCATGCCGTGCTCGTGTTGCAGGATCAGGCACTGCTCCAGCGTCACCGACATGGCCGTGCGGTCCTTGGCGCTCTTGCAGCTGGTGAACCGGACCCCGTTAAGGCGGCGGCAGATCTGCCAACGGGAGAACAGGCTGCGCTGAGAGGAGAGACGCTGCAGCATGGAAGACCCTTCACGGAAGACAGAGGCTCGGAAGGGTCAGCGCGGGCACCCGGGCCCGCCAGTCCCTCTCCGGCCGCTCCCCAACCCCATGGCCTGCTAAAGCCGGTAATGGAAACAAAGTCGCTGCCTGCGGGACTGCCTCTCATCCCTAGCTGTCCCTCACGTGCCTTCTCCCACGGGACACTCCTTCACAGTCCAGGCTCCCTTCTGTTCTGAGCCATCATGATCCGTTCCCTAACCCTTACCAGCTACCCTCTTCCTTCCAAACTATGCCTGGGTCCCCTTGTCATGCTCCGCCCTTTGTTACTGACCCCTCCGGGGAGGAGGGCAATGAACACCAGCTCAGGGAGGGCAGAGCAGCTCACAGGATGCCTAGCCCCTGGCCAGGTCTCTAGGCCTTTCTGGAATGTACAGCACAGACCCACTGGTCTCTATTCTCCTCCTCACCCCTACAGATGGGAACAGCTCAGAAGACCCACTTCCCTTTAGCCACATTCTGACCCACAGCTCCTTCGCCATCCTCCACCTCATGGGGACTCGGCACACAATGAGGTGCCCATGCACCTCCCCCTCACAGGGCAGGGCTCCACCATGGGGCAGCCTCCTGGCTGGGGAAGAACCACCTCAGGGCACCTTCTCTCCCCATGGGGAAGACATTTTGGGGCATTTTCTCTGTACCACTAGGTACAATCCGAGGCACACATCCTAAATCCAGAAAGTCCTAAAACAGAAGATTTTTTTGGTAAGTTTGTGGCAATCTCACTTGGCAGTATGACCAGATCTGAGCTGATGTGAGACTATAATCTTTCTCTTTCCCATTTTGTACAAATATTCAGACTTTTCAGTGAAGCAGTATTGAGCCTGGTTCCAGACTGCCGCCCCAGAGTCCCCTGGGGATGTTAAGTCATACATGTGTACCACGTCACACACAGGTGATGCACACCATTTTACACATAAGTGTACCAACTGTATACCACATCACCTTTCTAAAACCCGGAAACCTGTGAATTCCAAAACATCTGGCCACGAGAGCTTCAGTGAGAACGACACTGGTGTTTAACGAAACATCATCCAAGTTAAACAGTGGTGGGCTCCAGAAACCTGTACTCCAGAAAAATACCAGAGCCACTGCAGACTGCCCTGAAGGCAGCGTCACAGCGCTCCTCAGGCCAGCAAACATGACGGCACGGCCACCACGGGGATGCCCCTGGGTGGAGAGCACATCAGTCCTCAGCACCATGTCGAGGGAAAGACAAAACAGAAAAGGCCCAAACAAGTTCGGCCAAGACCATCAGGAGGAAGATGGGCTTCTATGGAGAACACACCAAAAATTTTTCAAAAGAGAAAGAAAAAGAAGACCCTAAGCAGCCCCTAAGCTGGGTGATCTGTAAAACCCTAACTGACGAAGCGAGGGTGAATGCGGACATGCTCACTAAATGCCACAGGCTGTGGAGTTCGTGCCCCAGACACATGGCACACACTGGGACTACAAACAGAGTCAAGGAAAGTCTACATTCATTGACGGGGCAGCCAGACCTACACGAGGTTCCAGAAGGCAGGCAGGGGTGGCCGAGGTGCATCTTTCCCCAAGAGGGTGGTCTGCAGCGCCAGGCTCTGCTGTCTCCCCATCCCCATCCGTGAAATGAGGCGTTAGACCTGACTAACGATATTCCAACTACTGAGCCAGGGTCCCCTTGTGCAGACATGGAAATGAAAATAAGTAAGAGCCACAAAAGGAGGGCAGCTCTGGTCCAATGGGACAGGAGGGCTCGGTACCTGAGAGGCTTGGTGCTACTGCCCCCACACCCACCTGCCCCCTAGGGGATCCTCAGGTAGACAATACGAGAAGAGATGCATCCAAGGGACTCTGAGATTCTTCTACCTCTGAATCTATGCTTCTACACCTTGGGGCCTCTGCTGCGAACAAAAAATATGGGGCTGGATGGACTGCTTTCTTGACCTGGTTATAGGGGATGGTCGCTCAGCACTATGACTGATGGTTTTTCTGTCATACAGAGTACCAGTTCCCAAACAAGGTACACAGGTCCCTGCATCCGCTCTTGTCCATAAAGCCGTCTGCAGGTTTATTCTGCGAGTGCATCAGAGGGTGCAACGCAGAGGGATCTGGCTGTCACCCCTTGGCCTCTCAGTGTCATGTGGGGAAAGGCTTGCTCTTTGAAGTCTTGCAAAAGTACCTGTGTAAGAGACTGGGCACAGCCAGCCAAGGGGTGCTTAGCATACCCCAAAAGAACATACTAAAAGAAAGCAGGGGAGCCCCTGTGCCTGCAGAGTGTATAGGCCTGAGGGCCCTGATGCAGGGACACCCCAGCATGCACGAGTCCCACCCGACACCCCATTTGCTGGGCTCGGCCTGAGCAAGCAATGGCAGATGAGGCCCCAGAACCAGGAAGACACCTGAAAAATGGGGCGTGAACCCCACCAAGCTTCCCACTGAGCTTCATGTCACTCAGTGCTTCCGAATGTGTTTTGTTGTAAAAAGATTCCAGGGGCAGCCTGGCCCACAGAGGGGAGATCCTCAGACTGACCCCCCACATTTTCCATGAGGAGGAAGTCTTACCAGCCGGGGCACTTGAAAGGCTAAAAGAACAGATTGATATACAGAGGGGAATGCTCACTCTTCAAAGCTTCTCGACAGAAAGATACCAGCGGCCACAGCCATTAGCGAATGGCTGTTCAAAAGAGGCACTTCCTGAAGACAGCTCTCAACACAACATCTAATAAACAACCTAAATGGCGGGCCAGCACCGTGACGGGCTGAGAGCGTCTGCTGCACTGGAAGAGATGGGGGTTGAGAGAAACTCTCTCCTGACAAGGAGAGCAGTAAAGTTCTGGAATGAAGCTCGGGGGAGCTGTGGGGAGACAGCCCCCTAACGGCTACTCAGGCTCTGGGAACCAGGGCGTGGCAGTGCCCACTCGGGCAGTGCAGTGCCAACTCCTTTCCCCGGGGCAGAGGGGCATGGGGCCGTCCTTCCCCTGTGCGCAGGCTGCGGGGGAGGGAAGGCCACTGGGGGCCGCTGTGTCCTAAGTCTACGTGTGCAAGGCCCAGTGCCGGACAGGTCCCAGTGCTGCCGCGGGGAGGAGGTGAACTCACCCCTCATCAGGGGTGAGTGAATGACTAGAGACTGTTCTGAGACCCAGGCTCAGAGCAGTGACTGGAACTCCACAAGTAAATTTATGCAAAAATATTTGAAGTATGAGTACTTGGGGCAAAAAGGAGATCTGAACCATAACGCACGATAAGTACTATTTAAAGAGATTGTAAAGGTCACCACGGCCTCCCTTTGTACTATTAAAAGATGCAGTAGGCAGCAAGTTTTAGCTGGTATCAACTGCACAGGCTTAAGAAGGTGACAACTGCCATCGGCCTGGTTATTAAATGCCCCAGAGGATAGACTCTGGGCCAAGTTATCAGAACTCAGGCAGCCCTAAAGTAACGAACTCACAGGCAACCTTCAGCATCTTCTGGGGGTGTGGAACATATTCAGTGACCCTCTCTTGTGTCCACATGGAGACATTTGCTCTCTCCACCCCTGGCTGAGACTCTGATTTGTTATTACTACTATCGTTGGCGGCAGGCGCAACAACAACGTTCTTGTCCTGACTCCAACGCGCACCTCAGCAGCCTGCCAGAGAATGTCGACGTTCTTGTTCTTCCTGGCGTGTACGTTCTGACCCAGGAAGCGCAGCAGCTCTGGCAGGCACGTCTGGCTCCGAGATCGAGGGAGGCCTGGAAGAGAGGGGGAGTCTGTGGGAGTCGGTGCCACACCTGGGAATGCAGCCCAAGGAAGCCACCGAGGCAGAGGAAGGGCAAAATGAATTCCCGGCCCAAGCTGGAAGTTTAGTGTGATTTACACAAGGGAGGGGTGTGCTTAGGCGCTGGACCTGGTGAGCACTTAATTACTGCCGCTTCCGTTCCACCTGCAAAGAGCAATCATTTAGTCTCCTTTCAGCTCTTCCAAGGGGCTGGAGAGCGGACATCGAATCACCAAGAGTGGGAAGGAGTGAGGAGCATCCATCTGGGCTTCAAAACAACCACCAGGGATGGAGGATGCTCAGGGCAGTGAGTCTTGACCATGGAACGGGTGTGGCCATCCCTGGGGGACGTGGGCAGTGCAGCCCCTCCAGGGGGACGTGGAGAACTTCCTCCCATGCTCTGACAGCTTCCCTCCACCACCGGGACAGTCTCTGGACAGTCTCCAGGCCCTTCCAGGACCCTTCACCGGAAGCTTAGTCAGATCGCCTCACCTAAGAACCCCGGAGTTTTCAAACATCAGGATCATCAGAGAAAAAGAGAAGAGCCTCAAGGTTATGTCTAAGGAAAACAGCCGTGGCACCTGAGCCCCCAAATCAAAACCAAATATATGGAATTCTGGGGTCTAGCTGCACACAGTTTCCACCATACAACCTCACCCTGGTGTACACAGGATCCTATGCTAATTATTTCATGCTCCTGATACATGCTCAGTGCCATGCCAAATGGAAATGGAAAGAAGGCTCTTGCCTGTGAAGGGCTCAGTCTGTGATGGAGGCTGTGGGAGCGCAGAGAAGGCAAATTGAGCCAGGTCAGGAAAATGCAGCCTCCTGGAAGGGATGGCTTGATCTACTTCCTAAGATCAACCAGAGCTTGTTGGCCTCCCCGCCACCCTGTCTAGTGATTACTGCCCACTGAGGAACCAAGCAGACTTAGGGGGTATTCACCAGGTGGGCTCCATCTTCTCAGCCTCAAAGATCAGCAAGTCTCCTGGGGCTGAAGGCTAAATGGTCCACTGCTCCCCCAGCTTCCTGGGTCGTGGTCCAGTGCTGTTGGCCCCACCCTGGAGAGGCCCACGCCTCACTGTTTTCGCTGCTGTGGGCCACGCCCTTCCTCGGCCTTCCTCAGCAGGCTAGGTTCACATCACCTGGGGCTGGCCGCCTTCCAAAATGCTGAGCACAGTACTCCCCCTTCCTGACAGAACGCTCACCACTCCCACTCATCTGTCCTCTGTCCCTCTCCCCCCACTCACTTTCATGGTGCCTGGGTGGGGACCGGCCCTCCAGTCCAAGCCTGGGTAGCCCGCACAGGCCCCGCCCCCTGCAGCATTGGAAGACAAGCGGTGGCAAGCTGCCTACATCTGATATGGGCTCATTGCGGGACTCGCCCTCCACGTCTCGATGTCCTCATATGTCAAATGGGTGTGAAACCAGGCCCACCTCCCAATGCTGCTGTGAGGATCATGTTAGAAAATTCATGGAAAGTGTGTAGAGGGCCTGGCACATGCAAGGGCTTGACCGATCTGTCACTTTTAACTATGATCACCCCTGAAGAACATGAGGACGCCTCAGTACCTGTGTTCCCAAGAGCTAGGTACTAAAGACCTTCAGCAGAGTCCTCAGGGGATCCTTTTCCTTACCTCTTCATGTCATTGTTTTCAGCCCCGGCTGCAGCACATGGGGATCACCCAGGGAGTTTCTGAAACTCCCCAGGCCCAGGCCCTGCCCACCACAGTCTGGGGTGGGGCCCTGGCATTAGGACTTTTCCAGGCTCCCCAGTGAATTCCAATGTGTAGTCAGGGCTGGAACCTCAATGGCTCCAACGGCATCCGTTCCAAGGATGCACCCCATGCAAGGCCCCAGCTCTGTGCTCACCTCCCTCAGTTCACTGGGAGACTCAGGCCACCTGACTTGAGCTCCCTGTATTTCCTCCCATCCACACCAACATCCCTGCATGTCCTACCTTCCCCACCCCTGTCCCTCCTTGCTGGCTTGCCATCCACCTGGGCTCCCAGGACCCTGATTTATAGTAATGTCATCCTCTTCCATCTTGTAGCCCCTGTTTTTCTAGCTCCTTCCCTCAGGCCTTGAGCACACATCTCCCATAGTGCTCCAGGTGTGTTTCCAACCTTCCCACAGCCCTACCCCTCAATCTCTGCCAGGCTCCGGGATAGAGCAGTCTGTCCCAAAGCAGCGCCATCTGGTTGCCCACTTGCCTCCCCTGCGCCCCTCACCACCCTGAGACTGCCCCCTCATGGGCCACTGTGGACTCCCCGTCCACACCTGCCCTGGGCTCCAGGAAACACTGCTGCTCTCCTCCTGCCTCTCCAACGACTCTCTCTCTGGCCCTTCTGTCACATCCTTTCTTCCCAACCAACCTCCACAAGGGGCCTTTCCCAAAGTCATCCTCAGCCGCTTCTTGTCTGGCACACAGTAACCTCAGCCAAGAAAGGGTTCCACGTCACCCTGTGCAGCTGATCACAGCCTCGCTAGGCCTCGCTCTGTGGCTCTGGAGCTGCACCTCTCATGGACCATTTCCCCAGGTCACAAAGGCAGCTGGGGCCTGGGCTGTGCTCCTTGTCTCCCCAGTCCCGCTCCTCTGCCCATCAATGGGCCACATTCTTGCTGCCGCCAGCTCTAGTGATCCTTGCCCAGCACAGGCCCTTCATTCAACCCGTCCTATCATTGTCTCTCTTGCATCCCCAGCATCATCTCCAAGTAGCCACTAGGGAGCTGAATCTCCTCCGAATCCTCCTCAGGAAGGCAGAGTCTACGCAGGTGAACAGGAGGCCGTGGGGGGCCGGAAAGCAAGGAAGGATCAGCACACAGAGGCAGCATCCAAAGAGCCGCCCACTGACACCAGCAGGTCAAAGTTGGAGAACAAAGCAAACAAAGGTTTCACAGCCTCACCCTCAGTCCACCACTGGCTTGCACCCCTTCCTCAACCCAGGCAGCACACTCTTGTTGATTCTAGACAAATCCTTGAAGGTCAGCTTTGTCCACACTGCCTCCCTAATAAAACTGCTAAATGAACATCAGCTCCTCAGCCCGGCCCCCAAGGTCTCTGCCAGTGTCTCCCATGAGGACGGCTTTGCCAACTGTCTAAGCGCACAGCCTCAGGGCCAGGCCAACCCCTTTCTCCATCTGTACGATGGACGCTAACCTACCTCATAGCGCTGTTGTGGGGATTCAGTGCAGAAATGTGTATACAGCACAGCACAGAGCCAGGCACATCAGTGACCTGTGAACACAACCGAAGCCTTTCCACACCTGCCCTCCCTGGGAACCCCCATCAGAGGATGCTGGTGGAATGAGGGTGGGACTCTGCCTCCTTCACCTGTGTGTGCCGGCTGGTGGCTGCAGCAGTGCCAGCAGAGAGGCAGAGCCAGTCTGAAAGCTGGCTTTCCTTCCCAGGCAGGGTCGACACCTTGTTCATCACGGGGTCCTGTGGCACTTTCTACAGGCGAGGCCTCAGTGAACATGTGCCAGGTTGAATTCAGGAGAGAATTCCCCAAGCACAATGAGTGCAGTGGGCCCTGGGCTCCTGCCTAGTTCGGCGGTGGCAGCATCTTCACTATCAGGCATAGGGAGGGCTGTGTGTCAGCGGAGGGATGGCTGCTGTCACCTCTCCACTGCCTCCAGGGACACCAGGACAGGAACACTCTTGCCCCCATACCCAGCAATAAGTGTCTGCCCAGCATCTTACTCTCTACTAACCATGGCGGGAGGCACATGGGGAACTCACACCAGCCGGGGCAAGCCGACCCCCAGGCCAAGTGGGGGTCCTGCCTCTGTGATCCCACCTGTCCTGCCAGGAGGAGCACAATGCAGGCCACTGAATGCATCAGTGAACGCCAGTGACTAAGACAGTGTGTGAGAAGAGACCCAACCAGAAGACATGAGCGAGGGCTGCAGCCTGAGGAAAGCTTCTCTGGGTGGGAATTCAGGCCAGGCAGAGTCTACGCAGTAGGCCGTCGGGGGCAGGGAAGCAAGGAAGGATCAGTGCGCGGAGGCAGCATCTGGAAGGTCGGTGAGCAGACAGCCCAATGGCAGGAAGGGCTCAAACACCGAAAGTGACAAGAGACCACAACAGGTGAATCCCACCGTGAGAGAAGAAATACTTACAATCCTCAGGCAAGACTTCCTTAAACTGCTCGAAGTAGGAATTTAACCGCACCAAACTCTCCACGTTGATGACTTCTTGTAAAGATGTATCGCCAAACCTTCAGAGGTCATAAGGGGATGCCATTAGTTGGCTAATGTCGCTTTCTTCTAGCACAAAACATAACTGCATTGAAGCTAACAACGTTGATTCTCTCATTTATTGTGCACATCTAAATTCTAAGCCACTCTCGCCCTCCCAAGCATAAGGTCATCTGTACTTGCTGATGACAAGTTCAAATACATTTCATTAGCAGGCACTATGCATAATCGTTACTCATCAGAACCAGATTATCTATACCAGACTCTCTTGCAGCACAGGAACCCCTCTCACAGACACTTAGCTGAAGGTCCCCAGGTCCTCTCATCCTTGAGGTGCTTAGGAGAGGGCTGGCAGTGGAGTTATGGCTAGGGAGTGAGGACACAGTCTTGTACTTGAATCTGAAGTCCCTCTGCCTGCTGAATGACCAGACGTGACTGGTTCTTCCTCCGCAACTGTGCATGAGGCACTAGCTCTTGTCTCACCATCCAGGTTCACCCTGTGCACACCTCACAGGCAGGCAGGATGTGCCAGATGCGTAAGAGAGGAGCAGTGGAAAGCCACGCACGAGGAAGGGGTGAGGCAGCCATTAAAACATGCTGGCTCTGAAGTCCAAGGCCTGGATGCCCAGTCCGGCTCCACCACCTCCCTGCTGAGTGACCTCCCTGCACTTCAGCCTCTTTGCAGTTCCACGTCATCCCTCAGAGGGCAGGACTCCCTCCTCTGGGTCCACCATAGCCCATTCACCCCTGATGCCCATGACAGCTTTTCCTCTAGACACCTGTTCCTTTGGGGGGTCACCCCTGGGACACGGGTGAGCTGGGCTTGTTTATGAGCTGAGGGGAGAGTGTCCCAGGAGCAGACAAACAGCAAAGCAAAGAGCCTGCCCTCTCCAAGTCCCCCTCATCCCCACTGTCACGTCCCCTGACCTGGGCCTCTGCTCACTGTGATCTGGGCTAGCCTCAACCCCTTCCAGAAACCACTCTTGCAGAGTCATCAGGAGCAGCAGCTGCCAGAGGCAGGGGATGTCTTCTTCTTCCCCGGGACACCTCCCTGCTGGGCCCCCCACACTACCCACCCTCCCTGAAGTGGGTTCCTCAGCTCTCTCACACCTTACAGGTCTCTGCTTCCTGGGCTGGTGCCCTCAAGCCCAGCTCTCCATCTGCCCCTGAGCATGACCCTCCTCCTGGTTCCTGAGCTCAGAGGGTGGTACCACCTGCTCACTACCAATCTAGAAGCTAGGTCTATCCACTCTCCTCCCTGTCTCTCTCACACCCTGCCCAACTGAAGACCAAATCTTTCATTTCACCACCAAAACAGTTCTCTATCTACATTCCCCCTGCCTGGTCCCGGTCCCTGCCTCTGGCCTGGACTCTCTCCAACAACCTCCTCATCACACTCGTCCCCCTCACATCTTTCCAGCACACGGCCAGCCAATCATCTACTTAAGATGTAAATCTACTTGTGTCCTGCCCTGCTTAAAAGATCTTCCATGTCTCCCCTCAGCCACACCACATTTGCTAAGTGGGGGTGACACTACATCTAGGGGTCATGCACACTGACCATCGGGTTCAAAAGGCCCAGCAGGAATATGACATATCATGCTGGAGACCAAATTTCCTTAACTGCAAGTACTCTAAGATTTCTTTTTTCCTAAAACACACATATCACATGAATGTAATGATAAAACAGGAAAGATTTTCATGTACTAGTGGAAGGCCTTTATAGGCCACACACACCCAAGCCCCCTCCACCCCAACACACAAACACACGTGTACACACACGCTTGCTCGCATGGGCACACGTGACTCCTCCCTGCCGCCTGGCAGGTGACCCTGGAAGGAGTTTACAAGGCACAGGCCTTTAGGATCAAGGCACAGCTCACAGCCCGCACACAGGCCTCTCTAACCTCACCACTGTCCTGCGACCTGGGCCTCCAGCCCCCACGTGCTTTCTCCTCACCTGCCTCTGCTCAGGCTTCTTGGCCTGGGACACCAGGTCCCTCCTCCATCTCCTCAGCTGACCAACTCCTGTTTACTCTTCTAAACCCACTTCGGCCGTCACCATCCAGGAAGTCCTCACAGACCCTCTCAGACACTGTTTGGGCCCCTACTCCCTGCATTTTTCTTCATCCTTGCACCCACATCTCTCTCCTACCTGCCCAAGTCTTGAGGACATAGACCATGTCATCTGGTTCATCTTTGTGTCCCCAGCACCAAAGACAGGGCTGGGTATATGGCTGCACTTGGAGAAGGCTAGCCAAAGGAAAGCAGAGTTGATAAAGCCACTACAGCTCTCAGAGCCTGAAGAGGGCAAGTACATTTCCTACGTCATCTCCATGGCCACTCCAGCCACTGTGGCCCCCGAGGGGCCTGGGCACGCACCTCTCGGCCAGAGTCTGCTGCTCGTTGATGCCCACATTGAAGAGGACGGGCTGCACCCGCAGCAGCATGCCGCTCTGGATCTCCCGGGGCAGGGCGTCGAACAAGGGGCCCGGCAGGGGGATCCGCACGTTAAACCCGTCACTGGAAAACCGAGGAGAGAGGAAGAGGAGGGGTTAGGCCTGTCATGGGAGAGACCAGGGAGGAGGCGTGTGGGAAGAGGAAGACCAAGCTCGTCTCCCTTCAAGAGTGTGGACTGGCCGCCCGGCTCAGTGGTCTCCAAACTGCTGGTCATGAACCTTTACAAGGATGTGACATTAAAGTGGATCAACATTTTTAACTGAATGAAATACAATAAAACAAAAACTAAGAGTACATCACGTATAATAAACATAATTAAAACACTACACTAATTCTGAGAATTAAAAAAATATTTCTACCGATTTCCAGTGATGACGGGCAGCATGTCAGTTGAGGCATTAGAAGTGGCCTGAGTGACTTTGAAGGTCACATTCCTCAAGTCCATGATTCCAAGGCTCATGTCCTCCAGCATGGCCAGCTCCTCACCTGGACACAGGAGAGGGAAGGAGGGCTGTCAGGAAGAGGGGGCCTGCCACTCCCCCGTGGACTCAGCAGGGTCACAGAGTTGGGCGCAGATGGAAGGTGACGAGATCAGACGAGATCAGGTGAGACTGCAATGAGAGGGGCAGGAGTGTGGGAGGGCCCCCTGCGCCTCCCCCTGGGAGACTCACTTCTCCTGGAGTAAACACTGCTCCACGGCCGCATTAAACTGCAGCTGGGAGACACACAGGCCTCCAGCCCTATCTGGTCAAGGAAAGTGTGGGGAGAGCAACAGACATGATGGAGCCTCGAAGGCAAAGCTGGCTCTTTAGAACTGGACAGAGACAGACTGAAACAGCGCATTGTGGCCAGATCCTTCCATTACACAGGACTTGACATTTATTTGATGTCTTATAACTCCAAAGATTAACAAGTACTTGTACAAATTATCCACTTTTACCTCCTCAGAAGAAATAAATAGAAAATGAAGGTATGGAGAAGAGAGCCTTTTCAGAAGGCAATTTGGAAATCTCTATGAAATTTAAAAACATTTCTACCTTTTGACCCAGCGACTTTCCTTCTATTAATTTAGTGGCCGCAGAAATGGCCCCCAAGCGCACAAAGACTCATGTGCAGAGATGGACGGCAGCCCTGCCCTACCAGGACCAATTCAGAAAGGTCCAGTGTCCGAGAGGAAGTCATTGCTTAAATAATTATCATCGGGGCCAGCCTTGTGGCTGAATGGTTAAGTTCACGTGCTCCGCTTCAGTGGCCCAGGGTTTTGCCAGTTGGGATCCTGGACGCGGACATGGCACCGCTAACCAAACCACACTGAGGCAGCGTCCCACATAGCACAACCAGGAGGACCACAACTATAATATACAACTATGTACTGGGGGGCTTTGGGGAGGAGAAGAAGAAGAAGAAAAAAAAAAGAAGATTGGCAACAGATGTTAGCTCAGGAGCCAATCTTTAAAAAAAAAAAAGAGGGGGCTGGCCCGGTGGCCCAGCAGTTAAGTTCGCACGTTCCACTTCTCAGCAGCCCGGGGTTCGCCAGTTCGGATCCCACGTGCAGACATGGTGCCGCTTGGCATGCCATGCTGTGGTAGGCGTCCCACATATAAAGTAGAGGAAGATGGGCACGGATGTTAGCTCAGGGCCACGCTTCCTCAGCAAAAAAACAAGAGAAGGACTGGCAGTAGTTAGTTAGCTCAGGGCTAATCTTGCTCAAAAAAAAAAAAAAAGAAAAAAGAAATTATCATCTATCCTCAACTAGAAAGATCTTCAAGACACGTAACAACATCGACAACGACACAAACTAAGGGAAGTGTGGGTAACGATACAGGACTTCCATTTGGTTCTTTGTTACACGTTGTGGTGACCTTTGGATTTCCTTTCACCAGCAGGCATTACTTGCATAATCAGAAACACCTTCAGGAAGGAAGGATGGGAATCACACGTGTCCACCCTGCCCGGGAGCCTGGGCCCAGGGGAGGCGTGGGAGCCCCGGGGTCTCACCGTAGGTGCTCAGTAGGCTCTCAAACTGGGCGAGCAGCCCGATGGTGTAGAGCTGCCGCAGGAAGCCGTCGTCGTGCAGGCAGTTCCTCAGCTTGATGATGAAGCCACAGATGAGAGCGGTCAGCTGTGGGGGGACACGCGGTGAAGGGGTTGCAGGGGACAGACACCTCCTTGCCAAACAGCAGCTGGCTTGTGCCGTGCCCTGGGCCCCGAGATCCCCTGTTTCCACTGCTCTAATGGGGCTTCAGAGCAGCCCCTCTCCCTTGGGGGAACCTGGAGGTGGGGAGCGCCCGGGCTCGTGGGTCATGGAGGCCAGAGGCCACGGGGAGGAGGTGCAGCACTCCAGGCTTGCCACTCCTCTTGCTCCCAAAGGCCTGTTTGGTTTTGGCTCAGCTTCTGACCTGGCCTGCCTGGGGTTACTCCTGGGCTAGAACCTTCTGGAAGCCCAGAATTAACTCCCCACAATGAAAGAGTCTATATACTTGCAGATCCATACTAGCCCTAGCTGGAAACTGAGGTGATCACCACAAAGAAGAGAGGGAGAGATAACACGGTCACTCTACAAGTTTCCTCAGCAGACACTTTCTGTGGGGTGAAAACGGGCCTCACAGGGACGGGCGGGGGACACTGCAGAGAATGGTCCACTTTGCTAATTAGATTATTGGCATCTATTAGACTGCTGACATTCATTTCAGTTCTCCCCGTCTCTGAAGGATAACAGAAATCATCAGAACAGAGTTGTCCACGAGCTGCAGGATTAAGGCACCTGCTGTTTTACGAACAAGAAAACAGACTGCACTGACAGCGAACATCCGTGTCTCCCTCACTAGACTCCTTCGTAGGGAAAAAAAAAAAGGTGGCAAAGAGACCTGCACCACAACCCCACCCCCCTGGTGCACAAGCGGCAGACGTGTGCACTACGTCAGCGCCAGCTCTCCAGGGAGAAGCAAGTGTGGAATCAGACGCTCTCCTAAACACACGCCGATCGAGTAGACTTCTCCATCAGAGAATCTAGACTTCTCTAGTAGGTAAATTTAAAAGCAACAGGCAGGAGAACATACTGCCATCTATGGTGTTTTCACTGTGCAGCCAGAGGGAAAGGCTTCCTAAGCTGTTTTCCTGGAGGTAGGAGGTGCCTGTGGCCTCCCGCGTGCCACTCCCAGGGGCTTACGGTTTGGCAGAAGACCACGTCGCGGCGGTACTGCAGGCTCAGGTACGTGGCTATGGTGGGAGCGCTGTCCTGCATGAGCAGGAAGACCATTGCCTTCTTGGCCTTGTCACTCATCATGGCCACGCAGTCTGTGAGGGTGGTCAGCAGGGGGTAAAGGGCCTCGCTCCATTCACCTGGGCACGGGGAGGGCATCATTTTAGAGGGAAGATTTTAGGAACTAGGTTCTGGAAGTTTAACAAGTTACCTGTCCCCTAACCCCTGTACTGTGCTCCCCGCCCCCCTTCTGGATCTTCTAACTCTGCTCGGCCCATGCTCTGGCCCAGAACTGGCACCAAGTTCTGCCTGGAAGCAACCCAGTCTCTAACCTTCCAGCCTGAAGCTTTTCCAGCAAACTCAGACGTCAGTCCTACTCCCAGATCACTGACACGCGCCCGGTCTCCTGAAACTCTTGGGGACTCTACACATAAATACTCAAGACTATTCCTTTTGAGGAAAGTAATAAAAAAGCTTCTGCAAGTCAGGACTGAGCAAGAAAACTATGCTGTCTGCAGGGTCCAATCCCCTTCCACAGCCCCACCGTTCCTCCACCAGGAAGAGAAGAGCCAGAAAAGTGGCCTGTTCTCTTGCTTCCCTTGACCCAGTCCTGAAGGCAGAGACCCCTGTCCTTCTGGAGCAAAGGACAATTCCATCCTTGTCCCACTTTGTGAAACTGTGCTAAATTCTCATTTCGCATGTCTGGAGGAAAGACCATTCCTCACAGTTCCCGTATTTTCAGCTCTCAGAACATCCCTGCTTCTACCCTCACTTTCTTCCCCGCCCCCCAACTTCCTGCCCGTTGCCATCTTTTTCTAGCTTTGTTTTGTTGTTGTTGTTTTTTTCAGGAATAAGGAAACTCTGACCCTGTACCAAAAAAACTTCTTAAAAATAGAACCTCAGCAGAGAAAAACAGAGTGAAAGGTATTTTGGCTTTGGTCTTTTTTCCCTTCCTATTTAGAAGACATTTAAAAGAGAGAAGATGCCCTCACCAGTTATATTTCTAACAGGTTACAGGGATTTGACCATCACCACTGGGTGAGCTCACCACACCAAAAGCTGCAGAGGCAGTGGAAGTAAAGCCTGGGCTGTGCACGCCCTCTTAGGATGAGGGTGCAAGCCACAGAATGCCCACAAACGTCACTACACTCCGGGAAGGCCACAGGGTGTGTGAGCAGTGCAGCTGCCAGAAGGGGCAGCTCTGTCTTAGATCAACAGAATCTAAAAAACAGAGAGAAGGGAGACATGGCTCTGCTGGCTCAAACTGCAGGCTCAGCACTTTGCTGAGAAACAAATTTAGAGAAATGACTAAAACCTGCAGAAGAACTTCCCTATATTCAGTGTTTGGTTAATGCAGATTTGCAAGTATACATAGCAATTCAAAATTTGGACACGCTCTAACTGTATATGCAGGCACGCTGTATGCGGACAAGGATTTCCATCTGTAATGGAAAAAACGAGGCTCAAATTTAGAAAGTCTACAGCAGAAAGGTCTTAGCAAATAAATCATGGTGACAAAGAACACTGGACTGAGGAGTGGAAAATGTGAGTCCCAGGCCCAGGAAGCCGCTAAGAAGTGGTGGGCCGTGGGCAAGTCCTTCGACCCCTCAGCCACATGGGTCTTTCTCGGTAAAATGGAGTGCTGTGCTAGATAATGTCCAAGCCTCTCTCTTCCTCTAAAATTCTTAGAGACCATGTTTTTGTTTCTCTGAAGAACTCTGTTGAATGCATGCCAATTATATTCAGCAACTCTCAAAAAAGACCAATGGCATAGTATTCAAATAGTTTGGGGAAAGGCAGGCAGTTATTAAGACTATTTTTCACTAAGAAGTAAATGCTCTTAGAGCAAATATTGCCAATATACTTTGCTTTTCCACCAAACATGCACATACATATGTAATTAGTATGCAAATTATGATCATTTTAACCTGAAAATGACCAGAATATACAAGTGGTCATATTTGACTAAGCAAACCCTCTCCATAAACAGTTTTTGACTTTGCCTACTTCTCTTTCAAAAAAATCCATATAAGAATGACTCAGTTTTGCTGCATTAGGAAAAAAAAAAAAAAACACTGAAAAAATTGGCATATAGGAAGAACAGTTAAAAAGCATGAGGAGCGTGTCCTGGAGATGAGGAGTGTGGAGCAGGAGGAGGCAGCGCTACATCTGCCCAGAGAAGGGCTCAGACACGGCTGGATGGCTGAGTCAACGAGAGCATCAACCACCATTTAGGCAAGACCTGCGAGAGCTGTACTTTATAACTCCTTTCTCATTTAATCCACAGGGACAGGGTTAGTAACACAGGTAAGGAGACAGGCCCAGAGAGGTCAAGTGTCTTCCCAAACACACACAAAGAGCCGTCATTTGTACATGTCTGAGTGACTCTAAACTCCATGTTACTTCTAGTATGTCAGGTGTTTCTGCTGGTAGAGAGTAAGGGGTGGGGGGTAAAATATTTTGTGTCAATATGAGGAGAAACGAAAATAAAAAACTTCCAAACAAAATGAATTTCAGGGACAGTAATGAGATTTCTACCTGAGACCTTTAGTTAAGCACAGGTACCTGGAATATTAGGGTTGGTGAAGGGTCATGCCCTGCTTCCTTCACCAAGAAAGTCTCACTATGAAAAAAAATACCAGCAACCAAACAAGTGTCCTTGGTGATGCAGCTGATTGCCTTTTTGGGGTGAGCTCCTTATCTAGTTGCTAACCTAGCAACATTTGACATGTTGACATTTGCTGACTGGTAGCCAATCCATGGACCACACTACTTTAGATAATTTTGAGGGACTCTTTCAAGTCCATGCTTTGCTTTTGCATTTTTTTCTCATTAACAGGGGAAGGGAAAAGGGAGTGAGGGAGGAGGACTCAGAGAGAGAGAAGATTGAGAGAGAAAGAGAAAGAGAAAATGTGTATGTGTTTTAATCCAGATCAAATACAGCCCTGTGGGAAATGCCAAAGGAACTCCTGGCAGGGGACCATTTAAGTCCATTTGACATCAACGGTGGACAAGCCACCAATGCCCCTGGAAATGACACAGCTGACATGAAACAAGGAGAGTTCTTCTACAAGCCAGGTGTGGTTTGTGTGTTGCCTGGGAACCCACTAGTTTTCCCATTAGTTCCATGAACTTCAGGACACCGGGAGCAGAGGAGAACCCCTGAGCTTCTATAGGACGGGTTCAAGATGCAGCTACCCCCTTTCCGGCTCCTAACTGCTGGGTACACTCCCAGACTTCACCACCGCTGAGGCTCCGGGGAAAGCAGCTCAGCGTGAAGGCGCCGACCTGCCGTGGAGGAAAGTTGAGGACTGGAAGCTGGAGACAGACATGAAAGAGGAGAAGGCATGGGCCAGGAGAGGCAAAGGGGAGGAAGGGACTGGTGACTACCTGTGCATCTACCAAGCCTCAGTGGCCCGGAGGGTGCAGCAGATGGGGGCCCGAGACCCCACACTGACTTTTCTGGGAAAGAGAAATGATAAAGCGGCTGAAAGGAAATTGGCGGGTGGGGAGCATGATGTACCAAATCAGATAAGCCCGCTGATGAGCTCACTTCGAATGGGTTCTCGGGGTTGCTGCCAGGAGAAACCACGGTGCTGTGAGAGCTGAGAGGGTTCACTAACAGCCGGCACGAAGAGTTCAGTAGACCCCACAATCACTGATTTGCTGCACTCTGGACATAAAGCAGGGGTCCTGCTATCTCATGTTTATATCCAGGCAGGAATACGTAATCATCAGACTGATTATGTAGCTGTTTTTCGGAGTGTAAGGAAAAAACATATCACTTGGGGGTCTCATGCTCACTCTGGGAAAACAGCAAGCCATATCCAGGAAGTTCGGGGTGAACTAGAGCAGGGGTCGGCACACTTTTTCTGTAAAGGGCCAGAGAGTAAATATTTCAGGCTTTGAAGGCCATGGGGTCTCTGTCGCAACTACTAGACTTTCACATTGCCCCACAAAAGCAGCCACAAACAATAAGTGAACATATAGGCATGACCAGTTTCCAATGAAACATTATTTACAAGAGCAGGTAGTGGACAGGACTCGGCTCAGAGCTGCAGTTTGCCAACCCCTGAACTAGAGACATAAACATTGATTTCTACATGCAAATGCGGCAAAAAGATTCCATTTCTAGTGCTAACTCCAACCAAAGACATAGCAGTGCCTGCTAAGAATTCTAAAGCTGCATCTAGACTCAGGAGAGAGGACGCTGTGTGACTGCAAATGTCACAATATTTGGGTGGCTACATATTATCTGACCATTCCAGCCATGTAATGCTCACAAGTTCAGGTGAAATCCAGGAAGCATCATCTACAAATACGGATCTCTCTAAATCAGGTCCCCACTCCAGGAAGCCCAATGCACTTGTGGAAATTAATCGTCTGAAAGGTTTTAGGATGGGAAAATGAAAATAACACATGTGGTAACCTGCTTCAGGCCACAATCCCCAGCTCAAATGTCCCTCACCAAACCTAAGGAAAGGTGCTACCTCACAACGAAGAAATTCCAAAATATTTCCCTAACTCTGGGAGCACAAGGTAATCTTTGACATTTAGCTACAAATGCCAGCTGAGTAGTAAAAAGACAACTGGAGAAGCCTTGAACAGAAACCACGTACCTGGGCTGGACTCTTCAGGAGGGGGGCTGCAATCTGCACAGAAACGGAGGGCGACATGGATGATTAAGGAGCAGCACACAGTTCAAACACGAACAACTCAACGCTTACAGCAACTGCCTCAGCAGCTGTCAGTAAGGCGGCTAAACTGACAGAAGAGGTCAGGGCCTGCCTGCCTCTTCCCCAAGAAGGCACACGAAGGCGCTCCCAGGCAGCCAAACCCTCTTGGTGGTAAACACCGCCCGATTCACCAGCGTGAACATTCATGTTGCTCATACTCCAACGTGAAATGCTCTTCAAGATGAGCAAACTAATGTGTTACAATGTGATAACGCACCCACATCGATCACATTGTGCATGACAGAGCCCCATGTTGGCTCACAACATCTGGAAGCAAACTTGTAACGAGAGAGACTGGCCAGTAAATTGAGCAGCCCCAGTTCGGAGCCCCTGCCCCCACTGACTGGTGGAACCTGGGCTGAAGGTCAGCCGCTGAGATCCACAAGGTTAGGATCCAGTGATGAAACCAACACATCAAAAAACATCTGGGCCGATCTTCAAAATTTAAACCAGACAAAACTTTTATGACTTGGGAGAAGTCTAGAATGAGGATGTCCCTCCAGGTCCTCAAGAGCCCCAATGTTAATTCAGTTTCACCTACACTGAGTCACACTGGGAAGCATTCATTTCAATTTCGCATTTCCCTTAAAAACTCTAACATCTCTGGTTTACTGGGTGTGCCACCTGAAAGAAAACAAGTTTGAAAATGGATCATTTTGAGTAAAAGTTTATTTTATGTCTAAACTTTCCAGTTCAAAGAATGTCTTTGGGATATGGAATTAGGTAGTTTCCGATCCTCAAGAATAGCTGGAACCAGTGTTATGGAGACTTTCACAACCTGGATTGTCCAGAAAGGGGTGGCAAGGGACCCTTCCTCTCTAGCTATCTTTGGCATTGACTTCTTAAACTGGCAAAGTGGATAGAAATAGAGGAAAATTAAAGGCCTCTGTGAGCCGAAGACTTCAGCCTCTTTGTTAGAGCCCAAATATCCTGAGACCACCTACCTAAGAGGGAAACCCATAGTGGTGTGGTGTGATGCAGAGCACTGATTCTTAAACATCTGTCTGGCTAATCAGAATTACCCTGGGCCTTGAAAAAAATACAGATTTCCGCCTCCCCAATACCATTCCTCCAATATTCTGAGTCTGAATGAGGAGGAAGGTCCAGGAGCCTATTTTTATGATCTTCCATGGTGATCCCAAACAGCTGGGTTGGTACCATTCCTGAGAAGGCATCAGGGTTAAACCCGGCTGGTAACGTCAATCTTTTAATCAAAGGGGAGAGGGTGAGGTCTCCTCTGCTACTCCTGGACCAGTGGCTTACAACTTGTCTTAGGTCATGGAGTCCCTTGACATTTGACCGCTATGGACATCTTCTCCATGAACATGTAAATTTTAGCATATAATCTCAGGGGCACACGAACCTGGGGTACAACCCACAGACCTCAGGTTAAGAACAACCTAGTTTGGGGTTTAAATGACTCTTCCAGGATGAGAAGAGCAAGAGTGTGTGTGTGTGGAAGGTAATGGAAGCCACCAAATCTTGGCAAGTGGGTAGTGATGCAGAAGAGGTGTGGGGCACTTGTGGGGAAAATGGGGAGAAGGAGAGAGAGGCTCATGGAGCTTCAGTGTTTCCAGCTGGTGGGGACTTGTCAGTGGGTCCTGCAGAGCCACAGGGCTGTGTGGTCCCTGCCCACAAGTTCTGATCAGTTCTGCAAGAGGGTGAGCAGAGAGGCAGGGCAACTCCTTGGTGAAGGATGAAAACCAGGAGCCAGGACAGGGTTGAGAACTGGAATGAAAAGTGCCTTTCAAAGAGCCACAGAGTTTTTCATACGTAATAAATATGCTGGAGTGAACTTAACCTGCTCATTAGGCCAAAGTCACAGGCCTAGGAACTTGGAATGGTATCAAAAGTCATGACAGAGCCCAACTCTGGCCAGTGAGGACAAGAGATTGAGTAAAATACATGGCTCAGAGTCTGGTTCTTTCTGATCCTCCTGACCATGCTGAGGTCTGAATAGCTTCCAGGCTATGCTCCAGATTTCTTAATTAAAGACCATACACAGATAATTTTGTGGCATATGGTTTCACACATTTCTTTGAGTCCTGATCAGCAGTTAGACTCTCTCAAATGTATGCTTTATTTTCCCAGGATTACAACTGAGCTGATTTCTATGGCACACACATTTACCAGTCATGCCCCAAATACCACAAGTAAATGCTCCTTTAAATAACTTCAAAACTGTGTTTCAATCTGTCAGTATTTGAACAGTACAAGATATACCTAGAAAAAAATGACATTTAAGTTACAGATATAACAGTATATCTGATTAAATAAACCATCTCCTGAATTTAAAAAAATCCAGTAAATTAATTTTTATAACTGCAGACAAAATTTTAAATTACAAGCAAGACAACACTAAAGAGAAATGAGGAATAAACTTTCAGAATTTTTTAAAAACAAGATTCACATTAAAAAAAATGAGAACACAGACAGAGACAAAATAGCTCCATGAACCAATCACAGGTTTGGGCAACTGACACTACAATTCTCTCAAAGATGGAAAAGTGGAGACGTGAACACGGTTGAAAGAGACACTCCAGTGAACAGTGCCCTGAAGACAGACTGCAGGCAGATTAAAAAGGTCTTACACACAAAGAAGGATTTATCAAGAGGTTCTGATAAAGGAGCACAATTCTGCCTTGAACAAAAGCTGACCAATTCAAAAATTAAAAGTCCTCGCTGTATGAAGCCTACCCTGGCCATCTAGGCCTTACTCACTATGACTTAACACTCCCCAAGGACAGCAAAGTGGAGGCAGAAGCTAGGTCTGCAGCTGGTCTCAGATGCCTGGGCTGTAGCCCTGCAGTTCTTACAGGAAAAGGCGGAAGGCCCTGAGCTGCAGAGACCCAGGATCCGCTGGTTCAGAGAGCACCATCCCGCGTTCAGGCTACAAGCAGGGCAGGGCGTCTGGTTATGCTGTGTATCTCTGCAGACAGAGGACTGTTTCTGAAGCGTGCCAGTTCATGCCAACCTCCTAGCACCTACTGAGAGCCCCTCCTTAGAGGTGGTGCCCAAGAGAGGAACCTAACTCACCCCGGGGGGCACAAGAGTGGGTTCCACCATCCAACTGAGTCACAAGGCACCATGCCTCTGCTGGCTAAGAGAGCACCCAGCCAATGACAAGCAGCCTTTAGACAAGTCCACTGGGCCTGCCAGCAGCTCTCATCCAGCCCGTGTCCCTGCACCATTCACCTTTTCCTTGATTCTGCCAATTCCTAACGCAATGAATAATCTCATCAGAATCTGCATTTTGGCCCCCTTTAGGTCCTCAGATTGCTTTACAAACCAGGAAAGCCCAGGAGCCCAACCCTCACTGCCATGGCAGTGTGACCCAGGAGGGCCCTGAGAGTCTGCTTCTGCCAGACATGCCGATCCACAGCGGGCTCCACAGGCACGAAGACTACGGGGGTCTCCGCCCTGACTGACTGCCCACTACTACTGCACTGCCACACCCCTATTCTGGTGACGGCCCTCCCTGCAGTCTGTGTGGGGGAGGAGGTCATGGAGTTAGAGACACAAACGGACAGACTGACGCAGCATGAGGTGGAGGTGGGGCGGGTGGAAGCATGGATGCATACGCACGTGTGGTCAGGTGAGGATGGCATGCAGCACATGGCATGGTGGAGGGGCATGGCGAGGAAGGGGCATCGCAGAAGGGGTCCTCCGGTCTGATCCAGTAGGCGTGGCTGTCCCGTTTACCTTTCTTGCTCGTGCAGCTGCCCGCGCAGGGGAAGACGTCCTCGCAGCCCTCGCCATGCAGGCGCTCCTTCTGGAGCAGCTTGTCCACCCGCTGGATGATGCACTCTAGGCTCTTGTCAACATTCAGCCACACTTTCTCCTTCCAGATCAAAAGGGCCCAAGTGGGTCAGCTCTCCCGATGGGAAAAACAGAACAGAACACAAACCAAACCGCCTCTCACTGATCCCCCAGCCCAGCTACCGTGCTCATTAAAACACCACAAGGTTTAGAAATATCAAGATAATTCAGAATTCCCCATTAAAGGTGTATTTGCTTTTCGAAAGACACATCAGTGTCCTGTGGTCACTGTTTTTAAAGTTTAGGAGGCGTTTGCTGGTAACTGTCATGGAGGCCAGACAGGACTTCCCAGTGGCTTCCCGTGCTGGCAGAAGGGCCACCTGGCCCAGAGAGCCAGTCTTACCCCCTCCTTCCTCCACTGAAGGCCTCCTACAGCCATCAGACACAGAGGGGACTGAGGTCTCTTTGGATGGAAGAGAATGGAAAGAGCTGACCTCTCAAGATGGGGGAGGAGGAGAGAGGTGAGGGGGGACTAGGAGGGATCTGCAGAAACCCACACAGGACGCAGGATGCCAGGGCAGGGCTGCAGGAGCACTTCACTGCTGACTAACAATTCAGCGCCTCCCAGAACAACCCCTCTAAACAGCAGTTCCAACAAATGACAAAAATGAGTTGTATATGTCACTCCCACAGGAGACGCAGATCCTGCCCTCAGGGCCAACTCTGAGGAAGCAATAACGTGATGCAACGTCAGGCCTAGCATCTCTCCAAGATCCTCACCTGGCTGCCCAGCACCTGAGCTCCCACAGCTCCAAAAAAACAAACAGCCCTCAAGAACCAGCTGCAAGCAGAGCACTGCTCTGAGCAATGAGAGGTCTGGCTGGTCTTAGTAGTGAGGGGCCGGAGTGGGCCCTGACGCCAGCAGGAGGAGAGAGGCCTCCATCAGGGAAAGGGCTCCATGGAGAAAATCGCCCCCTTTACAACCAGGTCTGAGACTGGCCCAGCCCACAGCAGCCCTGCCCTTCGGCTGGACACAAGGTGTGAAATACTATCTCCCTCCCTAAATCAGGCAGCCCAAGAGCCATCCACGAAGGAGACTTGGAGCCTGTCTGCAAAGCGGCCCACCCTTTAGGCACCTCCAAGGAGAAAAGAGGCTCCGCCTTTTTCAACCCAAGCTCAGGAGCAGGGTGACGGCTCTGCAGCAGACTCACCCATTCCTCCTCGTGCCAGTCCACCTGCAGAGAAGACCGGCTGTTCCTCCCTGTCCACCTGGCCATGAGGGTGTCCTGGTCGTTTCTGAGCATCACCTGCTCCTCCTCAGTCGAGGTGGGGGAGGCCTTGGAGGCAATGTAGTCCGGCCGCGCCGCGTTCAGCCCATGGATGGAGTTGGCCAGCAGCTTGCAGTCGCAGACGGTGACCAGCTGCCGGGTCTGCAGGCACACACAAACCCAAGCTGCTGAGCCCCCAGGTGAGGGGCCGCCAAGGGCTGTCCTCTCTGAGGCCCAGTGGTATGTATGCCCTTCTCCACAGCACAAACAACTCCAGAGCTGCAGCCTCAGGACATCTGAGTTTATGGGCTGCCACGTGACCAGATGGGCTGAACCTTAGTGAGTATTTACTAAGTCATCCACAAGATGACTGGAGAACTCAAGGAGGATGAGGGGAGGTCAAGAAATCTCTGACATTATTTGACCCCTGACTGCTTCTTAGCCTAACATCACTAGAGGAAGGGCCTGAAGAGAGCCCAGTGTCCCAGCCTTAGCTGACCTCCTGGGCTGTCCCCTCTAGTTCCAGGGAGCAGACCCTACTTTGGTTCAATCACCAAAGCTTATCTTTTGCATCTAATACCCAAAGCCCTGGGCTTTGGGCAGTGGGATTCCTGGTACAGCATTTCTGGCTCTGGGGAATTCTGTATGCCACACGAGTTCTATGGCTCTTAAATTTTCCTCTGACAACATCATCTTTCTTTTCCAAGTGAATCTAATCCCCAGCACTCACTCTTTTTGCTTGGTGAACATGTGTGAAGGATATAACACATTCAGATCAGGAACAGCACCTCACCCCAGCAAAGTGGGTGTGAGCAGGGAAGTGTGATCCGAACCTGTGTGTGTGCATGTGTGTATGCACGTGTGTGTTGAGAGACAGACTGAGTAATTTGAAAAAGCAACATCCATCAAAAGGATCTGATATATCTATTCCCCCAGTATGGACCAATATTTATATATTTTTAATCAGGATGAAATTATGGTTAATTGGAAGCTGGTTTACTGATTATATATAAGCCAATAAAACAATATTTTTCTTATCATATGTCTGTATAATAACTCAGTTCCTTTTTTTGAATTCCAAATCAATAGAAATGTGGTAAAACATGTACTGAGTAGGTGGTTACTATGAAAGCTGTGGAACTGTCCCAGCCTCAACAATGACCCCCGTGGACTTGGTGGAAGACACATCTGGACAAAACAGCACCTGGGAGTCATGAGCCCTCATCTCTGACCTTGTCCTGCCCCCATCCAGCTCTGTGATCACAGGCAAATCACCAAACCTCCTTGGGCCTTTGTGGGAACCGGACCTAAAGCTAGGCCTTCAAGGTCATCCCAATGTCACCCTTTGTGTTGACAGCTCTAGACACACATAAGGTGTCCAGGAGTTTCCAGACACTCAAGGTCCCCCCATCCCACACGTAACAGGGCAGCCCCTCCTACCTTGTCTGCCAAGATGGCAAGTGTTCTTTCGAGGCCAGTGGCAGACCTGTCCTTGGCTGCCCTTGAGAGCCGTTCTGCATAGTAACTCACTTGGGTTTTCAGGGTGTTGATCTGGGCAATGATCTCTTTGGCTCTGACGATGTCCTGTGGTATATAGATTATGGACTGGCAGCTGGATGATGTACTAAAAAGGATAAGATCAGATTTTTAAGGGGTTCTCTCAAGTCAATGAGGATGGCAGCATCTTCCCAACGCCAGCCCACAACCAACACAAAATAAAGCATTCTGATACTCAGGGATGTTTTCCTAGCTAGTCTATCTAGCTGTTGATGGGCAAAAGTAAATCCAGGGGATCCTTTCTGTCTATATGGTAGAAGGCTTGAAACATTCAAATACAATTAAGTCTTTTATCTGTATTTGTATGTATCTGTATTTTTACCATGTGTATGTACATGTGTGTACAGATACTGAGCCAATAACTACCCAAATCCTCATGATCTTTCACCTAGGAACCGCATCTGTCGACTTCTCAGCAGTACTTAAGTGGAGACATAGAGTCTGCTAATACCAGAAGGGGTCAGTTTATCCCATGAAAGGAGACTGCAGTGGGTGCCGGACTTTGGCAAAGAAACCTGTTTTCTCATCTGGTCAATCAGGACACCAGCCTTTCTGTGCACACACCACAGTTCTCCTCCGTCACGCATCCGACCCCAGCAAGTCCCCAGAAAACTGGGCCTCCTTCCCCTCTGCCCTGCTCCAGGACCTCCCTACTTTGAAAAATAACATCCCATGGGATGAAGAGGAGGTGGAGAACGTGCCAAGTGAGAGGCCAGACCCGGACACCTCAATGGCTTTGAAAACCTACTGCTTCCTCCCCCTCAACCTCCTTGGCACCGAGCAGCGTGTCTATCTCAGAATCTGATCTCAAAGCTACAGCCCAGCCACTGCCTGGCACGAACACCAGCCTCCAGAGAACCGACTCCACATCCCTGGCTGCGTGGGGCCTGGCCAGCACATTTGACTCCTCTAGACGGAGATGATAAACTGCATGTCTCTCAGCCGAGGTCCCAAATCAATCCAATATTATAAATTTATTTTTTCAGACTATCTGAGGAAGCCAAGGTAAGTAGGGAGGGAAAGCATAAGACACCAATGAGCATGTCTCCTCCTGCAATTTGAAGTTGTGAGCTCTGGCTGGAATGGGTGTCCCATCCTTCATGGAATGATGGGCCCTGACTGGTCTCCTCAAAGAGCTGTCCTTTGGGTTTTGGGGAAGAGTGAGAAAGTGGAGTACCAGACCCTCCATCGCTTCTCCAGGAGCTGAAGGTCACACGGTCAGGGCTTGAGACCCTTCCCTGCTGGGCTCTTTCCCAAGATGGGTCACCAAGAAACTGCCCTGCCCTGTCCCTTGATGGACTCTGGGGTGAACATGCAAAACCCGAAAACCAAAGCACCCCAGAGAGAAACAACACCCAAGCCCACACACCACAATGAAAGACGATGGATTTGCCAGAAGCCCATGCAGCAGACCGCGATCAAGCCCGAGTGGTCTGACAAGAGTCATTCCACAGCACGATGTGCACACAACTACTTTCCAACCTGCAATCACTCTTCCAAATGAATAGCTGCCATTTAAGACAATTCAGTCTTAAAAATACAATCCCAAAATAGAATTTTAAAAAATCTATTCCTTCCCAGGCCCCAGTGTGAACTGCATGTAGATCTACATGTGTGAATGTGCTGGCTGTGTATACTTCAACAAACACACACCCTGCCCCAAGTCCGGGAGAAAAGCATCCCCTACACCGTGTTCTTATAGCTCACGCTCTAGTAACAGCAATCGGGGACTTAGGCACGGGAGGTATATGGCGGGGTGAGAAAGAATAAATGTCAAAGAGCTGCTGTTCGGGAATGATCATGAATATACAAGCACATGTGCTCAACCTAGTCCTAAAAATGGGGAAAGCTGAAGAGGCCCCGGGGGGTGCGGGAGGGGGGAAGCAGTGTTTCTCAGGACTTCCTGCTGTCACATGTCCCCAGCAGAGCCCTGACATCTTAGGCAGGGCCCAGCCACGGCTCCTGAGCCTCAGCAGCTCCAAGGTGGCAGCAATCCTGAAGGGCTGAGGTCCTACTGGACCTGTTGCCAGAAGCGGTACCACTGCAGAGCCCCGACTCTGGGCCTAGGTAAGCACTTCGGGCATGACTGGGGAGGGCCTGGGGGCAGCAGTGGGGACCCCCAGGCAGCAGTCACGGTGGTTTCTGGTTGCCACTTAATTCTTTGGTGGAAAAAGCCACTTGGTTATATTAATTCTTGGTTTGCCCTCCAGGGATAAAACGGACCCTAGTACCACTGTTTTCAAAATCTGCATAAACTATTAAGCATCATGAAAACGTAAACTTGCTTCGTTCCTACAAGAGGTGACGGTGAAGTGGAAACTGAAAAACCCCAGATTCTTGTAAAAGAAGCCAGAAAGGGATTCCCAACCACACAAATTGGCTGACCTGAAACCCTAGCACCCAGGGCCTTGCCCGGCCAAGGCTCTTCCTCACTCTGGGAGAGACAGAACCGGGTCTTCTCTCAGAGTGAGCGCAAGAAAGAACCGCTGCCAGACTGTAAAGGTAAACCAGCAGACTGGATATCGGCTATTCATTATCAAAGAACATTGCAGTTGGAAGGGAGAATTCTGTCTACGAGTCTATAACTAGGAGCCCACGGTGGTACCAAGGGGGCAGGCACCTCACAGAGGAGGGACGGCACAGGCTTTCTCTGCATGAGAGCAAGGCCCAAACAGACACTCTCTCCACAGACAGAAAACTCACCAACACTCCTCAAAACTGCTAAAAAAAAAAAGAACCAAAATGAAATATTAACAGTTTGTTAGCAAACATGAAATGCAAACTAAAAAATTAAGAAGCCAAGTTATCTTTTGTCAAAATACTAGAAATCATTTGTTGAGGCCCCGACGACAGGGACATTTAAACTTGTGAGCCCAATGTGCTTGTTCATCAGAGCTACATCAGTGCTCAAGCCCCAGGGACACATTCCACTGGCTCTGCATTTAAAGGAAAGTTCAAACGATGAGACCAGTTCTACAAGTAGCTTCATGACATTAGTAGGAAACTAAATAAAAATGTATATTACGTATCCGGAAAATACTACAGAGGCATTTTGGGAATAAGAAGCTCTGAAGCCAACATGCAGAGTAATCAGGTATCAACATGGCGACCTTGCTGGGTCAGGGACAGCCATTGGCGCCCCCTCTTGACTGGTTTTCTCCTCCAGGGCCCCCACGCCATCCTCAAATCACGCTCACACCTCCACACAGCCACATGCAATGCAGCGGCAGACACACAATCTCGGGCTGGCTGTGCAGCGCTGTGGTGGGCACAAGAAGCCTTGTCTTCACCATAATTCCCCGAGGAACACCGGAGTCAGTGAATCCTCAGGCAGGTCTGGTTACCTGGTTTGTCAACGGACGCGCCCTTGGTGGGGATGAATCAAGGTCAAGGAGGCAGTCTGGGAGCCTCCCAGAGAATGCTGCCCCACCCTGAAGGCTGAAATTCCGCTCCTAACCTAGCCCTTTCTTGTTCCTCCTCGGGTCTCCAGGACTCACCCCAGGGCAACCTGTGCACACAACTGAATGGGGACTTCTCACAGTGCTCTCCCTCTCTCCTGCCTGCTGTTCCCGCCTCCAGCCCCACCCCATAGTCAGGGACACTCCTGGCTGCCTCCCTGATCCCCTCAGCCCAATCACTGACCACTGGACCTGACCCATCCCCCCCGTCCTGATCTAGTCCCTGGTCCATCTTCTCAAGTCATGTCCTGACTCCCAGGCAATGGCCCACCGGCCCCTGGCACATGCTAATGCTCTCCACCCGACCTGTTGGGCTCTTTTGAGACTCCCACAGCTTTTGCTTCACCTTCCCTCAAACGGTTCCATTCTCAACTGGTAAGTCTGACCCTTTCACGCCCACATTCTGCAGAGGCGGCCCCATCCTACCTTTAGCTTATTCCTCACCACCTCAAAAACCTCTGCAACCCCATCAACTTCTCTTGTCCTTTCTAGGATTAACTGCCTAGCCCTGCCTCTTCTATGGTCTCCAGAACCTCGCTCTATCAGCATTCTCTTCTACGTTCCCTCTTTCGCTTCCATCTTTCCTATCAGTCTAAACACATGCTCAAGTCATAATCACCCTGCCCGAACCTGAGACCTTCATGCTACTTCCTCTATTTCACAGTCCAGGAGCTTACAGGATCATCTACACTTATCACCTCCTCTTCCTACACTCGCATCCCTCCATCTATTTAAATCTTGACGGGCCACATTCTGGAAGATCACCAGTGCCTCCCGCATGTCCAACACGACAGCCTTGATTTACAACTCTCTCCCCTTCCCACTACTCCAGCTCTGCAGCACCTTCTGCCTTGTTTCCAGACATGGCACTGCTCGCTCCAAACGGTGCTGCTGACTTTTCTGCTCCTAGGCAAAGTGCAGAGCTCCTCAGATCAGGCCTAGATCTGCCAGCCCTGCATCCCTGGTCACCGACACACAGCCTCACACTGAGCAGGCTGCCCGAGGGGCCAGCTCTCCGCTCAGCTCCTCTCCCCAAGGCACTGGGCCGCCAGCTGCACCTCATGTTGCACTCTGCAACGCCCTTCCTCACCCTGCCTACCTGGAAACTTCCTGCTCAAGACGGTAGCTCCATGCAGCTCCCTGAGCCTTTTTAAAACTGGAATGCTTACCCTGCAGTCCTTGAGGAAAGGAAACAATCTCTTCCAGGCTTCACGCTTTGTGGTGTTCAACTGACTGACCAGGGACTCTAAAGGACAACCAAGCTAGTGGAGAATCCACATGGTGCAGCCGCTGAAAGCACCACTTTCAAGGTGGGTTTCAATTTTCTGTTCATTTTGCAGGATCAGGTGCCCTCACCACCCACCCACCTCAGTCGCACACATACAGAGCAGCACAGAGTCCATAGGGCAGCTCCTCCAGCCGCGCAAAAGCAGATTGGATGGCTGGATGTTTTTGCGGTCATATTTTGACTTCTTTTTTTTTAACCTAGGAAGCACCAGACAACTGTACAAGGACCACAAACACCCTCCAAGAACTTACTGTTTCTTGGTCTCTTCAAATTTGTGCAGCTTTTTACGGAGACCTCCTGACTTAAAACCTTGGCAGTGTGCTGCTGGCGCTCCGATGGTGACGATGTCGTAGTTCTGATCTGAATGACAGAAAGCTCTCCTCCATTACTCTGGGCTCAGGCCTGTGGACAAGCCAGCTACAGGGATATGCACACAACTCTGGGACCCTGCCCCTCCAGCCCATTTCCAAGCAGCCTGTGGCTCCCTTAGTCGCACAGCCTGGGCTGTCCAAGGGCCTCTGGAGCCCAGCACCATCATCCCAGCAGAGAGGGGGTTCTGTGGGTCTCAAGGGGGAGCTACAATAGGGCCGGAGACAACTACCCGGCAACGCTCAGTTGCATCCATCCCTCTTTCAGAAGGATGACTGACGGGCAACTTTCGGCCACAGAAACACAAAGGGAAGCTGAAAAGAGGCGAGACAAGAGGAAGGGGTTTGAGCTCTTTATCAAAGACTTTACAAAGGTCCTTGTGACACATCTCTTATCCAGGCTGCCCAGCAGAAGAACACACAGCAAAGGCTGGGGCAGACACAGGCCAGCACAGAGACCAAGTACACAGGAAGAAAAGAAGTGAAACGTGATTCAATGAGAGGAGCAGAAAAATAGTTACCTGATCCTCCATCGTCTTGAACTCTCATCCTTTGTATGTGCAAGTTTGTGGGAACAAATTCTAACTTTTTATCTGCTTTCAAACTGCTTGCTTTAAAGGAGGGACCTAAGAAACAAAGCATGAGAAAACAAAGATCATCAACATGTATCCTGCATTCATGAACGGCAAGGAGCAAAAAGATATTTGAGGATGCTGCTGCAGGTGAGCAGATACGTGTTGGGAGTGGTCCAGAAAATTCCAAGTTTCCCATGAACACATTTCATTTCCAGAGAGCAGGTGGGTGAAATGTTGAAGGGAGGGCAGCTCGCTGGCCACGAAACTGGTTCTGGGTGCTTAGGTAGTGAGTGGAGCCAGGGAGAAGCAGCTTCAGGAGGCTATGGCAATGGTCCTGTGCCTTACCACGACTCAGCTCTCAATGGGGAGGTCTAACACAAAGACTTGATTTTGTGCAACACGACATCAACACAACTATAAAGAGCAAACGGGTCCATGCCAGGAAGTGCCTGCTCCAACTCCAGAGACTGCCATCATCCAAGATCTAAGAAATTGGTTCAACCAGAGCAACAGATCTCAATTCTGAAACATGATGAAGAGGTCTGCTCATCACCCAGGTCTATCAAGGTGAATAAATGCTACACAGCAGGGATTCTGGCCCTCTGAAACACACTCACACTTGTTCCCTTCTTTACAACCAGGGAGTTAAGGAGGTTGGATGATGTTTTGTAACATACATCCACAATTTTATCTCTATAATCAGAATCCATAACTAATAAAGTGAAGAACCACCTGCCTTGAAAAGAAAGGGATTACAAATTAAACTGACAGAAGAATAGAAAAAATAAACATTCCCTCTAGTGAAAAAGATCCACTTATTTTGTCAGTATACAAACTGCAGACCAGCAGCGTCTGTCTGGCATTTGTCACATGAGCTCGTTCTCTAGAGCCTAATACTTAAAGGGTGGCCCACAGATCGATCAGCAGCTTGGGCATCCCAGGAGCCCGTTCGAAATGCAAAATCCCAGGTCTGCATTTTAACAAGATTCTCTGGGGATTTAGGTGCACACTGACATTTGAGAAGCTCTGCTCCAGAAAACTCAAAGTGTGTGGGTTTCAGACTTTCTCAGATAACAGGCATCCAAGCGTGGATGGGTCCCTAAGTTCCTTCAGGCAAACACTGCCATTTCTCTTAGAAATGCACTTAGAGCCATTCTTGAGATTCAAACCAAAACCAGGGCACCCTGTCTTGTTGTCATGCTTGTATTTGGCCCAGCCAAGTTCATGGACAGGTTTATGTTCCGTGTCAAAACCATATTAATCTCCTTAAATCCTAAAATTCCATTATGTAGAGGAGAAGGAGGGAAGAATCTAAAGATAGAGAATGAAGTAACGAAAAAACAAAATAAGAAAAGTAAAAAGGCAATAAAAAGGGTATGGAGTTATGAACAGTCTTCAAAATCTACCGAGGGGCCAGCCTGGTAGTGCAGGGGTTAAGTTTGCACGGTCCGCTTCAGCGGCCCAGGGTTCGCTGGTTCGCATCCCAGGTGCAGACATGGCACCGCTTGTCAAACCATGCTGTGGCAGGCATCCCACATACAAAGTAGAGGAAGATGGGCAGGGATGTTAGCTCAGGGCAAGTCTTCCTCTGCAAAAAAAGAGGATTGGCGGTAGATGTTAGCTCAGGGTTAATCTTCCTCAAAAGAATAAAAATAAAAATAAAAATAAAAAAATAAATCTACCCAGAAAAGTGTTTTGAAAATCAAATGGCATCTTTCAAGAAGAAAAGGTGAGGTGTCTGCACTTCACTTTCTCTTCTAAGCCTTAAAATGGAGAGTCCCATTCAGACAACTTATATGTTCAATAAAAGGACTATTGAATATTTAAACTGGAAAATCTAGGAAACTGCTTTGTCTCAAGGTAAATGGCCTACATCCTTTTGGTCATTTCACTGATATCAGACCAAGATGAAGAAATCAAAGGAACCAAGAACCTGTGATTTTGTGTCCCTAAATTTCGTCCTACGGCGGTTGTTTTGGCAGATGACACCACAGAAGGAACTGTCAAGGCAATTCACAGATGTCTTCCTCATTAAGATCTGAAAAATCCATATTGGAAAGAATTCACACCTACACAAGAATCTATTTTTAAAAGTCCATTAGCATGTCTGTCAGTGAGAGTATTTGAGCGACCTTGGGTTGCAGATTCCTAGCCAGGAAAATGGAGTGCACGTGTGCCGTGATGAGGACAAGACCCGGCACCCACCTTTGTATTGATGGAGGTCGGTCAGGTTCTCCTGGTATATGAGGATGATAGTCTGATACTGAGTGACAATCTGGCGTCGGAGGCTCTCCCAGCAAGGGGACAGATCCCCCAACTCCTCCAGTTCACACACCCTGCAAGAAGACCACATGTCAGGCCGTGGGGCCGGCTGGCTGCCCTGGAGAGCCACAGGAGTCCCAGGCACCCCAGAGAACAACACGTGCACGGAAGCATCACTGACGCCCAGGGAGGGCCCAGGACAACGGCTACCCACCCTGCAAGTCTAAAGGGCGAGCAGCGGGGCAGGGGGACAGCCTGCTCCAGGAGGAATGGCTCTATGAAAGGGAGACCACTGACTGTGTGAAAAAGCGCAGAAAGAAGCTTTTCAGAGAAACTCAGTCAAACGTTCAAGGAAAACTAAGTGGAGGAGGGGAGGGGAGAGAGGCTGTAGGGGAGCAGCCCCTTGCCTGTGTCCACAAAGGCCGCATAGGCGAAGGCTTCAACACAGCCCGCCTGAGTATGGGCAGGACAGAATGATATAGGACCCTCCCGGGACATGAGAGCATTGCAGGCCTGTGAGCAGCTGCTACCGGGCCATCCCCGCCTCCCCTCTCAATCTCCCCCGGGGGCTGTCATGAGATAGTTTCTCACTGCCTCCCTGGTTCTGGTGAGGAATGGGGCTCCCTGCCTCCCTTAAGAACAGCTGCAGAACATAACCTGCTCGGCTGCAGTCTACAGCTGGCTGCTCAGCAACGGGGGCCCACAGCTCCTGCCACGGTCATCTGGCCCTTTCGGTTTCAATGTTGTCCTTTTTAGGTATGGGACAAGGACCATGGGGAGCTGGTGACTCTAGCTAGGCTTCTTTTCTCCGTCTACGTAAGTAATGAACTAACTCTAAAAGTGTCATGGGGGGAGGAGAAGGGAATGGGGGAAGAGGAGAAAGAAAAAGAGGCTTTATGTTCAGAAAAGTAAAAGCTGTGTAAGAAGTGAAATATAAACGTCTTAGCTCAGCAGTAAAATAGCGACATAATCAGAATAATGAAAACACAAGATGGATTAGGGAAAAAAAAGGATAACCATATTAGGAAAATGGGGAATGGAAAGTACAAAGGACCTAAAAGCTTCATCACAAGATATCAGCTAATCCCTGAAATTCATTAAGGAAGAGAGTACGCCACCCATATATTTAAAAACACAGCAGTAAACACTAAAATGGCTAAAAGTGGCTGTTTCTGAGAAGTAGATCAGAAAGGAGAGGTCTCCAAGGTTCATGTTTTTGTTAAAAGCCTTCTGGCACTATTTGGCTTTTTATACTATGCACATTTTCCTTTGAGGAAAAAAAAAAAGCTAATTTTAGAAAAGTTTTTAGGACTCTACCAAATTGTCTGAAGTTAAAAAAGAGTTGCACCATTTTATTAAGTTAGCAAAATCAATGTGGCAGAACGCCAAGGACAGGCAAGGCTGCGGTGAGATCTACGTCCTTGCTCGCCGTAGCCAACTGGCCCCACTGCCCCGGGTCTGCTCGTGAGCACACAGGCCTGCCAGCCTCAGCTACTGCTGACCCCTCTCTCTGGATGTCTTTGCCTGTCCGCTTCATGTGGCTCCTTCTTACGCTTTGGGTGTCAGCTTAATGTCACAGTCGCACGGAGGCCTGCCCAGACCACCTCCTCCTTCTCACAGCCCCCTTTTAATTTCCGCACACCACTGAACACATCAGGGCGCTGCATGTGGCCCCCAGTTCTCCGTTACTGACTGTCTCCCACGGTCTGTGTCGCTCATCAAGAAGCCTCCCACGCTGAGCACAGCACCAGCCACACGGCGGGTGTGAAAAACAACAACAACAACAAAACCCTCAGAACCACAGCACTTGGTAGATGAATGAACTCTTCAAAGTTAGAGTACACTGAATAATGGGAAATTAGGCCATAAGTAAAAATTATAACACAAAACTGAAGATAATGGAGAAGTAGATGGTAGCCAGATAAATACATACAAATATGGAAAAGCTGAAGGGGAATTTTTAAAAATTAAAATCACTCTATAAACTATGTAGAGAGGGAGAAAGCAGCTCATTGCATTATTCTTGTCATTTTTCTAAGTTAGAATATTTTTTAAGACAAAAAATTAAAACAAAATAGCTCTATTAAAACAGCAGAATTCTGACTGCATTGTTTCCTCTCATGCTTCTATTATATTCTGTTTACAATTAACATCGTTTTATGACAAGGAGTAGAAATGAGAGTCTGAGGCCGATGAGAGACATAATCTGCAATGCCGGCCCCACCTCTCAGGCCTTCTCTGCCTCAGGATCAAGGAAACACGCCCTGGGCTGAGAGATGTGGAGGACCAGAGTGCACACTTAGCCTTCTGGAGCCCGTATCGCTCGCTGTGGTACCCTAGGAAAGCAGTGACCCAGGCAGCTATAACCAAAGAATGACCAGATATAGTCACGCCATCACTTAACAATGGGATATAATCTGAGAAATGCGTTGTTAGGTGGTTTTGTCATTGTGTGGACGTCATAGAGTGCACCTACACAAACCTAGATGGTGTAGCCTACTACACACCTAGGCTACATGGTACTAATCTTATGGGACCACCGTCGTATACGCAGTCTGTCGTTGACCAAAGTGTCATTATGAGGCACGTGACTGTATTTCTAACTTTCTAAGGCCAGGTGAAAGGGGAAAGGAGAGAAGGGAAGGGAGCAGGTACTGAGTGCTGGGCACACATCTGGTGCTTCAGGCATGTTATCTTGTGAAGTCCTCACACAGGGATGCCGGGATACAGATGAACAATCTGAGGCTTTGGCAGGCCCAGGCCACAGAGCAGGCAAGTGGCACAGGCTGGGTTTGCAGCCTGGACTGAGGCCAGGGCTCTACCCACCTTATCTCAGAGCTTTCAAGAAAGGAAGGGGCACATGACGTGGGGGTGATGGGTGGTCGGCTACTCACCTGGCCGCATCTTCTTCCAGCAGGAGCTTCACAAACTGCCGGGGCACGTGCAAGGAGAGCACACTCTCCGCCATCTGCTCCAGGATCCTCAGGTGGTTGCCGTCGGTGGTGGGGAACCGGTACATGCGGCAGATGGCGCCACCGAATACTGCAGGGGAATTCAGGGGAGACAGGGGCTGTGAGAGCTGGCGGCAGACCTGCACGTGCAGCCTCCTCCCCAGGCCCTCAGTGGTGCTGACACCTTCAAGTCTTCTTACTGTTCATCTCAATGGAATTAAGACATTTAAACCAAAAACCCACCAATCAACTGAGCCTGAACGCTTCTCCCCCATAATATGCAATCTTCTTGCCCAGAATGTGTAACGACCTCTAAAGTCTGAGGGGCTGGGAGGCTGTCAGTCACCAAACCCAACACTAAACAACAGGGCGTGAAAAGAGGGAGGGGCCCCCTTCCTTGGAGTACTCCTAACTCTCCATATGCTGGCACAAAGAACGCAGGCAGTAGGGAGGTGACATATAGAACGGGAGGGGAGGAAGGATGACCACGGTCCGAGCGGACACTCACAAGAGTGGCACGAGTACCAACAGAGGAAGCTGCTCACCCGATTTCAGTAAAGTGTCTTTTCGCAAAGAAGCATATTTGGATCGGATTCCCAAGGCCTCGGTCAAGCTCTCATCAACAGGCAGAACCATCTAATAACACGTACAGAGGGGCACAAGAAACCCGTGAGAGCAGAGCACTCAGGAGGAGGGTGGCCTGAGTACACCACAAAAGAACTCTCCAAATTACCACCCACCCCGAACTCCGCAGTAAACACTCCACCCAGCCACAAACCAATCCACCTCCCGGTATACAGAACACGTTCCACGCACACAGAATTTTCTAGAAATGCGTGTCTTTCGACAAAGTCTCTTCACCTTGTGTTTCAGGGTTCTGATGTGTAAAACGAAGGGGCGGGAACAGACGTCGCCCAGGAGTATTTCCAGAGCTGACGTTCTGTGCTTATTTTGGGTAAAATGAGATACCTCTGTATTTTACAATAATGACTACTTACCAGTGTTCAGGCTCCTAAATTAGAATTCTAGTTTGAGAGCACCGAGTATGTGTGTGAGAGAGTGTGTGAGAGAGGGCGTGGGAGAGAGGGTGAGGGAGAAAGAGTGAGGGAGGTGGAGAGGAAAAGAGGATGTGTGAGAGGAGGGGTGCAGCACTGAGTGTGCGTTAAGGCGAGCGTGGCACCTGTTGTCTGGGAGGAACATCTTAACAAAACATCACAGATGCTCTGGGGCCCATCTCACACCCCCACAAGCCCTCCCTCCCCGCCTGACTGCAGCTTCTGAGGCCAGGTGCCCGCCCACTCGCTCCGCCCGCTCTCTGGAGGTGGCCAGCATGGTCAGAGCAGAGGGGCCTGCTCCCTGAGGGGCTGCTTCCTCTCTACTTTGAGAAGTGCCTGGAGGACACGTCCTCTGGAGGCAGCATCAAGCAGCAGGCCCTGCCCTGCCCTTCCCTGAGCACAGAGGCAAGTCCACCCACTCCTCCCACTCCTAATGGAGAGCAGGAAGGCGGTGTGCTCACCCTCCCATTGACGGTGTCCAGAGACCGGGTCACAGGGGGCCGCTGGTCTGACTTCTCCTCCATTTGCCAGCCGATCACAGTGATGTTACCCACGCGGTCACTCTCTGCAGACCTGCAACGAGCAATGTGCTTTAGCAAGCGGTGGCGTGACGGTGCTTCATTTTCTGCTTAAATGCAAAGCTCAGCCATCCTGGGGTACTGGGGGGTCCTGTGGGCACCAGGATCCAGCCAGTTGGTCAGTCAGTGAGCATTCACTGCATGCACAAGCTCTGGGGACACAGACAAGGACACCATGGGGGCAGAGAGGAGGACTGCATCTGAGAAGGGATCAACCACCACAGAGAAGTATGGACGTGCCTGGTGGAGTCGGAGGGGAGGAGTCAATGCTTGCTTGGGAGGCGCCCCTCAGGCCCTGGGCTGACCCCTGCCCCAGAGAGTTATGGGGACATACCCTGGAATGACAACTGGAGGGCACCTTCTTCTGCCACTGGACCCCTTTCTGCTCCTTCCCACCTCACCTTCAAGCTTTGATTAGCTTCAAGGCCTAGGCCTGGACCCCAAATAAGCCAAGGTCCCCAGAGTTTCCCAAAGCCTCTGAATCCTGACATGACACAGCTGATGCTACTCTAGCCCCAGTCAGCTTCACCTGAGACCCTTCAGGGTGGCTGCACACTGCCCAGGCCCATCTGATTCATCCAGGGAAGCCCCAGGGACACCCTGAAGCCTCAGGCTTTTTATTTAAGATGTCTGCCTTAGCCAGGTTCTAAATTTTTCGGTGGTCACATCTACTGACCATTTCCTTTGTGACTTTCTCTCATCGTTCTCATGCGCGGAAAAGTCCTTCCCATGCTATCTGTTCAATAGGCATCTTTAGCTCCTTTTAAACAGGATAACGTCCATTTCTCACACTTAACTCTAATCCAAGTGGAATTACTTCTGGCACGTGCTGCACCTGAGTGTTCTTCTCTGACAGCCCCCCTCACCGTGCGACCCTCTCCTTTCCCCAGACTCCTCCTTCAGGCTGAGTGAGGCTCTCACACACAAAGGATGCTGCAGGGCTCTCGCCTGTCCAAAGCCTGCAACATTGTCATCACCGCAGCTTCAGAATGTTGAACTATCTAGCAGGGAATTCACCACCTTTGTCAAAATTTTCTTTGCTACTTTGGACTATTGTTCCAATTTTTACATTATTTTGGAAAAAAACGAACACCATGTCAGGGTTTGGGTGGGAATTGCCCCTAAAATGAATGTGGGAAGGGTTGACATCTTGACATCTTTCATCTTCCCTGCAGGGACACAGTGGGGGGTCCCCCTCCATCCTTTTCTTCCTTCTACAAATATTTACTGAGCACCAGGCACTGTTCCAGGTGCTTAGTACACAGCAATGAAGCAAAACACACAAAAATCTCTGCTCTCCAGGAGATGACATTCTGCTGGGGAGGGGACACAAAACAGACAAATACCTTGAGTCTTATCAGATAGGTGTCTAGGTTTTCCTTTCGGTCTGAGTAGGGTGTGCTCCTATTTCCCACGGATGCCCCACATTTCCATCAGGCCCTCTGACAGGCTGAGTTTTTTATCTTGCCTCGATGGACAAGCACCTTCCCCGCTTAGACTGGCCCCTGGGAGGTAGCAGGGTGCTCTCTCCGTATAGGAAATGGAGCCTTTCCCCACCTGTCCCTGAACCTCACAATTGCAGATCCTTTCAAAGGAACAAAATTAAATACCAACCTTAGTGTTAAATGCAACCTATGATGACTGTCCTGGAGCAGATCTTTGACAACAAATGTTCCAGAGCCCAGTAAATACATCTGAGGAAGGAGGAGGAGAGAGACAGCATTAGTGTGCTCACTTTGTCTCTGCTCCAATTACCAGGCCCCAGGGGAGTCCAGCTGGCTGGGTCCCACAACACACCTGACCCTCATCTCAGGAGCCCAACAGAGACACTCAGAAAGAAATTCCTAAAGACAAACATGTTTGGACATTTGTTAATTTGTGAGCCAGTAGTGAAGTCTATCTTGTGTTCAACTCTCTTTCAAATGATCACAGAACTTTAAAAAAGGGAGGAAAATCCCACAAACCACGTTACTTAACTGTTCCCTGAGATCTATCTTTGACATCATACACGGAGAGTTTGATTTGCGTCATCTGATTGATAAGAGAGTCTTGAAAGAAGGCAATACTGCTTAGAAATATAGGATTGTTGGTTCCCTAGAATAGAAAAGAAAATAACCAGAATATATAGTTGGATTTTTTAAAGTAAATGCTTTTAAAATACATCAACATTTTCAGAATGATAAACTAACATTCCTACAAACTGGGATCAACAGAAATGCTAAAGACGGCTTAAACGGATGTATACAACCCAACACCTACTTTCCAAAAAGGACAAAGCTGTCTGACACAGACCTTTCCAGATCCCGGAACAACAAATGGGCCCAACACACAAGCTGTGGCCAAGGGCTCATTCTAAGGGCTTCTCACTCAGTAGGAGTGATGTTATAAAATTGAAGCAAGATGAATGTCCACATATATTCTTAGTCTTACAACTTTAGAGGAGTTATGTTTTTGGACCTTCTACTTTGGGTTGTTTCTTTAAGATATATAAACAGGCAGATGAAAGAGGAAATGAACGGCTTAAGTCATTTCTTATTCCTAGACTCCTGGGTTTGGAATAATTAAGGCCTGACTTTTGTAAGGCTCTCCTTTTCTGAGGACCAGTTGCTAATTTCTCGATCCTAGGTGGCCATTTCCCAGCAGCTTAGCCCTACCCTCCTACAGAGGCCTATAATACCATATTCTCTTTCTCAGGCAGTGGTTAACTTCCTCAGCCAAACGGTTAACGGTTCCTGTTTGCACCTGCCCTGGGGTCCATGCCTCTGGCTATGTTCCCTCTGCAGCTCCAAATCCAGTCTCTCAGCACCTGCTGCGCAGCCCCTCCTGAGTGGCCTGCTGGGGCTGAACCTCTCCCTCCATCCACCCTTGGTTACCAAGGAGGCTATAAACCTGAGCATCTGCCCTCTTCTCCTTGGCTCTCAACCCCCAGGAAGGATGAACTCCTCCTGCAAGAGCCACCTCCAGAGCCTCTCTCACAAGCACCCTTTCTTTCCACTCTTTTCCACCACCAGCCAGGTCCTGCATGGCTCCCTCAAGACTGTCTGACCATTTGAGTTAGGACCTCTCTGAAACACAGCCAATCAGGTGACTCCCCCACATAAAAGCCTGCACTAGCCCATTACAAACTCCCTAGCCTGACATTCAAGGCTTCCACTCCCCCACTTATGCGTTTGCACACACGGAACAGGATGAAGTTCTTCTCCAAACGCACATGATACTCTCCTATTTGCCATGCCTTCGCATAGTTACCACAGAACTCTGGCACGCTCCTCCACATGTGGTCCCCAGACTGGCAGCATGGGCATCACCTCGGAGCTTGTGTAAATGCAGAGTCTTGGGCCCTACCCCAGACCTATTCTCTCAGAATCTCACTAAGCCCCACCACAGGAAGCTTCCTCTGATCCTCAGAGCTGGATGAGATCCCAGCCTCCTGGTGCTATCCTCATCTCTCTAACACTTCCCACACTCTGCAGTGTAGAGATGGAGCCACGTTCACTTACGCTCCCCACCCACAGATGGTAAACTCCTCGAGGGCAGGGACTGCGCCCCAGCGGTCTTTGTATCATCCCCAGCGCCCAGCACTGTGCTTGATGTGTAGGCAGTACTCAACAAAGGCTTAGAAAACAGAACTGTTGGCTTGAACTTGGAAATAAGTTTCCAAGAGAATGAAAAAGGATGGTCTATCCTCCAAAATGTAAATCTAGGGAAGAGGTGGAAATTCAGTTTAAGTGTGCTTGAGACACCTAACTCACAGAGAAGCTCACATCACAAATAGAACCCTGCAGAATCTCACACCAGCAACTCCTACCCTTAGTTTCATAACTTATGTAATGTGCTCAATTATCTAAAAAGATTTTTATAAAATTTCCTCAGTGAAGGTATATCATGTAACTTAACATAAAAAGTAAACATGTAACACACAACTCAAAAATCTTTAAAGATAAAAACCAATACAAATAAGAGTATGCCCTGGTGAGAAGGATGGTTAATAGTTAATACTCTCCAAACTTTGATTAACAAGAACAGTTCTCTAAAAGTAGCAGCTAACCAGAAGTGACAAGGAAGAATTAGGTCTTACCTCTTAAAATGCAATCAACCTTACAGAATCATTTTTCAAAAATAACTAGCCACTCGCTAATCAATAATTGTAAAGGCTATGGCAATTATAAATGCCATCCAGATGAGTAAGTGTGATGAAAAATATCAGTGTACTGAAAACCCGCGGAAAAACAGCAACACAATTCACATAAACATCACTGCAGCTCCAGGTGCTCAGGTCCCTGAACAGCCCTCCCACAGGCCACCCCACCACCAGAGCCCAATGCAGGGCCCGGAGGACGGGGCCGGCAGCACCCACCTCGATGATCTCCGTTTGTGCGTGCTTCGTCCAGAATGCCTGAGGAGGGGTGGTTACACTCACTGCTACAAAACTATTTGGTTTTCGATCTAGTGACGGAGTATGCAGCTCACTGCAAGCTAGAGAATCAAGATGGGAAAGAAATGAATCCTTCAAAATCAAGCTCTGGTTAATTCTCTGTTCCAAACATACTCAAAGACAGCAAAAAAAAATGACACACAAAGGGATGAGACGATCACATTGTCAGCTGTCACACAGAGGTGATTTTTTAAATAAGAAACAGTGTCTTCTTCCACCTCCTTCCCCCATTCCTCATGACAGCCATGCCACACTTGCCTGTGGATGGCTGGAGGGGGATTTCTACGTCCATGGAACGGAGCACAAAGCCAACAATCTCAACAGGGTCTGACCCACAAAGTTTGACCTTAGTAACTAATTGAACTTATGGCCACTTGAGCTAAGCAGTTGCGCAGGCTATGAAATCAAGATACGGCTACACATGCCTGTATCCTATGACTGCGGGGACAGCCCTAAGCTTATGGTGCCCCACAGGTCTCTGTGTGGATGGATGTTGGGAGCAAAGTAAAATTCTATAGCAAAATAAACAAAGCTTTTTTAAAAAACAAAGTCACTGCTCATTTTTTCTCCTTATGAGATTCATATCCAATGCAAGATTACAAAAAATGTTACTTTTCAGAACTAAAGGTACTCTGTAGAACTGTTTCAGTTGGAGAATTTATCCTACTAAGCATTCTGAAATAGACTATAAGACTCAGGTAATTCTATCACAGAAGTGACCCACAGGAAAAATGATCGAACTTCATTGAATCTAACATGCTACCTGTTGTAAAATGCACTACGGAAAAAAAAAGATCCACTACCATTAGACCATGATATGCTGTGGATTTTAACACACTTTCTAATTAAACATATTAAAACATAGAAATTTTCATCTTGGAGTTGATGAAATATATGGCAAATCAAAGCTCAATACCAGTAGAAATAACTAGCCTTTTCCGAGGGGCAGTAAACGCTCCCCAGAGGGCAGGAAGCCTCTGGCGAATTTCCAGAGTTTTGAAACGATGGATTTTGACCACTTTTGCCAGTGTTCTCAACGCCTTAATGGTGGAAAGGATTTCTGGAGGTCCTCACTCTGTCATTCCTGCCCTCACCATTCTCATTCAATTTTTTAAAATGCTCACTGGTGACTTAAAATTCAGAAATTGATTTTTACTTCAAAATACTAATTTTGGTTCTCAGATTATCTCCGTAGTATCTTCTCACGTATCTGTACAAATTTTCATTATTTATTGGTTATAATAAAATACAAAGAGCTCAAGCTTTCAGTTCAATGAGTTTTTCCAGTCATATACACCCATGTAACCATCATCAAAAAAGTAGAGAACTTCTTCCATCAGACTAGAAAGTTCTCCGTCGTACTTCCCCGTCAATTCTCTTACCTCTGTGACCACTTTCGGATTTCTACCACTTTTGTCTGTTCTTGAATTTCATATAAACGGAATGTTTTTGAGATTCATCTATATTGCTATATGTATTGATAATTCATTTTTTTTAAAATTGATGAGTTATATTCCATTGTATGAAGGTACCAAAATTTATTTATCCATTCTACTGTTAATGGACATTTGGGTTTTTTCCAGTTTTGAACCGTTATAAATAAAGGTGCCATAAACATTCTTGTTCATGTCTTTTTGGGAACACAGGTTTTTATCTCTTTTGCATAAGCACCTAAGAATGGGGCGGGGTTCGTCTTTATTTTAGTTGTTCTAATGGATGTGCTTTAATCTGTACTTCCGTGATGACTAATAAGCATCTTTTCACCACGTGTTTACTATTCATTTTTATAACTTCTTTTGTCAGGAGTCTGCTCAAGTCTTTTACTCATTCTAAAACTGGATTGTTAACTATTTTATTGTTGACTTGTAAGCATTCTATTCTGGATCTGTCCTTTGTGAGGTACATGTGTTGTGAATATTCTTTTCCCAGTCTGGGTTTATCTACTCATTTTCTTAATGGCATGTTTTGACGGACAGTAATTTCTCATTTTGATGAAGTCCAATTTATCCCATTTTTAATTTTAGAGAGTGGTAGGCAGAAAAATGTCCCTCCCCACCCTCGCAAAAAAAATACCCACGTCCTAATGCCTGGAACCTGTGCATATATTACATTACAGGCAAAAAGGACTTCATAGATATGATTAAGGTCATAGATCCTGACCTGGGGAAATTATTCTAGATTATCTGGGTGGGTTTAATCTAATCACATAAACTCTTAAACGTAGAAGAGGAAGGTGGAAGGGTGAGTCAGAAATATGTGACAATGGAAGAAGAGGCAGGAGAGGTTCAAAGTATGAAAGGCACTCGACCTGCAGTCACTGCTGGCTTTGAACATGGAGGAAGGTGGCCACAAGCCCAGGTGAGCAGCCTTTATCAACTGAGAACTAGCCTCAACTGACAACTAGCAAAGAAATAGGGACCTCAGTCCTCAAACCACAAGAAACTGAATTCTGCCAACAATCTGAATGAGCAAGGAAACAGATCCTCTCCTCAAGTTCCCAGAAAGGAATGCAGCCCAGCTGATACTTTGATCGCTGTTAAGTCTCTGAGCAGAGACCCAGCTGAGTCCATTGGGTTTGCGACCTAAGGGAACTGTAAGATAATAAATTTGTGTTGTTTAAAGGTGCTGAAATTGTGGTAATTTATTTTGGCAGCAATAGCAGACTAAAACATAGAGTGAGTTAGCCTTTGTTTTCTTTTAGAAGCTTCAAGGTTTCACTATTTTTTAAAGTTCTCTTCTATTTCTTCTACTATGTCTGCCTCAGCGGGAATCAGGAATTTGACTGTTCCTCTTGCTCTTCCTCCTTTAAGTTATGCCCTTCAGTGACCCACGGCCTGGTCTCTTTCACTTGCCCTTTCATCAGCTGTGGGTTCTTCACAGCTAGGCAAGGTTGGACTATTTGAATCTTTCAAGCCAAGTGGTGGCAGATAGAATAGGTGGCCAAGGGCTAGGAAGACTGATATGTTTAAGGGCTGATGGGCCAACTGCCACCCTCAGAACATGCCTTCCTATAAGTGATATTCTCTCCTGGCCTCATCCCCCACCCAGTCTATCTAAATCTCACCCAATGTTTAATTTCTATCTCAAGTTCCACAGCTTCCAAGGAAGCTTTCTCTCAGCAGCCCACAGTCACATCTCCTTCTGTTTATCACTTACACCACTCTTTTGGCATATTTCCATAGAAACCATTAATCTCTGATATGTATGCTTTGTCTCTGCAACCAGATCATCTGTAATCCCAGCTGAATAAATCTGTTGAGGTAAACTGGTAAAACAAATTCCAAATGCACGTTATTTGACTCAGCAATTCTATACACAAGAGTTTATCAGAAGGAAATAATCAGCAAAATGTATGAAAGATTTATGTACAAGTATGTTCACTGTGGCGGTGTTTATAATGGCAAATTTGAAAAAACTAAATATCCATCGATAGGAGACTGGTTAAAATAAATATGGCACAGCCATACAATAGATTCTATATAGGCATCCACAATGATGAGGCAGATGCCACGTTTATTAAAACGAAAAGAAGCCAGTGATATTTTGCTACATGAAAAACTCCATGTTAAGAACACTAGGATGGCATTTTTGTAAATAATTCCATCACCTCCACAACCAAAAATCATTAAAAATTTCTGTATAGCTGTGTGTGGGTGTAAAAAAGAAAAAAATGTGTGAAAGGATATATACCAAAATGCCAACTGTGATGATCTCTCTGATAAGAGTTTCCTTTTCCTCTAACATTTTCTGTATTAAAGGTTTTAAAATAAATACTTTTTAAATTTTAAACTTTAATTGATTTCTACGTTAAAACAGAACATTTGACCATTCAGTCATCTGGCTCCTGCTCCTCTCCTTTTTTAAAAAATTGTGGCAAAATTCATTTTACATAAAATTTGCTCCCACTTTTTACAGCTATTTCTTTCTCCGAGTACCTAATTAAGGTGACTACATTACCGTTCTTGATTTGCCAGATTCAGAACTGTCCTGATTTCTAGTATAGGCGGGAGATTTTTAATCAATTACATCAACTCTCATCCTCTCTCTAAACTGATTTAGTTTAGCTCACCTTTTTTGTTTTGTTAAATCCATATTCTGCATTATTAAAGCTATGTATTCACAGCTACATTATGGGTCAAGTGGGATTTCTTTCACTTCTTGCCCGTGTTGGGCCCTGTTCCCTGGATCCCATGTCTTCCTTTTTCTCAGTTTATGCCCTCTTTGGGGTGCAGCATATCCTCCGCTAACTTCCAGAGCAAGGCTGTGGGGGAAGTAAATTTCAATCTCTGTATACCTGAGATAAGTTACTTTCTATCTTCACATTTGATTCATAGTCTGCTTGAGTAAAGAATTCTAGGTGGAAAATATTTTTCTGCTCATATTAAAGGTGTGCCTCACTGAATTCACGTTTCCAATGTCACTTTGCATAAATGCTTTTGAGATTCATACATGTGGTTGTGTCTATTACTGGTTCATTCCTTTTCCTTGCTGAGTGGTATTCCATTGTATGCACGTACCAAAGTTAGTTTATTTTCCTGCTGATGGACATGTGGGTTGTTTCCAGTGTTGCCTATTATGAATAAAACTGCAATCAACATGCATGTGCCAATCTGTGTGTGCACAAATAAATGTCCATACCCTTTTAAGAATGAGGTACTAGAAGGTGAGTGTGCATGGGAGGGCTAGGTGGGCTCCACGACAGTGATGGGGTGGCTGGCCAGCCTGCTTCTGGTTGGGTTCCAGAAAGCCAGCATCTCTCTGTCTCTTTGGGTGGAATCGGGGTGAGCAGCTTACTTTCTCTACAGAGAGAGCCTCCTGCCTGGAGGAATGAGCCTGGCAGAATTAGGACGAGAGGAAGAAGGCTGGGGAGGGCGAAAGTGGGAGCTTGTTATTCAACAGACTTACACTTAACCCTGTTTTTGTCTGGCCCTTCACTCCACTCTCCTGTGTGCTGATGCACCCCGGCCCAGAGCCTCTCTGCTTCTGAAGTTCCTTGAGAGAACAAACCTCTGGTTCCTGCATGGCTGAGGGAGAATGGTGGAAACCTGAACACAAACTCTTCCTTTAACAAACTTTCCAATAAGCTCCTGCTTTTGTCTCCTTATCTCTCCAGTGCCTTTGGGACAAATCTTCTGCTTGACTGCCACCACTCCCACAGATATGAGGTGTGATCAATCTCCTCTCCATCTACTTCCTCCTTCCAGGTTACATTTTGGGGTTTCCAACCATATCTCAGTGTTTCTGTTCTCATTCTTCCAGATGTCTGAGATGATGGGATAGAAATAGGTTCACTCTTCTGCTGTGAAACTGGAAGTTCTTGGGTTTATCATAATTTGTAAAGAGCAGCAAAGTTCTAGGTTGGGGGCGTGCAAGTATGTGAGAGCCCCAGCAGGGTTAAAGGCTCTTCTCTTGCAACCTCCCTTTCCAGGACACAGCATCATACTCACTGCCCACGGCAGACCAGCCGTCAGTCAGGGCTGGGGAAACCCTCTGAACTTGCTGAGGAGCATTCCATCTGAATCAGAGTTCAATATTAACTTGAGAAAAATGCACTTACATTTTTATGGGTTTAGCAATTTGTCAAAGTCCTTTTGTTTTGTTTTAACCACCATGAGCTTCTTTGTCTCTCAAGCGGTATAGCCACATAGCAATGAGGAAAGCAGTCCAGCAAGGTCAAGCAGCAGGCTCAAGGCTGTGCAGTTAGTTTGCAGCAGAGTTTGGACTAGATTCCAGACCACGTGACTCCCCAGGAGGTGACATGAAAGATGTCACACCATCTCCTAGACACTGACACCAGGCCACTAACCAGTGCTGCCCACCATCTGGGGGATGAAGGGAGGGGAGAGGAACACCAGAGAGCATCGGGCTCTGGAGCAGCATCATCTGTGGCTAACCCACTCTGCTCTCCGACCTTCTGGGTAAGCCACGGTAATGCCACTTTCCTGTTCCTGGAGCTGGCACATTCGACTACAGTTTTTAGTTCACTCTCTGGTCTGATGCTCCTTGAGAGGGAGAGCATGCAGGTGTCATCGCCTCCATTTACAGAGTAGGGGACAGAGGGCTAGAGAGCTAAACTCACTCATGCAGGGCCTTATAGCCAGGGGCTGACCACGCTGGCCCTAACCCCAGTTTCCTCACCCCTCCCTGCCCCTCCCAGAGAGGTAGGAGGATGGAAGGGAGGCTGTCCCTGCAGCTCTGCATGAGCTCGCCTCCCACCCCCCCACCACTGTTGTGGGGGGGAGCACGTGTTCTGGAGATCAAGTCCTGCAGGCACACAGCCCCCAGGCTCCCTCCTACCCCCAGGAAGTCCACACCTGCCTCGTGGCTTCATCTTCTGCAGCAGCAGCAGCAAGTTCTCTGAGACAAGCTCATGCCAGTAGTCATGTTTTTGTTTTTAAGCAACATATATTTAAAAAAAATTAAAAAGACACTTACCTAAGCTGAATTCTAAAATGGGCTCATCTGGATCTTGTATATTTCCTACATAAAAAAGAAATGACAGGAAAAAATCACCCTTAATAAACTTTTCCCTGCTTTTAGATTTTATGTAAAAACCAACACATTTGTGTAATTATTTCACAATACATGTAAATCAAGCTATCATGCTGTACACCCTCAACTCATACAGTGACTATGTCCATTATTTCTCAATAACACTACAGGGGAAGAAACCCCAACACTCTACTTCCCCCCCCCAAAACTGTTACACAAGATGATTTCTTCATTTTCTAAACGTTTTGCTTTTGAGATTCCTAAGAAGTCTTGGACACTAAGACCAAAACCCCTCTTCCTCAAGTCCATACACCTACAACAGGTGGGGCTTACATTCTGGCCTGGCACTCGTCAGAGAGGCACTGTGGACATTCCCACATCATCTACTGGCAAATGAGCCCTGCAGCTGCCCACCCAAACTGGAAAACCACGGGCAGGTTTCAGTGGAGCAGTTCCCAGGAAGAGGGCTGACTTTTCTCTCCCCATTCCGATTCAACCAGAAGGATGCCATACCAGGGCACCGTCCAGCCTGCAGCAGTCACAGTAGGCTCATTCTGGATGGATGCCAGGTGTCCCAGGAGGCAAGTATATGGGACCCAAGCGCTGTGAGCTCATACCAGGAACCTGGTGCAAGCCCTGTGAGGCTTACCTGCCAGAGAGAGGCCAAGCATGTCGGCAGCCACATCGATGGTGGAAGCCCGTTGCATCGCACGGGCCCTGGCACCATGGCGAGGGCTGTGCTCTCTTGCTGTCATGATGTCATTGGTGATGATGTGCTTCCTGTTCCTGGGTCAGACCACGCCTGATTCCCCGGGAAGTGCTGTCACCAAGCCCTAATCCCCTAAGGTGGCAGTAGTCCTGAGAAACGGGAACAAAAGCTGATAAGAAATCCTGGGATGGTGACTGAGAGACACTGTGCTCTCAAGGAGAGAGTATGTGACCTAACACAGGCAAGAGGCAGCGAAGCCAGGGTCCTCTGGCAGGTGAGGGGCCAGGGATGGAGAGTGTGATGAGCCAGGCCCCTTTCAATCACCTCTTCCTCTGCCTTCCCCCCTCCCGCAACACTCTCTCACACACACACCAACATGGTATGACCATGGGATCCTGTAAAGAAATTGGTCTCTCCAACAAAGATTTGTCACGTTAAATGATGGTTTAAATATAATCATAAAATATGGCTTTGGGGCTTTTCTTGTTTGCTTTATTGTGCTTTTCCATTGGCAAGTTTCGCAGAATCTTTAAAATTTTAAATCAATTCACTACAACTTCTATTAGAAGGATAAGAGATGCATGAAGAGGTTTGCCACCCACTGGCTACAGCAAAATGGAGTGGCAGAGGCACACATCTCCAACCTGCCCCCTTTCTTCCCAGAGCTACAGAAACTTCACATGTCTCGGTCTCAGGCTTTCTTTCCTGCAAAACACATACATGATAATCTACATCTAACCACAGTGGATAGTGCTGTGCTGTGGATATGGAAGTCACTGGGCAAAGTGCCCACTGCAGGCTGAATCAGATAGATGCCCTGGCTCAGCACAAACTCACATTCTGCTCTAAGAAGTGGGTTAAGCAGCAAGAAGTGAGTTTCATGTTTTTCCAACACACTACACTTCCTGCTGTCTCTAGAAGGAACCAAGCTCCAGAAGTTAAGAAAACTAGACCGAGCAATAGGCTGGATTCAAACGCCCCTCTCGAAGGTCTCCATATATCCAGACACCCCTGTCTTCTCAAGTGTGTCAACACCTTTGCACCTGACGGGCCTGTGTTCCTGCCCTTGAGTTAATTCACCCAGCAACTTACTGGACATGTTTGTTCTCGGACCAGTAGGGACACGTGGCATTTCTTCATAGAAGGATGCCCAGATCCATCATCTAAAAACGGAAAATTATAAACTTAACAAGCTGGTCAAACATGAAGTGCTTGAGAATGTATATTATAAGGCCTGCGTTATAATTTCAATGCTTAGACATTTGGGGAAGCCAAGAGCTACTACATTTCCCTGAGTTCCACACACCAATCTAAGCTTCTGGCTCAAAAACAAAGATTTTGGGGCTGGCCCCGTGGCCTACTGGTTAAGTTTGGTGCACTCCACTTCGGTGGCCTGGGTTCAGTTCTGGGCACAGACCTACACCACTCATTAGCAGCCACGCTGTAGCAGTGACCCACATACAAAACAGAGAAAGACTGGCACAGATGTTAGCTCAGGGCAAATCTTCTTCATCTTCAAAAAAAAAAAAACCACAAAGGTTTTGCTCAAAGCCCAAAAGAATGAGAAACAGAAAGTGAACATTCCTAGTCTCCCTTTGGGGGTGATCCAGCAGAACCTGGGCCAGCCCCACAGAGCTTACTGGGCAGCTAGGATGTGGTTTAGGGAAAACGAAGAGATAAGAATCTGAGTGCCAGTCTTCCCGCTCACAAACATCAGGCCCTGGGAGAAGTTGCTGGGCCCAGTGGAGGCCCTGCTTTTTGAGGCTAGTTGCACCCATCTCACGGGGCTGCAGGGAGAACCAAATGTGCAAGAACGGGAGTGGGCTCTGCAAACTCCACCAGTCTCCTACACCCCTGCTGATGCTGCCTGTCCCCCGCACCCTCTGGGGAGCAGGGCACCCAGGCGCTGACTCAGTCCCAGCATCGCTGGGGGACATGCGGGCAGACCTCAGTGCCCAGCGCACAAGCATCTGAAGCTGCTGGGGCCTGGGCTACAGTGTAGATGACCGGATAAACAGTCTCCTGTGCAGACTGTGCTCCTACTCATCCCTGGGGGGCACCCAGGGACCTCTGGCCTGGCACCTCAGTAGAGAGGGCAGGGGCCTGGGTAGGCATTCACAGAAGTCACCAAGGGAAAGACTCACCAGTTTGCTGACATCAAAAGGCATACAAATCAAAAAGATGGAAGGAAATGGGAAGAAACTGGGAAATGACTTGCAGTACTAATACCTGTATTTTACAGTAGTCCTTGTACAAACTAACAAAAAACTCTAACAATGCCAGCAGCAAAAGGTATGAATTCATAAAAGAGGAATACATGTGGTAAACATTCTGGAAATGTAGCCAAACCCATTCACAATAATTAAAGAAATGCTAAATACACCTATAATCACCTAAAGGAGGCCTCCAAAAGAGGTTTGTTTGTTCTTCTAATGAGAATATGCTTTGTTGGCAGACCTAGAGGAAACTCTATATCAACATCGTTGATAACATTTCAGAGTGGAACAACCACTTCAGAAAGCAATTTGACATTACTTATCAAAATTTGTACACAATAACAAAATTCTTGCCAATAGTCCAAAGATGATTACTTTAGCACTACTTATAATGACAAACCCTGGAACCAATCTAAATGCTCAGCTACAGGTAAGTACCTTCGGTAACAGCTCTAAGACACACTATTACATGGCTGTTAAAGTGATCACAATAAAGCCAATAAACATTGAAAAGTTCTTCAACCTCATGAGTCATCAGTAAAAGGCTAATTATAACCATGAGATCCCTCTGCACACTCACTAGAATAGTTAAAATGAAAAAGACAGAGAATCCCAAGGGTTGGCAAGGATGTGGAATAAACGGAACACTGATACACTGCTAGTGGGGTGTAAAATGGTACAGCCACATCTACTGAGGCTGAACATATACCTACCCTGTGACCTGGTATTAATTCAGAGCGGAATTGCTAACAGAAGTGCATACTTATGCTCACCCAAAAAAGGTGTAAAGAACATTCAGAGCAGGATTCACAGCAGTCAAAAGCTAGAAACAAGCCAAATGCCCATCAACAGTGGAATGGACAAAGCAACACAGATGACTCTTAGAGACGACGTCAAGGGCAAAAGTCAGACACACGAGAGCATTTTCTAGGCAATTCCATTTCTATGAAGGTCAAGCACAGGCCAAACAAGTCTGTGGTGTCAGACGTCAGGAGAGTGGCATCTTTGGGGGGTGAGCACCGACTGGGGAGGGCAGCGGGGGGGGGGGGGGGGGGGGGGGGGGGGGGGTTGTGGGGCTCTGGCGATGTCTGTCTCCTGATCTGGGTGCTGGTTCCATAAGTGAATTCACTGTGTGAAAATGCATCGAGCTGTACATGACTGATTTTTATACCTCAATAAAAAGTTTAATTTTTAATGACTATAATAAAGACAAGATAGCATGAAAAAATATTCACGTCAGTTCTGCATCATGCATATTTTTAACGAAATATTCCTCTCCCTGCTTACAGTCATTTAAAAAGATACAACACAGAGGCAAGGAGACCACATCAAGACGACGGCCATGTCTGGGGGTGTGCCCATGGGGAAGTGTTTCCTTACTTAGCTTACTGCCATCCTCTCACGTCACTGAAAGTTGCACCCTGTGCTGACCAGAGACAGACACGGCCCCCTGGGTATGAATTAACTCCAGGAAGGAGCTCTTCTCTCTTGACCCTTTTCCCAGCGTGTCTCCAGCATTCCATCGCCCTGCCTGGCTGCCCTGCTCAGCTTGTTAGTGAGGCCGCAGTCACCCCCTATCGCTGGGGTCAGTGGAGACATGCCACCAACAGAGGGCAACAGCTGTACTCTGCCATCTTGCTAGCCCAAGGGAGGCTCCTGAACCCCCTTCCTTTCCCTACCCTTCCTCCTCCCCTTGCAGGGTCCCTGCCCACTCCACCCCCCTGCCCCTTCCCCGGTGGAAGCATAGGCATGATGAGGTTCTGGGGATAGAAATGCTTTAAGGGGAACATCTACAGACTAATTTTACACTTGACAGAGTCCACAGATCAGAGAAGCTTTTAGGTCAGAAGGACCTTAGAAGCCACTTCATGGTTATTTGGGGGAATTTAATTAAGATCTGCAAATTTAAGTCATCAAGACCCAAAACAGAAAGCTAATTTGCACAGCTGAATTCGATTTTCTTTATTAGTCTCATTAATTTAAGGTAATTCGCCAAGGATTCTTATATTCCCAAGGTCCCTCTTTTGCCATTTGAAGACCAGAGCTCATCAGGAAGAAAAACTACACGTAAAGAGGACAGAGAGCGTGTGGGAGTTTAGGGGAATGGCATTTTTTTCTTGGGGGCAAGAAGAAAGAAGGAAGCTCCTCTCCTCACTCTGTGAGGGACCTGTGACCTCCTTTGACAAGAGAACACAGGTCATCAAATCGACAGCAAACCCAATAATGTTCCTTCCACCTGTGTGGGGGCAGGAGAGATGGTGATGGAAGGGAGCATAAGCAAGATGGAGAGGAATTATGTTCACACAGGTTCACGGGATTAGTGAGGGCTGGCAATGACTGTCGGCAGCCTCTCAAGGAACCAGTCTTGGGAAAGGTCTGCCTGCCCTCCTCCTCCACAGAACAAGGCATCTCAGGCCTGGGAAGGGTTTTGGAGGCCCCTCCGGCTCAGTGACCTCTCAGGGCTGCTGAGCTGGAGTTAGCTGGGAGGGACTAACCACAGAGCTCCACTTTTATCTGTCTTATACACTGGGGTCCTCGCGAAAATAATCTTAAAAAGGAGTTGCACAGATGAGGTCACTGACATCCAAACAGGGTGACTTTCTCAAGGTCACGTGGAGACAAAGGATGAAGTATCAGAACCGACCCAAAGCAAAAAGCCCAAACACAACTGGAGCCGCTCTCCCCGCCCCCAGCCCAGGCCACCCCACGGCTGTGGGGTGGGCAGCAAGGGGGCTAAGAGTAAATCTTCCCCGGCCTCCGCTCTCCAAGCTCCGGCAGCACAAGAGAGAAAGTCAGATGGAAGGCTGGAGTGAGTCAGAGTGTGAGGCAGCCCTGCGGAGGAGGCTACGTCGGGAGTCAGAAAGAGGAAGAGTTTTCTCCCAAAACCCCAAGTCCGGGATAGCCACAATCGCTGATCGACGCGGCGTCACACTGCTCACCGGCACCGAAAACCTCCACTAGTAACAACCCAGAGACAGCTGCCCCTAGCGCCTGCAGCCTGTCCTGGGACGGCCTTTCCTCCCCAAGGCTGCGGACATGGCCACCCATCTGTGCCTCACAATAAGGCACCTCTCGTGTGACCGTGGGAGGACTGGCTGGGCACCTTGTGTCTCACGAGTGTGGGACTTAAACTCCTTGCTTCTTCCATATCCTCCTGGTGCCTAGTTCCAGACAAACACCCACTGAGCAGACAAACCGTCAGCGTCTGTGGCCGCCTACACTTGCTCACCGGGGCCTGGCTTTGTCCTTCTTCCAGGCACACTGACAGGTGACTCTCTCCAGACCCTTCCAGTTCGGTGAAGTTGTGTGACACAGTGCAGAAGGGATGCACACCAGCTTAGATGGAGATAGGAAAACCACTCACAGGATCCTCTGACCCTCTCTCACCCCCAGATTCCTGGCTGGATGCAGGGGATGGAATGGTTAATTCAAGGCCCCATGGTAAGGTGGAGTCACTGGATGGAAGGAAACTAGGTCCCTGAGACTACATGGAGCAGAGTCCTCGCTCCCTGCCCCTCCTCCACATACAACCTACACTGAGCTTAACTTGCGTAAGAAATAAACTTTTGTTGTGTGAAGCCACTGAGATTAGGGACTTGGTTGTTATAGCAGTTAACATTAGTTACCTTGACTAAAGTCGCACATACCAGGCACTCAATAAACGGTTATGATGAGAATAAAAATTATAACCACCAGTTAAACTTACTGCACAATGCTTGGGAAAGAACGATGCTTTGCTCTCCGAACGAGGTACGCTCAGCTCATGAGAAAGGAAGACACAGGGGCAGGGAGACTACCGCCAGGATCCAGGAAATGGGAAGAGCACAGAGAAGTGAAAAATCCACTTCAGCAGGCAGTCAACCAGACAAATCTTTTGCCCTCTCTTTAACTCTGGGTCGGGCCAGTCACCCCAATATCTCCTGGCTAGGCCTGGGCCTCACCACCCAGACACACTCTCTGGTGGAAGCTGGCCTCAATGCCGAGAAAGCAGGTGCTTTGAGGCAACCCTAGTGTTGCCGATCCAACCCAGAGAGAAAGAGACACATCTCTACCACATGGCACCCAAATCAGCCTCTGTTCCCATGGCCCCCTAGAGCCCGCTGGGAATTGAGGCTACCCAGGGCTTCACCCAGACCTGGTCTGCACCCAACAGGGGCTTTGGGACCTTTTGGGATTCGGGGCCACCAATTCCTTGAAGCCTAGCAAATAAGAGAATGACAACAACTCCAGGACGCAGGCCCAAACCTGGGGTGGGGTGGGGTGCAGCTGCGGATGGCGAAAACTGGACCAGAGCCAAGGTGGCTGTGGTAACAGGGATGGGTAAGTGTCTCCAGATGAACAGAAACAGCATCTCCAGAACGACCAGAGGCAAGGGTGACCAGCAAACCAGAGGCTCCATGTCAGGGAAAAGGCAGCACGGCTCGTGTGCAGGCTCAGTACACTCACTGTCAACCGCTCACATCCTGCTCCCTGCATCTGCCCAGGCCAGTCACCAGCAAAGGAAGATGTGGCACATAGGCAAGGACCAGGAAGGCCTGGATTCTAAATATTTCAGAACAATAGCCAATGGCAGCAGAAAATCTCTCCGGCTTATATGTGGAATGAATGAATGCATGTGTGCCTCTGCCTGACAACTCAAAAATTTAAATGCTATGAATCAACTTTCGATGCAAAGAAAATGACAGAATGGCTGTGGACAGAGGAATGGCTACTAGGGTGAGGAGAACACACTAAAATCCATTCTTCCTTAAATAAGACAGACTTGAGAATGCTGCCAAGAAGGGTTAAAGCAGAGAACGTGAACGAAGGACACCGCCATCGGATGCAGAGCAGAGAGGGGTTGTGGGGTGGGAATGAGTCACGAAAAGCAGAACGAAGGGATAGGTTCTGGGAGGCAGGCAGAGTTAGGCCTTCCTTTATTTTAATTTGCCTACTTTCGGGACTTCTTCACCCATTGGGTGCTCCAGCCCTCTGTGCCCCTCCCCACCCTAAAAGGCCTGAGAATAGTGGAAGCAAGCAGTCCTTTCATTTTTTTCTGCTTCAAACAAGCCAACCGCCTAGGAAAGATCTTAATCTTTGAAGCAAAGTCAAATATGTCTCCCGACCACAAAAAGCAAGGAATGCTGCCTGCCTCGAAGGCTCAGATATTCACTGGGCAGGAAAGGCCAGACGCCCCAGGAACAAAGACAAGGGTGGAGGGCACCTGGGCAGCTCGAGGGAAGGGGAACAGAGGTAAGGCCTTGGTCTTGGCCCTCCTATGCTCTGGCCCCAAGCCCAGCAGGCCTGGGACACTCTGTCCAGAGGGCTCTCAACACCTGCCTTCTGAGGCCTGGACCCTTGCGTCAACCTGCAGAGGCCCAGAGCTGCTAGTTAGTGGAGTCCAGGCACCTGCTCAGTTAAAGTCACTCAGATCCCTCCTCCTCTACAAGTGACTGTGCAAGAGCTACTGAGCTTCTCTCTGCCTCAGTTTCACAATCTGTAAAACAGGAATAACAACACCTACTCACTGGCATGCACTGAGGGGCAAGCACACATGTAAAGAAACACGTACGACACCCACGAGAGCCTGGTGCACAGAGGTGGCAGATATGCGAGTTTCTCTCCCTGGCTTTCCCTAACCCGTCACGCACCTAGTCCCACACTGCACTTGTTGTTTTGTTGTGTGTGTGAGGAAGATTGGCCCTGAGCTAACATTCCATGCCAAACTTCCTCTATCTCGTATGTGGGTTGTCACCACAGCTGGCTTGACAAGCGGTGTATAGGTCCGAGCCTGGGATCCGAATCCCAGCTGCGAAAGCAGAGCACAGGAACCCAACCACTATGCCATGGGGCGGGCCGGGCGGAGCCATGTTCCCTTTCAAGGCCTTGGTTTCCTCACGGGTAAAATGAGGATCCACCCGCTCCTGGAAGGAATCCACAGCCCCCCAGTCAGAGAGGAGAGGGTGGAAGGAGATCCCGTCGCAGCCCCCAAGAGAAGAAAGGTGGCTGCTCTGTGTCTGGGGACCGGAGGTCCATTAGGATCCTGTTCTTAAGAGGTGGCACCAAGTTCCCCCTGGGCTGGAGAAAGCCTGTAGGGAGGCCCACTTCCTCCCTCCCCTTCGGAGCGGGACCCAGCTCTCTCTTACTTCCTGCATCTGCAGAGGGCCTCGGGCCAGGAGAGAGAAGTTCATTTTGAGTAAAGCTCCAACCCAGAACACTGCCCAACGCAGTCTAAATGCAGGAAAGAAATGTGCCTGAGAAAGCCAAGCCCGGGAAGATAAGAATGTGCCGCAGCTGGTGTACATTCTCACCTGCAGAGACAAACGACGCAACAACCCAACCCAGGGCCCCACTCGGCCTCTGCTCAGCAGGAGACATTCAATCTTTACCTCCTGCTTCCTGTGTCCCCAAGCCCTGTTCTCTGCTTGTGACACTGAACAAGGGAAGCAGGGGCACTGGGTTCACTCAATTTAATTAACTCACCTGGCTCATTAGTTTAATGAATACGGTAGCTGATATAACATTAATGCCTTAACCCAGATGCAAATGTACATCTCCGACTCCAGTGGAGGAGTCAGGCACCTTGGGTGGGCCTGCAGATACCCCTCTAAACAACGGGCAGGGGCATGTGCCTCTGAGCAGGACAAGCCCAGAGTGTTCCAGCTCCCGCCTCAGCCCCGTGGTTTTCCGATCTCAGTCAACGGCAGAACCATCCTTCCACTCGCCCCAGCCAAGAAACAAAATCAGCAGGCTCCTGGATTCCTCCTCCTCTCACACCCGATGCATCAGGAATTCTGTCTGCTCTATCTTCCCCACAGATCCAGACTTCAACCTGCCTCAGCACCCGAGACATGCCGCCTGGCTTCCGACCAATCCCTCTGCAGCCCCCTCGTCTGTCTCCACCCCACACTGGCGAGGCCCATGAACTGTTCCATCAGCGTCTTCCTCTGGCTCCCACCCTGGTCCCCTGTTGCTCAGACCTCCTGGCTGGCCGCCCTCTGTGAGGCTGCTCTTCCTCAGAGGACAACGGAGGGCAGCCCCCTCACCTCCTACCTAAAAACCACAGCCCAGCCCCTTGTGGCTCATCTACAGTCCATGAAACTTCAGGGGATTTTCTGTAGGAACTAGTTTGAAAGTAAGTCGCCCTGAAAAAAGTGCTTAAAAGTGTTTGTGCTGAGCAACACGGGTGCCAACCCCGGGCCTGGGCGCTCAGATCTGAGGGACGAGAAAGACGTGTTACTAATAAGCAGATGTGACGTGAGGGAAGTGCGAGCAGCAGCTGCAGGTGGGAGGGTCCTCTGGCCCCCTCTGCTAGAACAAGCCTTCCCACACCCCCACTTCAGCCGCTTTCCTCAAGCACCTGCTCTTTCTTGCTTCTACACTGCACGCTGTTGTGCTCTATAAACTGACAATCTCTTCAACCAAAGTGAGGGGCTCTCAGGGACCAGGCCTTAGAGACACAAAGATGGACATGGAGGCCTGGTCAAGAAATGCATCACAAGAAATGTAACCAAAAAAACAATGGTGGACACTCTGAGGGCCACACTGGTGCTGGGGAAACCTCTTCTGAAACCCTCCCCTGTGTGATGAGCTGGCCTGCTGTTCCCTTCTTCCCAGGCAGGGGAGCCCCGGGTGGAGGCTGTTTCTTGAGGGGAATCGACCTAGTGTTCTTATATGTTACTCCTCCCACTCCCATGCACCAGGCTGCTTTTGTCATTTGATTATCACATAAGTTTCCCAGAATACCACAAACAAACAAAGAAATGGAAACACTGCACTGAGCACTGTCCACTGTAAGAGCTGCCTGTTGGTACTAAGACAACGCACACCAGTGTCAACACCGTTCTTCTCTCTCCCAGAAATCTCCATGATGCTCACAAGTCTCAGGCCTTGCTCCATTGTCAATTCAGCCACTCAAAACCCTCACATAATTAACTGAAAGTTCGCCTGTATGTTGGCCAGGAAGGCCTCCCAGTAGTACACAGAAATTTCCAAATAGGTGTGTAAAACAACCGAGGAAACCATCCTGTGTTTACCAACTCCCACTGACAATGAAGACATGCAGTTCCCAGAAGACCAACAGCCAAAGAGATGAGGACAGTGGCTTCCCTCTGACCTGTGGGTCAGCTTATCTCTGAGTGGGGCTTCATAAAGACCCCCCAGGCAATGAAAGAAGCTGTCATCGCAGATCCAGATGCACCCACCCCCAGGGCACTTACTCCAAGCTTGGTTCCAGGAGATGCAGCTAGAAGAACTCTCTGGCTCCTCCAGGGCTAGGTAGGGACTCTAAGCCCCAACACTGGGCTGGGTGTGCCCCATTCATTGCCTGAGTCTGTTCTTTCACTTCCCTTTTCTATTCCCATCCAAACCCAAGGCTGTAAAGCCTGGCCGGTGCCTGCTTCTACCTCCCCCTACCCAGAGCTGGCCACCTGGGAGCTGGACCCTGACCTCCTCCAGCGACCACCCCAGACTCTGCTTCTCTCCTCCGCCTGCCTTTGGGAGGGGTCTGTCCTTTCAACTAAGGGAATGGAGTGTAAGTGTGGCCACAGCTGCTCAAGGCTCCTTGGGCTCACAGTGCAAAGAGGGGGGTGCCCTCCCAGGGGCGGTGGCTCACACCCCAGATACAGAACTCCCTCTGCATATTGCTCTGACAGTGTTTCCATCCCCTCAGACCTTGGGGGTTCAGTGACGAGGCTGTCACAGTTAGGGCAGATTCTGGGTACTCCTGCTATCCAAGCCAAAACACTGTACTTGACAGCCAGGACACTTATGCTGCAGGTTGGAAAACCCAGTTCAGATGAGTTTAAGCAAAAAGCCATGTTTGCCATAAGGGTTCTGGACTGACTTACAAAACTTGAGCAGGAATATGGCTGAGCTGGCCCTGTACCCCAATGCCTGCAGCACAGACAACTCTTCTCAGCTCTGCTCTGCTCACCCATATCATTCTCCCTCCTCCCTGCAAATGAACCTGTGCACATGGTGGCGTCAAGGCAGCCGACAGCCCCCAACTTTAAACTCTCCAGCTCTAGCCACTGAAGAGGGCGAATGCATGGATTCTGAGTCTCCCGTCCACTTCTCCGTGGAAGGTAATCCAAGAGACTAACCTGGGCCAGGTGCCCTCAGCCGGAGAGCTGGGGTCACATCGCGGCATGCATGCTCCCATGAGAACCATGAGCTTGGTGGGGCAGAGTTCCCACAAAAAGAGTCAGCGGGGAGGCTGGAAAGAACCATCTCAATTCATCACAACTTGTAGCAGCCAAAAGAAGAGATCTTATAGCAAATCTTTCTTATACTTCAAAGAGAGAAGGCAAAGAACTCCCAGAGTTAACTAAATCTTCTTTATATTGTTTAAAATAGGCAATATAAACATAAAATTAAGTATAAACTCTTTTTCTTTGGAGCTCTTAAATTACTATAAAACTAAAAGGATTTATAAATTAACGACAAACAAAATTTCAACACAAATGAACTCACATTTACATTAATTTAACCAGAAATGCCCACAATGGCCACTTTAGTCCACCCAGCAGCTATTTTGTCAAAATAACAGTGGCCAGCAGCCACCATTCCCCAAAAAAGTGAGTTGTCGAGGAGGGCAGAGGAGCAGAGATGCGGCAACACCTCCCTGGACTGTGAACAGGGAGTCTACGGATCCCAGATGGCAGGGCCCTCCAACATGTTTAGCTCTTTTGCATGAAATCAAGAGTTACAGGAAAACAGTGCAAAACACAGCTTTATGGCTCGCTGTGTAAAAATGCAAGACTGAAAACGCCAATTACCTTCCTTGAGTCCCCTCAGTGGAGTGGTCACTCTGCGGGCCATGGTAGGTGCAAACTCAAGCTGCTGCCCCTGACACTTCCTTTGTGAAGAGCAGCCTTCTGTCTTTCCCACCCATCACTCCTCCCCTCAGTCTACTTACAGCGTCATGCTCCTCCTCGACTTAATCAACATCTGCTGTGGATTCATGTAAAGGACCAAATTTCTCATCATGCTTCCAACCCATGGGAGAAGGTCAAGAGAGGAGGAGACCAAGAACCGCCCAGCCCAAGATGCCTTCTGGCCACTCAACCTGCCTCATCTGATCTCCACGCATAGGAACACCTTGTCTAGAGATCTTCTCAGGTAGAAAACCTCACTGGAGGAGTATGAGGTGAGCAATGACAACATGGCTCACAAATGCCATCCACATCCACTCCCCCTGGCTTGCTCAGTCCTCGTGCCTCATTTCTGGGTGGTAGTTTCACAGATAGGAGCCAGGCTCACAAGAGTAGAGGTGCTCTTGAGGGCCATGAGCTACAGAGGGAAGTCAGAACCCAAAAACAGGCCTTACTAGTCCAAAACTCTTTCCAGCAGGCAAAACAGAGCACAGGGCACGTTAATTCAAGCTACGACCAAATGCTAATAGAAAGCACACTCTTTTTCACTTGTAGAGTTCATTTTTTTAAGCACTTTCACATATCTTATTTTAATCTAACAAGGTTTATTAGAATATTATTTTCTGCCTGCCATCCCTTTTCAGGACCCCCTAAAAGAAAACATCTCAGATCCAAGACACACTAAACAATATTTCCCTCTCCACCCCACGCACACTACAAGTGCCCCTCAGGTTCCTCAGTCTCTGACCTAATCTCCAGCTCTCACATTAAGCAACATGAGACACCAGAGAGGAAATGGCTCCTCCAGAGAAGGCACAAGAGAGAACTTTAGGATGGCAGCAGCTTCTTTTCTTGCATCATTCGTGTTTGACTTCCTTTCCTAAGCTGAAATTAAGCACCTTGAAATATTTTCATCAAAATATTTCAAAATAAAATTTTAAAAAACACAAAAATTTGTGAACAGGATAAACAGACACAACCTAGTCAAAAATACCAACTAATACGAAAGTAAAAAGTATGTACATAATGTTCTGAATTTCTGATGGTGGAGATAGTGCTTATATAAATACTGTATATTTCAACAGGAAGGTGGAATGGGAAACGTACCCACCCCTGAACCAGCAAGTCATGACTCAGGACCTAGTTTCTATGGTGACTCGTTAACCCCATTAGCAGGGGTTCCTCTGCTCTTTTTGTATGACTACTTTGTTTTTTTTTTGTCATTCCGTTCTCTTTACAATTTCCAACAGGTTTTACTCATTCTGTGGAATATCGTGGTTTAATAAGTGAAGACTGTGTCAAGGTGCTTTGGGAAACAGTTACCACCTTGTCCCCCAGTTCACACTGGTGACACACACCCCACAATTCAGCAACAAAATAAGCATCCTCCCTCTCCTTATAAAGACTCCCACGTCCTCTCTCAGGTTTGTCAAGGGAAGCACTGCAGGGAAAGTGAGCCACTTGGGCAATGGATGGACACACAAAAACGGCAGGTCCAATGTGAGGAAACACAGACCTTGACCAAGGTCAGCCTACTAAGGCGACCTACAGTCCCAAGGACCTGTCTGGCACCTTTTCACAAACCTAACAGCAAAGTGCACTCTTGGAGGGGAAGCTGGGCCCCCACACCGGCTCCCAGAGGGGTTGGTCAGATATGGGCACAGTGCTGCCAAAGCCTTTTCAGAATGGGGAGCTCCGCGTTCTGGTTTATGTGAGGTCAGTGAGCAACCGTGAAGCCAGGCTTTGGTTTTGTGTACTAGAAAACAAATTATTAGTGCAGTACTTCAATACCCAAGCAACTTTCAAAACTCCATGCTAATGGAGGTTTGGGAAAAGAGATCCAGCTCCTAGGGCTTATCGAGTAAGATGGCCTCAGGCTTACTTCATGTTCTGGCAGCTGTGTGCTGGCATCGCATCATGCAGTTTCCAATCCAGCCAAACCCCTCGCTGTCCTCACCCCAGCTCCTTCAGAGGATGGTGCAAGGGCCTGAAGAGGCACTTACAGCTTCTCTCCAAATACGTTATTTCCTTCTAGACTACCACTGACAGAGCAGGACTGACAATAATTTGAAAGTTCCAGGGGCTTCAGAAGACTTGAGTTGGGTGGGTTCACTTTACTTTTATAATCACCAGGAAGGTTTGTTTTCTAATTCAAAAGTGTCAAAGTTGGATTCATGAGAGAATATAAAATTTTCTGAGCAGCAACACAATTCCATAAAGGGCAATAAGTGCAAAGCAACCACCACAGATCAATGAAATGCCAGGAAGACAAAGCTATTTCTGGAACAAGGCAGTGCAACAGGAGACTGGAGCCAATCTGCCCAAGGCCTCAGTGGGCAGCACCCAACTAGTCCAATTTTAGCTTCCACACCAACAAACCAGCATCGGGGAGTGAAGCCTTGGTCTTCTACGTACCTCGGAAACATAAAGTGGGTCGCACATTTTGCAAGCTTTACTATATGTAAATCTCTGGCAAAGTGGTATACCATCTGCTTACTTTAGCTGCAAAACTGGAATACCGTTTTAACCAGTCACTGTTGGGTGCACCACATAGAGGAGACTCAAAGGACTTCAGTGTTCCACATTCTCACATAAAAATAAAAAGCAAGCAGTCCTGACTTTTACATGAGACCTCTCTAGACAGAGAGTTGTAGAGCTTCAGCTACTCAGTTGTGTTGGTTTCGGGGGTTTTTTTAGGCTGTTGTGTTGTTTTGTTTTTCTTTTTTCTCTCCAAGGACGTGATGTGATAGCACCAATATCAGAAACCAGCTCTGGCTAACCGGCTGGGAGGTTAGACTGGGACGAAGGAGAGAGTCCTTTCTTTCCCTTACCTCATCTGTGCATCTGTGCAAGGAGGAGAGGACACGGCCAAACCGGAGAAGTCAGGATACCTCCCCAGGACGCCCTCCCAGTCAGCCGTTCCCAATCCTTCCCTCCCAGTGGGGCCCTGTCAGAGCTGAGGTGGGGTGAGGGGGCAGAAGTGAGGAGGGGTCCCATGGCTCCACCACTAATCAGTGTTTCCCCTTCACAGGTAGCCTCTCACAGGGTGGTCTGGAGTGTCCTCCTGATCAGGGCAAAGAGAACCCTCACAGGAGGCCTTCCAGGGGCCTCTCCCATGGTAGCCTGACCACACACAGCTCTTATTGCAAAGCTGACAGTGCCAGGAATGATGAAAACCCAAGAAAAGCAATTTAAAAAGAGAGTCACTAGAGTGATTCTGAGGCCCATGTATCTCTTCAGACGGTGCTCAAAGCTGCCCAGCAGTGCTGCAAGTGAGGGAGCTCAACTAGGCAGGGAGAGGCACTATCTGACACTCAGTGTCCTCACACTTAACAGCAACATCTGCCATGGCACCTCTCCCCAACCAACTGGGAAGACCAGGCCAACATTGGAGGGACGAGGCACAGAGGACAGAGAACAGCTCTGGGGGTGTTTCTGTCCTTAGCTGGCAAGCCTGGCCCAATGCCCTGCAAGAGTGTTCATGGGAACATGGGAACTGGAATTGTAGTTGTTCAACCATCTGTTCAACAGGTGCCAAGTCAAGTACTTACAGGGGATGCACAGGTGAGTCAGAAGTGGTCCCTGCCTGAAAGGACCCAACAGCATAACAATGAAGTAAAACATTCAGACAAGACAACACCAAGACAAAATGGAACACATGCCCCAGGCTATAAGGGAGGGGAGGAAGAAACCTTAAATCTGGCCAAAGATGATCTAGATGTAGTGTGGACAGATGTGACTTCAAAAGGTACAGGCATGCTCAGGGACAATTAATTCATGGAACAGGGAAGCCCAGTGTTCTAAGGGACAGAGAGAATGGGCTGGAGAGCCAGCACAGGGTCAATGCTGGGTAACCACTGATACCAGACCACAGAGCTGGGCTTCAGCTAGTAGGCAATGAAGAACTCTCTAGAACTTTGATTGTTCAAATAAATCTGAAAAGTCTTGGTACTCCCTTCAACTCTCCTACTGGGCTTTCGAAAACAAACCTCTTGCTTACTTGATACAAACCAGCTGAGGCCTCGTAATGCTGGGCCGGGAAGGCACCCACCACAGAACAGACAGACAGCATCTACAACCAACTCATAAAGGACAACTCTCTTGGTCCCGGCAGGTCTCCTGGGGGTTCCAAAGGTCATTTTGTCACCAGCACAACTAAACCTAAAGTCAGGACATGCTCACTAGCTCTGAAGGAAGCACTATTCAATTCTGCAAATAAAAAATAAAACCCAGCAATGCTGACAACCACAAAGTGAACTAAAACCACTTGGTAATTCAAGAGGCCAAGCAATTTCAGATCTATCAGCAAATACCTCAACACCAGGGCCCTCCTTCACCTTTAAGTGGGCTTTCCCAGACGACCTCACTCTAACCTGTGCAGTAGGGACCGCTCACGAAAAACTGCCAGAACCATCTTCCCTTTCTTTCACTGTGGCCTTGCTCCAGAAAGATGCCTAAGCCAGTTGTGCTTTCATTTAGAAAAAGAATGCTAACGAGTTGGGATATCTGTGTAACTATAAGAAAAATGTCAAGAGGTACTTTTGCCGTTATTTATTTTTCTCCAAAATTTTCAGATGAGTTCTGAAAACATAGAGAACACGTTGAGAACAAAGGCCCCCATAAAGCATCTCCCTGTCACATAACACATGTAAAATCACCATCACCAAGAGCAGTGACAGTGAAAACTAATTAAAATCTCTACTGTGCTTTCACATCTCTTTAACATTCTTGGCAGCTGGGTAATAAAGAGATCAGGGAAAGTATGCCTTCAAAATTCACCTTTCAAAAAATAAAATAAAATTTTAAATAATTCATTTTTCAAAACTTTTCCCATTTTCTACTAGAAGAAATCCGTAGAAAAACTAAAAACTGGAAGGGAGCATGTAGCAGCTACCTCCTCCAAGCCACCTCAAGGCCCCCGTTACCAGCCCACTCCAGGCCCTGCCTCCTTCCGTGCAGGCCAGGACACTAACGGGAGAGCCAGAGTGGCAGGCCTCCACCAGACGGAACGTCCTCTGGAGAACTCAGCCAGTCCCAGATATGTATCATCTAACACCCCCAGAACTATCATTCGGCCCCACTGATGTGGATCAAGGCTGCCCCAGGGAGAGAAGCTCAAGGTGTCCTGGCCTGCATGCCAGTCTATATGACACGATTCATATCTCAAGTTATACGACTACACAATAACCAGACCCCAGCTGCACTGATACCATTTTAATGACTTTTTACATGATCTTTCCTTCGTCTAGTAAAAATAAGTCACATACCCACACCTTATAAATTTAGCCCTAACCCTCAACACACTGCAGCTCTTCATTGCCCATGGGTCCTGTCCCCATGCTTGCAGCCCTTCACTGCCCATGGGTCCTGTCTCCATGCTATTCTCTGAATAAAAGAAGACTACTGCTACCAGACCTTGAGAGTCCAAGAAATCTTTCTTTCAACTCCTCAGCTCGCCGAGCCCGCCTCACCATCACCAGGGTTCAGTGAGGACTACGTTCTTGAAGGGGCCAGATGCATACCCATCAGGCAAGTGTGAACACATTCACCTCTCTCCAGAATACTATACAGGAAGAAAGCAAGCACGATATATGAAGACAAATGAAGTTCTGGATCAGGCCGAGACATCCTGCATTGGGCCAAAGCTCATAAGAGCAATGCAGCTGAAAGCTCTCCCAGCATCGCTCAGTTAAGCAGTACCTGGTGCATCAGCACATTCATCAACCACAAATGAGAGGCAGAGAAATGTCATGGAAACCCAACTAACGCAGAGTCAGAGCCCTTGGGCTCTTGGTTGGCTTCCGGGTTTAATTCACCTATCAGATCTCAAGCGAATCACAAACTCTGGGCACTTGGGTGTCCCCCCTCTCCCGGATACGGCCCCCTCCCCACCCCTCACCCCCGATCTACTATGCTACACTGGTGGGATGCCCAAAATGGTCTGAATTGTGTGTATTCCTCCCTGTCATTTGCTCCTCACCACAAAGGCTGCCCCAGCCACAGGGAAAGCATCACTCCCAGTCTCAGTGAGGATGGCAAGGTTCAGAGAAGAGGGCCATCTGACCCCAAATCAGTCTGTGGACAATAGCAAGGCTGCACAGACAGCAAGCCTGTGACTTCCACTCTGGCCATCTTGCAGAGTTAGCGCAGACACTACATTTTTTCCTGAATGGCAGGCACTCAGGGGTCATGACTTCTACCATGAACTGGTACTGCTGTTGATAGGTTTTCCTTTAAATAAATGTTTTCACTTAAATTTACTACGCATAATATGTTGAACTAAAGATTTAAGTATAGATCTAACTCTTCAGATGTAAGGCTTACATCTACCCCCCAGTGGCAGACATGCCCCCTTCAGGAGACACCAGGCCTGGAGCAGAGTGCATGGAGAACCCCATCTCCACCCCTAACCACCAAACAGCACGACTCTGAGCCCAAGTCCTGGGTCACGAAGTGGGGAAGAAGTGCCCACCTTAGAAGTTTGCTGCAAATCTCAATTAAGAAAGAGTGTGTGTGAAGGCTTTGTAGATGACAAGTTACTGAGTTAAAATTAAGTGACGCTAGGCCTTGCTAAGGGTCAATGAGATACAAAGCCAACAATGTCTTGAAAAGGCAGGAGTTAGAATTTAAATCTTTAAATTACACATTCTTCCCAGAGAATGACACAGCCTGAGGCTGTGAGCAGCGGGAAGTCTTCCCCAGGAATTAGATCTGGGCCTGCCAATGACATCTCCTAGACACAGTGACTCTCTGCTCAGAGCCAGGCCCAAGCTCACCCAAGACACAGACTGAGGTGGGCAGCGTGACCCCCTCACCATCCATCTGATCAATGAAGGCTGTCAATTCAGCTGAGAAACTTATTACTTCTCTAAAAAGGAGAATCCTCCCCTCCGTCCTTGAAAGGTTACAAGGGCACAATCACAAGACATTCTGAGGGGTACATGGGAACTCGCTGTCCTTTCTGCTCCATTTTGGTATGAATCTAAAAGTACTCTAAAAAATAAAGTTTACTAATGAAAAAAAAACAACTTCCTGACACCAATTCCAAGGGAGTTTTTAGCTGCTTTGCCCTAGATAGTCTAGAAAAAAAAGGAGGAAAATAAGTCATGAGAAAGCCTACAAACATATCAGTATTTAAGCCTTGTAAGGCATAAATTCTAGAGTTCAGTATTCATCAGATTTCTTGGAGCAGCATTCTGAAAAGCCCTGAAACTTCAATGAAAGTCAAGTAAATATAGCACTCTGCAAATCTTAAACGAGGCTGAATGTGAGGATTAAACCATGTATCAGAGGAAAGGTTTACACAGAGAAACTGCAAGGCAGTTCTAAAAATACCATTTGGTTATCCACCACCACTGTTTTAGGAAGAAAAACAGGGACAGGATCAAAATCCAGTGCAAACCTGGCATTTCTGGGATAACTGTGGCCATGCAACCCTGTTCTAGTGCATCGCTGTGTGCACCACCCAGACCGTAGACCCCTTCGGCAGGTTGACATCACCATTCAGACGGCTTCTGTCGACAGGCTGATCATGAAATAGATCTGAAGGGAGGCAGAGAGAAGACAATTTCCAAAACAGTCTTTTTATTTGTAATTATCGTGCGTGCTTGCACGTCTATAATGTGGAGTGGGACTGCTTTCCCAGTTCCTCAGTGAGGCAGAATTGGCAGTAATGATGGCAGGGATCAAGGAGAACGTTGAGATCCCACATCAGACATGTGTATTAGTCTGCTTAGGCTGCCGTGATGAAATTCCACAGCCTGGAGGGACTTAAACAACAGAAATCTGTTTTCTGACAGGTCTGGAGACTGAAGTCCAAGATCAAGGCGCCAGCAGGTTGGGTTTCTCCCGTGGCCTCTCTCCTTGGCATGCAGACGGCCGCCTTCTCACTGTGCCTCACAGGATCTTTTCTCCGTGCACTCCTCCCTGGTGTCTCTTTTCTTTTTTCTTTCTTTTTTAAAGTATGCTTTTTGGTGAGGAAGACTGGCTCTGAGCTAACATCTGTTGCCAGTCTTCCTCTTTTATTTATTTTCTCCCCAAAGTCCCAGTACATAGTTGTATATCCTAATTGTAGGTCATTCTAGTTCTTCTATCTGGGATGCCACCGCAGCATGGCTTGATGAGCGGTGCATAGGTCTACACCCAGGATCCGAACGGGTGAACCCAGGGCCACTGAAGCAGAGCGAGTAAACTTAACCACTCAGCCATGGGGCCGGCCTCTCTTCTTCTTATAAGAACACCAGTCCTATTGGATTATGGCCCTACCCTTATGACCTTGTTTAACCTTAATTACCTCTTTAGAGATGCTATCTCCAAATGCAGTCATTGGGGGTTAATACATTGGAGGTTAGGACTTCAACACGCGAATTGGGGGTGGGGGGGGCGGGGGAGGACACAATTAGGTCCATAACCACCTGCCTTACAGACCATACCTGACATCCTCTAATCTAATGCACTGCATCAGTCCAGCATCTGAGTTGGTGGGTGCTGCCAGTAGGAAGTCAAGGCCCAGAGGTGGCAAAGCAGCCCTCCCCTTTCTGCTTGCAGAGGGCACAGTGTCATCACAGAGGCAGAGGACCTGAGTCCCCTCTCTCCCCTTCCCACACATGACCTGCTGGGGGCAGGGGGAAAGGATGAGCTTGGACAAGCACTGCAGTCACTGTCTCACCGAGTGCTCGGGTGACCATTTGACACTCAGTGTCAGAGCTGGAAACGGACCAGCTTGAGGTCACAAAGCAGACAGCAGCAGAGCCAGGACACTCCAACCCCAGAGTAAACTCTGGGTCCCAAGCTTCTTCTCACTCTGCAGCTGCTCCCTTTATCTTTACAACCGCCAGGTCAGCCCTGGGCATGCTCGGAATACAGCATTTAAAATAACACCTTTGACAAAAAGACTCAGAATAAACAGGAGACAGCTGAGGGCTCTACCCAAAGAAGGCTGATGAAATTTCTTTTCAAGTAGAATTAAACACAGTCAAACTCTAATATTTAGTTTATACCCTTATAATAAAAACCATTTGAAGGTGGCAAGAGCACTGACGTCTCTGTCATTTTTTTCCTCTCTATCTCACTTACTGCTTTCCTCTGCATTAAGTGAATATTTTCTAGTGTAACCTTTAATCCTTTACTCACAAAATTCCAGTGAGATATGGGAACATTACTCCTATATAGTTTTATTTCATCTTCCTTTTTGTTCAACTATTATTATACACATTACATCTATCCATACTACAAACCCCAAAATATATTGCTATTATTACTGTATATAACTTCACATTTTTAAAGAAGCTGAGAGAAGAAAGGAAAGCAAGTATATGTTGCCAGAGTTTGTAAACCTTCCTATTTACTATTTCTGGTTCTCTTCATTTTGTCCTGTGGATCTGAGTTACCATGCAGTGTAATTTCCTTTCTCTTTTCCAATATAGCTTTGCTCCCATTTGCCTCCTTTATGCTGTTATTGTCAAATACATTACTTTTATAAATGTTACAGGCCCAACAATATAATTATATACATATTATAAAATTGCCTTTTAAATCACTTAAGAAAGGGGGAAATATGCATTGACACTGTCTTTTATAACTACATAATCACCTTTACTGGCACTCTTTATCTTCTCATATGGATTTGAGCCACTATCTGTGGTCATTTGCTTTCAGCCTGAAGAAGTTCCTTTGTATGTCGTGCAAGGCAGGTCTGCTGACAACAAATTCTGTTGTTGTTGTTTTAATTTGAAAATGTCTTTATTTCACCTTCATTTTTGCGATAGCTTTGTTGGATATAAAATCCTTGGTTTTTTTCTCTTCCTTGACTTAGACTATGTCATCCCACTGCCTTCTGGTTTCCACTATTTCCAACGACAAGTCAGCTGTTAACCTTATTGGGATTACCCAGTACAACCTGAGTCATCTTCCTCTCACTGCTTTCAAGGTTTTCTCTCTATCTTTCAAAATTTTTACCATGATGTTCCTGGGTGTGGACTTCTTTATGTTTATACTCGTTGGAGTTCATTGTGTTTCTTAGATATGTAGATTGTTTTTCATCCAATTTGGGAAGTTTTTGGCCATTATTTCTTCTAATACTTTTTCTGCTCCTTTCTCTCTCCTCTCCTTCCGGTACCTGTGTTATGTGAATGATGGTATGCTTAATGATATCACACATTTCTCTGAGACTCTGTTCATTTTCATTATTTTTTTCTCCCTGTCATCTGAACTGCATAATTTCTATCACTCTGTCCTTCAGTTGACTGATTCTATCTTCTGCTAGTTAATATCTACCGTTGTGGGCCCTCTAGTGAATTCTTCATTTTAGTTACTTTACTTTTCAACCCCAGAATTTCCAATTGGTTCATTTTCATACTTTATTGCTTTTTTCTGTAATTGATCAGATATTGTCATCATACCTGTCTTTACTTCTTTAAGCATGATTTCCTTTAGCTCTTTGAATATATATATAATGGCTGCTTTGATGTCTTTGCCTGTTAAATCCAACATCTGGGCCCTCTTCCAGGCAGCTTCTGTTGCTTTATTTTTTTTTTTTAATCCCATCACACTTTCCCATTTCTTTGTATGTCTTACCCTTTTTTGTTGAAAACTCGACCTTTTAGATGATATACTGTAGCAGCTCTGAATACTGATCCCCTCCCACCTAGGGCTTGTTTTTGTTTGCTTATTTCTTCAGTGAATGGGCTGGACTCACTTAGTGAAGTCTACCCCCCACCACCCCCTGCAGTGAGCAGCCTCTGGCACTGCTCCTCACAGTGCACTGCCTTGGGCGTGCACAGTCTCCTTGGGAGGATGATGGCTTTATCAGGGCTGTCTTTGCCTCTTCCCCAGTCTCTCTGTTCGGCTGCCTGCCTCTGATGTTATCACACCCAGCTGTTAGGCTCCATGAATTGCTGGTTGACTGCTCTATTGTTTTTGACAATACCCTGGGACAGCAATTGCTCCACAGCCCAATCCAATTAAATACAGGCCTTTACAGAGGGGAAATTTTTGATGTCAGTGTTTGAGGTTTGTTCTGACCCCAGAAGGGCTCTTCTTAGCTGTCTGTTGCCTAAAATTTCAACTGTTGCTCTCATGGAACTACCAGCCTTTGTTAATTGCTTACCACCCAAATCTCCTTGTTTCTGAGAGCACCCTTAGGTTTGAACTTCCCCACATTCTTTCTAGTCATGGCCTACCTCGCCTCCTTGGCAAAATCTGAGTCACTGCCCTGGAGCTGGGATCAAGGACAGTGACCCACTTCTCTCAGATACCCCTGCTTTATGAATAGAGTGCTGGGTGGGGACAGTAGCCTCTGGTCTTCTTGGCTTTCTCTCCTGGGATGGAACCCCCACCCTACGAGCAAACTGGCATGACAGAAGGCAGCTGGGGCCCCAGTATTCTCAGCTTGGTGTAGAGCCTCACCCTGTGAGCAGCACTGGCTACACTTTCCTGCAATTCAGCCTGTGCAACAGAGCTGGGGGAACGAGGAATGCTGGCAGCTCACCCTTCCCAGGGAGATACCGTAGCTCTTGATGAAAACTTGGGGGAGAGGGAACCACAGCTTCGTGGCCACGCCTGGCCACAGTATAACTTCTGTCATGCTGAGCTGGTCAGGGGGTGAGGGGAGAGAGAGGGAAAGAGTGGATGACGGCTCAAGTATCACAGATCCTTGCTGTTGTTACTGAGATTTAGTAGATTTCCTAAACGTTTCTTCATTTGCTGTATGCCCATAGGACAATTGCCAGATACTTTAATTGATTGTTTTCTTAAAACAATTTTCACCAATTATTGTTGTTTTGCTGAGGAGCAGGTCTGCGGAGCTCCTAATACTACCATTCCAGAAGTGGATGCCAATAAAATTTATACTTAATTTCTTTTTTTTTAAAGATTGGCACGTGGGCTAACAACTGTTGCCAATCTTTTTTTTTTCCTCCCCAAACCCCTCCGTACACAGTTGTATATCTTAGTTGCAGGTCCTTCTAGTTGTGGATGTGGGACGCCGCCTCAACGTGGCCTGACGAGCGGTGCCATGTCCGTGCCCAGGATCCGAACCCTGGGCCGCCAAGTGGAGCACGCAAACTTAACCACTCGGCCACAGAGCAGGCCCCCTTAATTTCTAACAATCAACAAAACATTATATGCAAGTTCCTTTCAGTCTAATATCCCATGTTAGGAAAGCTGGCATTAACCAGCAGAATATGAATTCTACACAATATGAAGAAAGTTGCCTCCAGCAGGAACTAAGCCATGCCTTTAAAAACACATTATTTTTGTTAAAAATAATGGTCACCCAAATGTACATCCTGATAAGCAAGTAATTTGTAAAATGTGAGGGAACATTACCATGCATGAGAGGTGTGTGATCACAGATCAGATCAGCAGGAAGTCAGAGTAAGAAGACTAGTGTGTAAATAAATTCCCCTCAAGCAGTGCCCTCCACACATATGGGGCCCATATCCTTCTCGGCCACTCAGCTAAGAAGGCCATGAGGGTTCCAATCAACATCCAAAAGAAATGCAGTGCTGATCCATCCCAGAAAACAACCAGCTTGGGGTACCCAGGCCTGGGAGAGGGGAGCTGTCAGAGCATTCCTGGAAGTTAAGCGCTGCCCACTCCCCAAGGGTAGCAGACAGCATTCTCAGAATCCAAATCAAGGAGGGGGCTGGGAATGTGAATACACCAGCCAACCATCTCCACCTGACGGGCAGTGAGCGGGGTGGAGTGGATCCAACGATGGCTCTGCCATGGAGGAGCTGAGAACAGGACTGACCCCTGGACACCCTCCAGTGCAGACTCCTCATCTATAAAACAGGGATCCTCAATAACCTACAAAAGCCCAAAGTTAGGACTTAGCAAACTGCTGTTATTCTGGACAGGGGGCCTCACTGGACTCTCTTTCCCCTATGGGTCCCTCCAGATATCAAACTGATGCCAGAAGGTCCCAGGGTTTCCCATCAGGCCCCACGGGCAGCCTTTCAGAGTCAGCCCCTGCCTGAATTTCCCCTAGGACCTGACTGTGCCCACCATCATGAACGCACCAAAGGAGTCATCCCTGAAGGGCCACTCAGTAGCACAGGGATCCAGATCCCTGCTGTCACATCCCTCCGAGATCTCCTCCCAGCGATGAGGGCAGGACAGACTCTGGGAGTAAGATGGGAACGAGTGATAAAGGGCCTGATGTACTGCCCCCCAGAGACACCATACCAACAGGGCCAACTCCTGTTCCAGGAGGGAAATCTCTGGCGGCTGCTTCAGGCCAGTGAGATATCACTCAGGTGGCAGCTTTTAAAAAGCAAACCACGCTGGAAGAAAAGCATTCTGACTAGAAGAAAACTCTTCCCTGATTTTAAGGACTAGTTTGAACAGGAGACCCATAACACAGATCCAATCCTGTCCCTAACTTGCATGCCCCTGACAGTCAATCAGTCACTTCCCTGGGGGCCTCCCTTTCCTGTCTGAAACAGGAGGAAGATGATGAACACGACTCAGGCATGTGACTGTAGACAAAGGTGCCTTCTATTGGGATGCACAGGGCCACTCGTGTCTACATTCAACGCACTGGGCTTGCTGCTGCTTTTCTGTTGTTACATCTACTCATTAGGACAGTTTCACTCTCTTCACCTGCAATCAAGTCATCAGCCTTCAATGTTCTTGTCGACTGAAATGTGCTGCTTCTCCCTGCCTGGGGGCTTGGAAACCAAACCATCCAGATGAGAGCGTGTGAAGGCTTCAAAGAGAACACCCACAGGATGAGGCCCCAAGGGGCTCAAAGGCACTCGGTTTACCTGTTCCAGGCCCCTCCCCACACAGTCCAGGCTGCTGCTCAGAGACCCTCCTGCCTTAGTGTGCTTTCAGGAAGGCAGAGACCTACCCCAAACTTAAAAAGTCCACCATCTGACTACGTTACTACCCACAATGTGAAAATACCCAGGAAGTGCACACAGCTCACCTCCCACTCCCTTTTGGAAATACAATTTGTTTTTGATTAACTGGGTCTCAGCTGTAATTAGATACAGACGGAACTTATTGTTCCTACTATTATCTATCTGACCCAGTTTGGGTTTTGAGTTTTTTGTTCCATCACTACAAAGAAATGCAACTTTATTTTTCCCCCACTGTAATTTTCTTAAATTAAGAAGTCAACATTAAAATGCTTCCGTTTTTGGAAAGTCTTTCATTCTGTTCTAAGCAGAAAGAGTCCACGTACTGTAAAATAATTTTGGAAAACAAACAAACCCTTCATAATCTATTGTGATAACCAAAGGACTGAATATTTCAACTCAAAGTGTCATTTGGCCAGATGCAGGCACAAACTCTCCACCCCTCACCTGGCTGTCGCCAACATGGATAGGAGGTGGGCCACTCCAAATTCCCACCTCGTTTACTGGGAGGCCCTGGTGTCACAGGTTAATGGCAATTCTAGGACAAGGAGATTCGGAGTCCTAGTTTCAAACAGAAGGAAAGGGAGGAAGGCATCCCCACGAGGACAACAAAGGGGTCAGAACCAAACCAGACCACAAATACCTCCAGAAGTATCTCACATCTAACCACTGTAGTATACTTCCTTGTCCAAAACCCCAGGCTCTGCCTCCACATTAACCATGACACCACAGGTGCAGTGACTTGGGGTACCTCCCTAAGGCCCAAATGAGAAGATCATCACAGGATGAACGCAGTCCCTCCCCCATGGGCATCTTCATCTTCGCATGGGACTCCATTCTCCAGAGCCAGGTACTGTTTCTGAAACCATCTTCTCTCTTTTTAGGTGATGAGCAGCGTGATCAGAAGACGACCAGCAGAAAAACCCAGCCTTTCAAGAGGACATTCCCCACTTTCTGGGATTGTCAATGCTGCTCTTGGTTTCCCTCCTGCTCCACCTCTAGTCTTATCCATCTCAGCAAACAGCATCACCTTTCTCCAGGTTGTTCACGCCAAAAACACAGTTTTCCTTGCTTCCTCTATCAGTTCCCCCGTCCCCCATATCCAACCCATCAATAAGTCCTAGTGACAACGCCCAGAATGAGAGCACTTCTGTCACCACAGGCCCCACCTAAGTCCCAGCAACTAGACCTTATGAGGTCACACAGAGTTCTGGATAAACTCCATCACCCCGAGCCTTTCTAGGTTGTCCACATCACTCTACATGCACATGGATTCTATGAAGATGTTAATCCCACACAGCAGAAATGGAAGAGACAGATAGAATTTGGCCACTGCATAGGGGGAGGATGTAAAAACCCTCCACAAAATACATGCCATTCAAAGACAAAAACTCAGACCAAATAGTTAAAGATGCCCCCACACCATCCCCCTCCCAGAAACAAATTGCACACCCATAGATACAGGGGGGGCACATTCCTGTCCATCCTCTCAGCCTCAGGAAAGGGAGGAACAGAGTTTTCCCTGCCAAGAAGGCAACATTAAGGCCAAGTCTCCCTCAGAATGAGACTGTCAAAGGATTGGGGCACCTCGGGGTTCCATCACAGTGGTCCAGAATCCCCAAGATAACAGGCTATAAACTCAGTATGATCTCACTTACATGTGGAATCTAAAAAACGAAACAAACAAAACAGAAACAAACTCATAGATATAAACACAAACTGGTGGTCACCAGAGGGGAGGGGAGTGGGGAGGATGAGCACAAGTGAAGGGGTAAGAGGGACAAACTTCCAGTTATAAAATACATAAGTCATGAGGATGTAATGTACAACATAGGGAATATAGTCAATAAGATCGTAATACCTTTATATGGTGACAGACGATTACTAGACTCATCGTGGTGATCACTTCGTAATATATATAAACGTCCATCAGTATGCTGTATGCTTGAAACTAATATAATACTGTACGTCAATTAGACTTCAATTAAAAAAAAAGCCCTAAACCACTCGGTACCAACGGTGCCAACACATGGTGTGTGTAAATGACAGCTCCCACTTGGACCTTCAGCATCCCAATGCCCATGGGAGTCATTCAGCATGATAGGTGTATCTCTCTTTGCCAACACTGAGGACAAATGCAGGGACAGGGACAGCTTGCAGGCCAGGCTTGGCCCTCAGTGTGTACCTCTATTTTCCTGCACCTTGCCAATTTTATCCACTAAGCCATCCAACAGATGATGCCTTCATTCCTCTCCCTTGGTACTAAGGACTCTCTTGAAGGCAAAGCCAGCATTTCCAAGTCAACTAGCCATCAGCCCTGGACTCCAGGCACCCACTGAAACTTGAGACCACATTATCTTCAGAACGGGCTTCTCCTGGATTCTCTCCTTTTGAGGCCCCACCATTCTCAGAAGTGCACACATATCTGATACTGCTTTCCAACCACCGACCAAAGATCAGTCACTGAGTTCTGCCCCCTCTTCCACTGAGACTCCTCTGCTTCCATCATCCCCTGCCACCCCACACAAGGCTAAGGCAACAGGCTCTGAACTGGCCTCCCAGTGAGGCTGAGAGCCAAAAGACCACATCACTTACATACTCGCACACCCACGTAGACAAATGTGTGCACTCACTTGAAGGCAAGGGTCCAGAGTCTTAGGTCGGGGTGCAAGGCTTTCATTCAGTCCCCTGCACTTGTAACTTCCACATTACGATTCCTGCAGCACTCCCCACCCCCACCCGGTCTGCAGGAGCTGGCTCCCACCCATCTCCTAGTCCTCTCCCTGAACCCCAGCCTCAAGTAACCCCTCTAAGGAGCTCCGGCTGTGCTTCCTGTCAACACAGCTTATCATCTGTCTAAAATTTTTCTTCCATCTGGTTCTTTTCTTGGGTTAGACTTTATCGCTTTTGACCAAGAGCCAGTACAGGACTCAGGGAGCTGGAATCATTCATTCAAGACCTACTTTCTGTATCTCCACCAGGAGCTGGTAAGAGAGAACATGACTTCAGAGTCGAAGTGAGAGCCTGTGCACAAAGACATCATCACTACAGAGACGATTTCAGAAACAGAACTCAGAAGGATGTGCATACCAGGTTTACAACTACAACTCTGTGTCTGTGCAGCCCAAGAAGGGGGCATAGCTGGTAAACGCAGAGAGATTTTCAGTTATTTCTTGCAAGAATTGCTACTTAATATGTTTTGCTTTTCTTGCTCATTGAGTACACAGAAATTGAAATTATAATAACATTAGCCACTGAGTACCCAGAGCTTGGTTTCTAATACTGTTCTCCAATAAAAGGGATAAGAACTCTTTGGAGAAACGGCTGATTCTCAGGCTGGGGCAGGAAATATACAAGGCGAACCTGGAGCATCTTGTAGCGCCAAAAACAAAAGATGTGCTGAGAAAAACCAACCCAAAAACCCATAATAATGGAGGGATGTCAAAAGCACACGGGAGCCAACTGAAAGAGCTTCCAATGGCCAAAGCTGGAACAATTTGAGCAATAAAATAAATAACCTGGTACTGAATTATAACCCAAAGTACAAAATAAGTATCCATGAGTCCACACTGATATAAATAAATGACTGAATAAATAAATAAAGAAGAGACAAATCTCCCATATACAAGAATTTCAAATAATTTATGAGGATACCCCTGTCCCGTCAAAGGGGGAGAACCACTCCCACCCCTCAGGTGGGGGCTGCCCACAGAAGAGAACATACGGAGGAGGTGGGGAGAGTAACTGTAGAGAACTGACAAACAGGACCTCAGCCAAGTGGTCAAGGTCAAGGTCAACATCAGCAGCGATAAGTCATGTTCACAGTATGTACTCTGCTATGATGTGACCAGAAGGGCCCTTCATCTCTGTAGTCTTCCTCCCAAAAACCCATAACCTCAGTTTAATCATGAGAAAAACATCAGACAAAGCCAAAATGAAGGGCATGCTACAAATACCTGAACGTTTCTCCTCAAAACTGTCGAGGTCATCAAAAACAAAGAAAGTCTGAGAAACTCTCACAACCAAGAGGACCCTAACGAGAAAAAACCGAGTAAGTGCAATGCAATGTCCTGGATAGGATCCTGGGATAGAAAAAGGACATTAGGTAAAAAACTAAGGAAATCTAAATAAAATGTAGAGTTTAGTCAATAATAATGTATCAGTGTTGGTTCATTAGTTGTAACTAATGTACCACAATGTACTATGGTAATGCAAGATGTTAACAATATGGTGGGGGTGGGGCAATAGAGGAACCCTGTATTATCTTTGCAACTTTTCTGTAAATCTAAAACTGCTCTAAAGCAAAAAAGTTGATTTTAAAAAATAATCTTAGCTCTGAATCAACTAGCCTTTCCTCTTTTTTTTTTTTAGAGCAAGGATGGTAACCTATCCCTTAGCTATCTCTGACCTCCATCAGAGCCAGTCAATGTACATCTGAGGGCTAGCCGGGGCATCTGCTTCCAGTCTCCCCTTGCCTACCTCCCGCCGTTGGCTGAGGTCACTATAAAACTGTTTCAGGTCAAGGCACATAAATTCCTCACACACGACAGTTCCCTCTGGGCACAGGCCATCAGAAGTAGAGCAATCAGACATCTGAGAAGCAGCTGCCTTGCCCTTCATGCAACCAGCCTTCTAAGAACTGACTTTATTCCTAGACTCCTCTGACATAACTCATCTGCAGGAATCCAGCCCCGTGATCTAAAAGCTCTCTGAGCTGGGCCTGCATTGCCCACCCCCAACTGCAGCGCCTCTGGTCAACTCTGGGGGGCTCCTGCCCGCCAATCCGGGTCTCCCTTCTTCTGGCTCCCCTGCGAATCCAATGGTTTCCACACCTCTTTAGGCCACTGAGATGCACTACTGCTTGAGAGGGAGGGAATGCTCGGGCTGATGAGAAAGGCAGGAAAGGCTGAAGGGTTTCCTCTTTCAGAAGACAACCAAGAGCAGGGAAAAAAGCCACAGGAGGAGAGAAGACAAGAGAACACAGAAGCACTAGCCTGGACTGGGAAGAAGATTGTTCAAACTTCCTAGACTTTCAGGACCCATAGGAGTTCACAGCACCTCTGCTGCTTCACAAAGCGTCACTGGGACACATCTGATTCTCAGAGCACAACATACGTGCGTTTCCATAAAACAGCCTAATTTATTAACAAGACTCTCGGAGACAACATAAATCAGTCAACGCAGTTACGGTACCCCATGAAGATACCCAGGAAAAAAGAAAACGCTAGAACTGAGCCTTCCACTGCAAGGAGGAATCAGGGCAGAGGAACCACCTGCCAGGGGCCCTGGGACTCTTCTGTCGTGGTCCGTTGTGAGGGCCTGTGGCAAATCTCCCACTGAGGTTGTGATTCAAAACTGTCAAACAGTCCTGTTTCTAATTTAACTTTCTCATCAGGAGGCCTCCCTCCCCTTGTTTCAATAAGCAGTAACCCTTTCAAGAAAACCTAAGTAATTTTTACAAAGAAGAGAAATAATGAAATTTAGGTGGTTAGCAAAGAACACGTTTCAGTACTTTAGACGAAGTGTTTCCAATAGAATTCTATTTGCTCAGTTATAGATTTACCTCAAGAAAAGAGTATTCTATTATTATAACAACAAAACTCTGGATTAACCATTCAAAGGTTGATGAATGAAAATATTTCCCAAAAGTGTCATTTAAAAATCAAAATACTTTCAAATTAATAAGATAGTTATACTCTGAAATCAACAAAATAAAGGAAGCCGCAATTGGGTTCCATCACCAGAAGAGCTGCACCATGGCCCCGAGGCAACAGCCGGCCCTCAGTGTAGGGGGACAACCAGACACAGCCGGCTGCCCAGCAGCCAAGTCACCCCAGGACCCACCCCAGGGGCTTGCAAGGAAGCTGACCCTGCAGTCAGCCAAGGACAGTAAGCAGAGACACTCTCAAAAGAAAAATTATTACCATCGTTCCCTTAAGGCAAGCTCAGGAAATAAAGGAGGGAAACCCCACTCATAACAACACCTTAACTAAAATCGGGTCTTTTTATTGGCATATTTTACATAGATAAGAGCAATGGGCACAAAAGATGTAGGATCCTGCTTTTTCACTTGAATGTTAGATTGTAAACATATTTCATGCTATTGCTAGGCTGCATGACTATCATATTTTAAAGACTGCATCAACATCTTTATGTGCATGTTTCTTTTTTTTTAATTTTAATCTAAAATATGTCTTACAAAGAAGATAACACACGGCTCTTTCTTCAGCCCCTAAGCAGCCACGGACCAGCAAAGCCATAAGGACCTTGTGTGGTCGTGGTCCTGGTCGGGACAGTCTCCATTAGCACGAAGCCTGGACCTCTGAGTGCAATGAGGTCACACTCATTTCGGCCCAGCCAGCCACCCACAAAGCAGATGCACAGCAGCTGGAGTTTGCTCGGCCACTGTGTGGTGGGGGTGGCAGAGGAACATTTGCTCCAAGAGGCCAGTCACGCCGAGACTAGAAGCCTGAAGTCACTGCCCTCTGGCAGGATCTCAGACAAGGACGTTCACTGAAGCATTACTTATGCCATAATGTATTTTATACCATAAACTGCAAGACTTAATAGCAGCCTAAATGCCTGTCAGGAAAACAGTAAATTATGGTTCAGTCATATGGTGAAATACCACGTAGATATTTGAAATGGAAATGACTGAGTTTATAACAACTTGACAGGTGAAAGAGTAAAATTCTAAGATCTGCCAAGATAAACACACAGAAGCAAACACACACACAAAGTGGAAGACATCAGACAAAAACATATTAAAAGGTTAACACTGGCAGTGGGTGTAGCATGATATTCTTCTTTATCTACAGGACCATGTTTTTCTATACCCTTTACAATAAGTATGCAAAACTGTAATAACTGGAAAAAGGTACCCCCGTTAGGCTGTTTAGTACCTTCACGCTGAGTTCCCAGCCTCCCTGTAACTCCCTTCCCACCTCGCTCCCAGGGCTAACTCCTCTCTCCACGTGCCTCCAGACTCTGCTGGGGAAGAGCTCTCCTTCCAGAGGCTGCCTCGAATACCTCACCGCCTCCCCAAGTCTCTCACAGTGCTCTGCACTCATCTCCTCCATCACGCTAGTCACATGAAAACTGTCACGTTCCAGTCTCTGGGCTCTTAGGGCAATGACCGGAGCTTGGTCATCCCGATACCACGGGGCCAATGGACATGAAGTTCCAGTGGACATGACGGACAGAGAGAAAAGAGGAAGCCAAGAACCAGCTACACAGCAGGACGGGAGGTGAGAGTTCAGAAGGCTGGGTTCCAGGGGTGGGCAACCTAGGGGGGCAGTTTCAGGAATGGCCAGGAGAGAGAAGCTGAAGGTCATGGGCTTGGTGATGCTAGACGTCCCTGCAGACATGGGAGTTGTCAGGAGGTGACGGGACATCAGAGGCAGATGCCCAGTCCTCTCTGGAGACCAGGGTAACCTGAAGTGACAGAGGGCAGTGACAGGAGGTGGAGAGGACAGCACAGTCATGGGTCAAGTAGGAAGGGACTCCAGAGCCTACCTCTGGGAAGAGATGTAGCATGCACAGAGAAAGGACCCTACTCCACTTTGAGGCCTCTGGCTCTCCTGGGAGAATCAGCTACGTTTCAGTCAACAAGAGGAGGTAAAGAGGCATCTGTGGCGGGGGCAAGGGATGGGCGGCAGTGTTGGAGCAAGAGCTTCTTATGCAAAACGCTCGGCTCCAGGCAAGAGAAGACTTCACAGGGCTGAATATAAACACAATCCATCTACCAAGCATAGCCCATTTGTTCACCAGACCCTGGACGGCCATAGAGCAGAGCACTCCCTGTCCCACCACTGATGGGAGCAGAGCAGCTGACAGGAAGGCAGGACAGGTCGGAAGAAGGGGGGACAGAGAACCAGTCCAGGCTGCTATCTTCAAGGCAGGGCTCAAGAGCAATGTTAATGACGAGGTGCTTGAAGCAGAGACCACAGGGATGCTCACTGGCAGCAAGAACCTTTCTAAATGAAGCCAAGTTTGCAGCAAAGGGCAACACAGACTAGCCTGTGCTCTGCACTGGGAGCCAGGACAGGCGCAGGCCCACCTGCATGCCTTCACAATGGCAGGGCAGGCAGGTTGAGAAAGGGAGGGAGCATAATCCATCAGAGCAGGCTCCACCCTGAACCTGACCATTCTCGTACCACCTAGGGCAGCTGGGCAGCCACCAGCCCAATTTCAAGAAACAGCTTTTTCTGACCAGAAGCATCACAAGACTGAAAATGAGAATTAATAAGCAGTGCTTGCTTCCCAAGCCCCAGGACAAAAATCTGTGAAGACTCGGTCACAAAGTGGAAAGAATTAAGTGGGTGGAAACACAACATAAATTCAGAATGATGGTAATCTCAGGGAGAGGTTGGGGGCAGATGTAGTTTCAGTTGTACTGGGAATGAAAATGTCTTCAGCTGAGTGGGCATTCACTGTATTCTTCTTCCTATGGTTTTCCACATAAAGAATCACGTAACAAATACTTTTATTATAATAAAGTATACCCAAAAGTCATTATCTGTATTATATTTTCACTTGTCTTTTCATTTTTCTTCTCAAAAAAGCAATGTAAGTATAATTTAAAATTTTTTAAAGCTTAGATCAGAGCCATGTGTTTCTTTCAAATGGGAGGGGTATGCACCTATCATTTTGGATCACATCCCTGGTCCCCGGATGTCGACCACACCTGCCCACAGTCAGCACTGACTTACTTGATGGTCACCAGCATCCTCTGTGACAGGCCCACTGGGGAGACACCTCCATTCAGGCAGGAGTGACAAGCGGAGGGGCCACCTCTCAGCTGCCCACAGCCGGCTCCTTTCTAGCTTCCAGGAGAGCTGGTTACACCTGTCCAGAGGTGCCCACTTTCACTTTTAACCCCCACCAGGGTGCCCTCCTTGTGGGACCCTCATACCCTGGACCAGGCGTGACTGACCCTTGACATTCTTCAAGGCCCTCCTGTGACTTGCACTAATAAGGTAAACCCCACCTGGCCAAGACAGTCAGAAGAAGCGATTTAACCTGCTGCCCCTCTTGGGGGTGGTTTCACCCAGGTCTCCAAAGGCTTTCCCCAAAATGTGATAATGTGGGAGTTACAGGTGTAAAGGCAGGGAGGAAAGGGACCAGAACACAGGTCTCTTCACATCGCCTGCTGTGCCACTTTCTTGAACACTGCTTCTGCTTTTAAACTTCCCAGTTTTTAAAGTACACAGTGTTGAGCTATTAAGCCAGGAACGGCTATCACACCAACTCCAGTGTGACAGACTCGTAATAAAGTGCAAAAGAGAGGAAAAGTGCTGATGACAAAGCCTCTCACCAGAGAACAGAAGCCCAGCCCAGAGGTGGGGGGGAAGGGGTGCACCCTGAAGACTGGCTACCAGACACTCAAGTCCAGCCAGCATCACACTTAGCAGCTGCCGTGGCTTCCCTCATCTTCCCCAGATTCCTCAAGGCACAATTTGCCTGACAGCCAAGTGCCTAGAATTATCCCCTCACACAAGCCTGCCAGCTTACGCTGGATCACCTGGAGGTATGATAAAGTCTCCCCATAAACCTGCTACTGAGGCTCAGTGTAGTAAGATTATTTCATATGAGAAATGTGACATTAAATTACAGGCGAATTGTGTCATTGAATCTTTATACCTAAAACCACTTCAGACAGGCAAAACACATGGCAATCTTAAGCCAAATGCAGCTCCCTAAAGAAAAGAGCACCCTTGCCTCGCCACGCCACGTTGTCATCCAGTGGGTGCTGGCAATCAGAATAAATGACCATGAATGAGCAAGGGTTCCAGGGCTAAGAGTGGTACATTTCAAACGTGCCAAGTGCAAAGCTGGAACTGGTACACAAGACCCTTCAAGGCTTTAGGGAAAGGCACACAGTTTCTTTCCCTCTAGAATATTTTCAGAAGAAGTCTTCACCCGATTCAGAGGGTCACACCAGGTCCCCAGAAGCTCTCCAACCGCTCCTGTTCACACCCCTCTCCCTGGCCTCTCTATGGGGCGAGGCTTACAGTGAACGACACTCAGCGACATCCAAGCCCTCGGGATGGAGGCGTCAGATGCAGGAAAAGTTCAGAGGTACTCTGCTTAAGTTGTTTTGTTAGGACCCCCACCACCAAAGAGTTTTGGAGTTGAAGGGTAATTAACAGGTGAACTAGCAGCACACCTGTGTAACCCAAGGTCCATTCCCAGGCACTCCTTTCCTCTCTTTGGGCCTCAGTTTCCTCACCTGCACACTGGTGGTGTGTGCCTCCCGCTGCAAAGGCTGGCTGCCAAGACTCCCCATGCAGCTGAGGCCTGACCGGCACGTGAGGATGGGGCACATGTCACATCAGTCCTCATTCTAGGACTGGAAGGGTCTCAGGTGTGTAGTGGTTGCACCCACCACTCCCCTTACACAGGCCCGAGCAGGGGAGTTTGGCTAGGGAGACAGACACACGGGCTCCAGGGGCCACAGCTGACCACAAGGCAGGCTGGTTGAAGACTTAGTGCCCTGGAGGCCCTGAAGTTGCCAGCCACTCAGGAGGCTGGAGATGAGGCACATTCTGCCTGGCGAGGCTGCTGGCCAGGAGTGAGGGGCCAAGTATGCAAACACACAGGAGCTGACTGGTCACCTGGGTCATTTACTCTCCAGCACCCGAGATCCCTCTAAAGCCTGGGACCACGCGAGAGGCCAGAGTCAAAAGAGAGTGAGCCCAGACGCAGCTGCTGCTCTCCAGAACTGACGGTGCAGGGGACCACAGTCAGATAGGAGGTTCCTAACAGGTAAGAGGCAGGTGATCCTTCCTACAGCAAAACTACACCGAGCTATGAGAACATGTGACAGGACACCTGATAAAACCTGAGCAAGTCACCTGATCTCTGTCGGAGCTTCCTTTCCCTCCTCTGCAACTGGAAACGAAAAACAGCTACCTGGTCAGGTGGCTGGGGATTCATCAACTGCTCCCTGAAAAACACCTGGCACAAGGCCCAGCAGGTGAGCTGACCTCTCACCTGCTGAGTTCTCTACCTGCCAAGACAGTGAGAGAGCCAGGACCTCTCCAGGGGCTCCACCAGGTACCCTGCAGAAAGAGAAAAAAGAGGTTTCTGCTTCAGCAGAGGCAGAGGGGGCAGGAGGGCGGGCAGTGGCTAGAAGGGTAGCTTGGCTGGATGTGGAAGCCCCACAGCTCCAGCTGGAAGAGCCAACCTCAGGCAAGACTTCCTGGGGGCAGCTCCCCACTCCACCTGGCTGTCTGGGGTGGATTTCCAAGGCCTGGAGAAGATAAAAGCACCCCTGGGAGAGGCTTTCTAGGGATGCCTGGTTTGGGGGAGCAGTTTTAGAACCAGGTACAACCCAAGGAAGACCCTGAGGAAGCACCCAGCCAAGGGCCAGGTACCCAAGGCTCCAAATACCATCACGTTGGAACAGCTTAACCCAAGCAGCCAACCAGGAACCAAGGAGACTTGGCGGGGCTCAGTCTTCTTTATAAGCTACCGTCCCTTGGGGAAGGGGGGCAGTGAACAAGTCTGTTGTTATCCTTTGTACCCCAAATTCCATTTGCAACCGTTATTTGTTTCAGAGAAGCTGGAGCAGGACAGATGTTTTATGTATCAGACAAGGTAAACCAGCTGGGACCTCATCCTCCCAAGCTGCCTGTCCATGTGGTTTCCTGCCGCTCGGCCACACTGCCTGCATCACAGACACTGTGGACTCCAGGCTACAAGCGGGTTCTGTGCCTCCTGGCACACTTGAGGAGAGCCTGCTGCAGCACACACTATCGATTCACAAATAGCAGGATCACAACTGGTGGCCGTGGCTGGGACAAGCTGGTTCAGACCAGTGATCCTCATGCAGAGATGTCACCAGCCAGACCATTCATCTCTAAGGCCTCTATAAACTAGAACTGGCGTGTAATTATTATGGTGAAACAGCTGGGCTACTGGCTTCTAAGACACCTTGCTCGACTCATCTTGGTGGGGCAGCCTTGGGACATCTCACCAGGCACACGTAGGAGGAGACCCTCCCCAGAGCACAGCAGATTCTGTCTCCTCCATCAGAACCACTGCCAATTAGAGTGGGGGCAGGAACCCTCCCTATGGTCCTAGAATTAGAGGTGCTATCAATTAGCACTAAAAGAAGTAGCCCAGTTTTTGGAAAGTGATAAAAATAAGCTAATAGCTTAAGTGGGGGGTGGAACAGGGACAAGTGCTCCAGGATGATGCAAAGTGTGGTCCATGGACCAGCAGCATCAGCATCAGCATCACCTGGGAGCTTGTAGGAAGTGCCCAACCTATAAAAGCTGACTCCCTGGGGGTGGAGCCCACTAATGTGCCTGCATCCAGCCCTCCAGGTGATTCTTAGATGCTGAAGTTGAAGAAGCTGTGTCTAGCCTACTGTCTTAGAAAGATGCCTGAAGCTTTACACAACTGTTTCCAACTAAGTCCTAACAATCCATGAAAAATCAGACCTCTTTTTTTCTATAAACTGAAAACTAGTGCTGTAACAGAAAGACAAGGGTGTGGGCCACATCCACATTCCGTGACAGCAGAAGTGAATGCAGAGTAAGCAAGGACAGACACCTGCACCTTCCTCAGCAGTCCCATCCCAACCTCTCACCCTCCCTACTGGAGTAGGTACCCTCTTCACAGCCACATCGGCGACCATCAAAAAGGCCAGGAGAGAGACCACAGCCGTTTGGTGCAAGGCTGTGGTCTGCCCCCTCCCCACTCTGACTCCAACTGCAGCACAGCCTGGCAGAAAACCACTCAGTGGCTCAACTGTAAGGAAGGTTCTCAGCCGCCTGTGCCTGGCATCCTTTAGGCTCTTGAGTAAATGACCCGGTTCTCAGATCAGTGGACAAGGACGTGGATGAGTCCTGGGGGCTGAGTGAGCAGGAGGCCTCCTCGCACGCCATGAGGAGGGAGGCCTGCCCCAAGCCCAAGCTGAGTGTTCGGGCCGGCCTGAGGCTCTCCTCTTGGGTGGGAGGGAGCACACTACCACTTAAACACAGTGTGCCTGAGACAGGAAAAGGAAACACCCACAAATTAAAAAGGACACCCTATTTTAGCTTTAAACACACATCCCTCTCACAAACAGCAACGTCCAAAATAGCACATCCTATTTTAGGAAGATCAAAGGCAGCTCCTAAATGGGCCACAAAATAGACCCAGAGTTTAGAAGACGAGGACCGTGTAATCACAGAAGGTGAGGAGCCGCAGGGCGGTGGGTGGTGGTTAACCTCCTCCCACTCCAGCCCCATTTTAAGGACCAGGAGTCTGAGACCACAAGAGCTAAAATGGCTGCTCGAGTCCCCCTGACTCACACTCTGTCTACTTCTGATCTCTCCTACACAGCTCTCATCCCACTGTGGGGCCAGGTCCTCCAAGTCAGAGGGGCCCTCAGCCTCACCTCCCTCACCCAACTGTGGTCCCTGAGGTAGGAGGGGCACTCCTCAATGAAATAGGCACCAGGCAGGGAGAGGCGCGAGGCGGGTGGGGGTGGAGGGAGAGAGTCCCCACTCATCAGACTCCTAAACTCTGGACTGAAGAAGGGCAGTCGCTAACAGAGGGACTGTGACTACCATGGTCTTATTCTCTTTCATAAAGGGAGGGCAGTTCTCACAAGACCGAAGTTCTATCCTGGAGAGACAGGGCAGGGAGAGGTGATGGCCAGCCAAAACGGCCTGAGACTCACTAACATGGAGGCTTTGGTTAATCCTCTCTTGTTAGGCTGTGATCTGGGACACCCTGTCCAGTACCTCAGACGGAGAAAGGCTATAGCAAAGATGCCCCTGGAATTTGGAAATGAGGCCCAGTCACTCGCTGAGAACTGGGACACTGCTGGGGCCGTGGCTTCCCCAATCCAGGCAGGACGACCATGATGTGCCACCGCACCTGCTCAGGAGAAAGGGTCACAGAGTGCTGATGTGGGCAGTCAGGGAGTCATCGGGCTGGCAGGTGGAGCAGCACAGCATGCCTCCTGTCCCTAGAAGGCGCACAGCTTCACAGTCAGGAGCACAGCCTAGAGCCAGACCATCTGTGTTCCAATCCTGGCTCTGCCACTCACCAGGTTACGCGTAACTAGGGGTAACTCGCTCAACCTTCTTCTCAGTTTCCCCCTGTGAAATGGGCCTAACACTCATCCACCTCCTCGGGTTGTTGCGAGGACTAGACGATTTCATCCCTGTAAACTGGACAAGGCACACAGAAATGCTACGTGTCTGCTGCTATCATTACCATCACTGCTACCAAGCCCATCCGACACTCCCAAGGCCCTGGGACTCTTCCATCCATTCAGAAACAAGGTTCTGGAAGCACTCAGGCCAGGCTGAGATCAAGGACAGCAGGGGAGGGGCTCTGAGTACCCAGAGAACATGGAAAGCTTACAACAGGAAATAAGGCCTTGATGAAGGTCAATAAATCTATTAAAAGTACCCATTAAAAACCTGGCTAGGAGAAGAGGGAGCCAGAGAGCCCTATGAGCATCTGTGGAAGTCAGAAAGGGCGGCAAGGCAACGCTGGCCATTCCCAGGGGGGGATGGTGCAGGAGGGAAACTGGCCGGTAGCCAGAAACACAGCCAGAGCTGGGCCCCCTCTCCTCTGGAACAGGGAGAGGTCCCAGGAGCCCACCTTCAACCGAGCTCCTCCTGCAGCAGCTTCCTCCCCACACACACTCCCTGAGCTGGGCCACTGTGGAGAGGGCTACGCTGACCCCAGGGTTGGGGACTAGATTAGACCGGAGCGGACAGAGAGGAGAAGGGAGGGGGAGGGCTTGTCCTCAGAGCCCAGGGTCCAACCCAGCTGCAGACGGTGCCTGTTCTGAACCTCCTGTGGGCAGGCCAGCAGGGCAATCTCCACTCACTGGGGAGCTGTGTTTAGACTGACTGAGAATCCAGCCAGGCGCTAGTTTATACAGAACCCTGGAGCTCCGTGCAGTTAGCACCAGCGTGTGTGTCCTAGCAAAGCCTGACCTGAAACTTGGGGTTAGCTGGCACTGAATAAGCAAAATTCACATTCTAGGAACTACCAAAACTCATACTTTAAGAGTTTCTACGATATGAATCTTCGTTATCCTCTGCACCCATTCTGGTTAAATTCTTTTAAAAGTTTTGAGATTAAAAAAAATTTCAAGTGGCAAGTCTGACTCATTTTATTAAGGAGAGAAATGTGAGCAAAATCTCATTGCAAAGAAGGCTGGTTACCACAAAGCTATGTGGAGTTGATTTTAGTAAGATTCTGCCATCAGATCTTGACTACCTGTGGGTGGATTAAACATTTGTGGATTAGCCTTGGTAAGCAATGAGAAGATAGTGCATGTGTGGGAAAAAATAAAAACCATTATAACCACACTCCATACTGTGATTTGGAATCAGTGGGAACCACGGAGGACGCACAGGGTCCTATACAGAGGCCTGTCCTTCCCCACCACGGGGAGTGCTGCCCCGCTCTTCCCTGAGCCCCTACCCCAGGCTGCTGGGCTCCCCCTCTGTCCCATACACAGCCCCGTCTGCCACAGCCAAGGACAGGCCATTATGACCATTTCTCATCATGCAATGTAATATTGTGGCTCAAAGTACAACAACAATACACCTGTATAAGCTGAATGTGCTGCTCACTTTTACATGTAATTTTAATCAGATTAAACTCGTCTTGTACTATATTTTGACCCCTTTTGTGTTACCTGTGACTTTGCTTCATCCAAGGCCTAGCCTCCCTTGTCTACCTCATCCAGCATCCTGGCTGAACAAGAGTTGAGTTTCAACAGCTGGGAGAGAGACGACTGTGGTACTGGAACCGCAGCCACGGGGTTCTAGCAGGCTCTCTGGAACCCGGAAATCTGATGGCTCACTCCCTGGCTTTGATCCCTTCCATGGCTTTCTCAGCACGAACAGGATGCAGTCCAAAGTCCTTCACCCAGCGGGCACCTGCCCGCCCATTCACCTCTCCCGAGCTTACTAGGTACCACAGCCACAGGCTGTCTCTTTAAGACTCTCAATGTGCACTCTCCAAGCCTCTGCTCAGGCTGTCCCCTTCGCCTGGAATGCCCTTCCTGTTCTTGTCCTGTAGGCTTGGCCTGACAATTCCTACTCATGCTTCATGACCAATTTAAATAGCAATTCCTCTGTGAAGCTTCTCCCAGCCAGAAATAAATACCCTCTACTCTCTGTGACACAGCCCTGTCTACAGCCATAAAGAAAAAACCTTTAATACACTGTAAATCCTTGTCTCCCCTGAGCTCTTTAAGGGACTGAGTCATCTTCATCTTTAATCCTTCCGCCCTGAGCACAAAGCTGACCTATTGAAGGAGCCCCAAATAAGCTTTTATTAAAGGATTAAATAATAGAAAAACATAAATTTTGTATCCACAGTGCCCCAGATGGGTTCAGTACATAAGAAAAATTATTTGCAAGTACCTTTTATCAATGAAATAGATGTTTTTTTAAGCCATGACTGTAACATAATGAAACTGATTTTCCTGCATGTCACTTTGGCTGATGCCAATGGCAATGTGCAAAGAGGTGCTGTCACCTGTCAGGGAAATGGCAAACAGTGGGGGTGATGGTGGCCTGGTGGAAGTGGGTCTACAGCCTCCCCAGCCTCACAGCACAAGAAGGGCAGCACCTGAGGTCAGGAGGCTGGTTTGAGTAGTGTCTGTCACTCACCAGCCAGGAGACCCTGGGCAGGCCATGCATCCACTGTGGCCTCAACATGATGTCTGTGGAGTAAAAGTCAGATGGACCAGTCAGGGCTCATCTCAGCCCAGGCTCTTCAGAGCACAAAGCACTTCAATCTCTAACGCATTTCCATGTTACAAAGAACACAACACACAAACATCCTTTTGTGTAGGCATCCTGCTCAAAAAACAGAACCTGCCACAGAACTCGGTAAGCACCCAGAAGGCCAGGAGGCAGCCCTCACTTGCGCCACAGATGCCAAACCCACCCAGCAGGCAGCAGGGTGATCTTGAGGCCAACAAGGTGATATTAGATACTATTGATACAAAAAGGGAAATAATGGGAGACTAAAATAAAACCACAAGTGATGTCATCACCCTATGTGTATGGCTTTCCAAATAAGCCTAGTTAAGCTAAGGCACACTTGAGAAGGAAGAGGATATAGACACACATGTCTGCATGTGACAGACAGACTACCTCTGGGAGGAGGCACAAAAACGTATTAACTCTCAAACACGTTTTCATGCAACACCCTGGCGAACTGGGAAGTCCAGATAATTTAAGGCCCAGATAAGCTTTTTCATGCTGCGTGACCTTGGACAGGCATTTAACAAAAGCGCCACTTCCAGCTTCTGAGAAACAAGTAAACTCCACACCCCTCTGCCCCCAGGGGCAGCTGGACTGGACAAAGAGCACCCCGTCCACTGCGCAGATGGGAGCTAGTGCACCTCCAGGATCTGGGACGCACAGAGGAAGGAAGAATGAGTGGATGAACACGGGGAAGGCAGGAAGGTCAGCGGGCCAGGAGTGAGGGCATTCCATCCTGCAATTGTCACAGGCACCCACCAACTCACCAAGGCTCACTGGGCAGCAACCAGCCCTATGGCCACCGCCCAGTCCAGGTGAGGGCACTCACCACACCTCAGGGTCCTAATGCAGCCTGTCACAGCTGGCACCCAGAGAATACGGGGGAGGCAGGAGCCAACAACTTGGCTGTCACTCTCTCTACACTGCACCTACAATGCCCTCCCTCCATCCCACTCTGTGGCCAGCAGAAGAGCGGCTCAGTGTAGCAGCAAGGAACATGTCATGGAGAGAGGGAGGCTGGGAGTCTGGGCTGGATAATCAGCTCCAGAGCCTTGCTAAGCTGTGAGGCTCTGTGCAAGGAACTTGCCCTGTCTGGCCCTCAGTCCCCACTTCTGCAACACGAGTACCTCAGATCCCTAACCACCTGCCTCTCTGCAGATGCCTTACGCTGAGGGCTCAGGGTTTCCAGGCCTACCACAGACCACTAGTGAGGTGTGGGCCAGGGCCGGAGGAGGTGACACAGAAGTCTGCTGTGGCCTCTCCCTCAGGAAGTCACCGTCTGCAGGGGAGGGGGAGAAATGGCCACACAAGGGAGAGGGCACCTCGGCAGAAGGAGCTGGAGGAGGGAGACAGACGTCTGCATCAGGTTCTGTGCAAGACGGCCTGGTGCCCTGGACACTTGCCAGTATTCCTCTCTCCCATTTTGGGTCGGCTTCTCCACCGGGAAGCTCCTCAAAGGAGTTTCACTCCACTCCCATCCTCCCCACATTACCCAGCGGTGCTGGGGGCAGAGCCTGGCATGCTAGACAGCAGTGAGCACCTGCAGGAGGAATCAGGCTCTGGGTGCTGCCATCTGTGTATGCTCACACCACTGACTCTTCCACTCTGGAGATGCTCTGAGGAATCTGTTCGGAGGGGCTGGGTTCAAGTCCAGTCATGCACCTTGCATCCTCCTCCCTTCCACAAGGACCCCACCCCGTGGCGTGCACTCATCACCTCCAGAAATGGGCTTGGCCGATGGAGATAAAAAGAAAATGGAACCACAGAGGAGATCAAAAAAGGGGCCTTGCTGGAGCAACCACAGCCCAATCATACTCTTGGTTCCCACACACTCCTGAGGCCAGAAAGAGGACTCAGATACAAGCCCACTACCAACACCACAGTCAGCGGAACTACCCCACCCTTTCAAAGTCGCCCAAGATGGTTCCTGCTTAGATGAGCCCACAGCCCACCCGGACCCTCCAGCAGTCTGCCCGGATGGGGTGGAATCCCAGATCCATGAGCTGCTCTCCACACTGCTGTCTATGACTTCAGTCACGCTGGGGTTCTTGGGCACTCCCAGAGGCCAGGGATCTGGGGCAAAGCCACTAACAGGGTCAACAACATCTTGGGAAGCTTCAACTAAAAACAAAAGCTTGTGGACCACCGGACTAAGCATTTCAAAACTTCACAGTCCCCGTAAGCAAACAAACACTGAGCTCTGTCTCTGGTTCCGGAAGCTCGGCCTGAGGCTGCCAGCCTCTGAGACGCGGCGGCATCGCAGGCCTTACGTGCAAAAGCGTCTAGCCTTCATCCACAGGAGTTCAACTTCTCAGATGGCCCAACAGAAATATTCCACACGTGATATGATACCATAGAAATCTTCAATCTAAGTTAAGAAAAAAAACACACTCCCACCTGTTATATATTTTAATTCCACATTTTCCCCTGATAACTTAGTGACTCTCCCAAGTTTAAAGAGGGAAAAAAGCTTTTCAAAACTCAAATATTTTTTTAACCCGACAGGATCATGTATTCTTTTCTCCTACGTGGAATGAATGCAAAATAATGAAATGTGTTTTTCAGAGGACTCAGGTCAGGATGTCATTCATGTTGGCCATACACAGTGGAGCCACAGACACATACAGACACGTGAGCACACGCATACACACGTACACATCTAACGCCTATGGTAAAAACTGTTTTAATGTGAGCTCAGATCAAATGTTTGCCCAAATCCTTCTGGTTTCTGAGACTAAATCGATCTGGTTTCAGATTGAGTCGGTTGTAGCAAAAATGAAACCCATGTTGAAACCTGTTCAAAGGCCAGTGAGGGTTTCTCTGGAAATATCTTTTAGCTCCTTCTGCAGCACGGCCCTGAACCATGCCTGACCAGAGGCAATTCCCAGGGAAGGGACCACCCAGCTCGCCACAGCTTCCTCCTTGGCCCTGGAATCGTACTTCTTCCTCTTCCTGCTCCTTAAGTCCTGGGCAAGAAGGGACAAACGCCCCTCTAACCTCCCTGCACAGGGCCGAGGGGCAGCGTGCTAAGGTTCTGGGGTCCAGTTCCAGTCCAGCCTCCCGATGAAGGGGAGGAAGAAGCCGTCCACTCAGGGACACAGACTCACCCAAGGATGCTGTCAGCTCCCTAAGAGCTCAGAGCCAGCAGCAGGTGAACCTCGGCGCTCCCCTCCACGCAGTGGGAGGTTAGAGCCATGCAGGGCTCCAATCAAGAGGTGCCCGGGACAGGGGGACAGGAGGGCAGGAAGCGCCTGGGATTGTAGGTCACGAGGTCAGGAGGTGCCTGGGGTGGGGCACACCTGTGCTTAGTCAGCCCCCAAAGGCCAGCTCTCCCCAGCCACACCACCTGGTCCAGAGCTGGGCTCCTTAAAATCCAGAGATGCGACAAGGTGGAAAGTACTACTCTGAAACCTCAAGAAATGAAAAGGAAAGAAAAAAGAAAAAATCGGGGAAAGTTTTCTTGGAAGCCACATATCCTATGTGCAACAGCTGGTCTGATGCTGGTCCTACCTGATGGGTTAACACCTCACAGCCTCAGTCCACACGTTACCCCTTTATATACCTAAGATGAACATGATATTCATAAATGATGCCATTAAGAAGGCTTTGTGGCTAAAAATCCTAAGCTCTTAACGAAAAAGTAGCCTCTCTTCTCAAGAAGAAAGCATAGCTTCCCCACAGCTGTCCCCCATCACCACGGGGGACACTTGGCTGTGGGAGGCACCCACGGTCAGCAGCTCTGACCCATCCGGGCCACTCACAGGACGTCTGCTGCAAACACGGCCACATCCTGTTGAAGGGGATCTGGAAACAGCTGCCTGGGCACAGGACCTCATGAGGGTGCCATCCTATGCCAACACCACGGTTCTAAAGCACCCAGGGAGAGCACCCAAGCCACCAGGGCAGAGACTGCTGGGCAAAGCTGGAGAGAGGCAGGGGACTCACAATTTTAAATACAGTTGTCAGGATGGGCTTTACTAAGAAGGTGACATTGGAGCAAAGACCCAAAGAAGCTATGAGAACAAGTAAGCCATGTGGGTGTCTGAGGCAAGAGATGCCAGGCAGAAGGGCAGGCCAGGGCAGTCAGCCTGAGGCCAGAGTCGGGAGAGTAGGAGGAGACGAGGTGGTGGAGGGGGCGATGCGACGTGGGACCTCAGGACCACTGCTTTACACACATGAGAAGCCTCTGGAGGGTTCTGAGCAGAGGAGTGAGCTGGTCTGATTTTGCTCTGAAAAGCTCCTCTGGCTGCTGTGCTAGAAACAGACTGGCCAGGGGCAAGGGCAGCAGCAGGGGGCAGGTGACTACAGACAGTACAGTAATGGAGCAAAAGGTGAGGGCGCTCGGAAAGGAGAAGTGCGTGTGCTCTGCAGATGGAGCCAGCTGCACTTCCTGACAGAGACGATACGAGAAGCGAAGAGCTGTCAAGGACGACTCGAGGTTTCAGAGAACACCTAAGCAACAGGAGCGTGTGGTCATTCACGGAGGAGAGGAAGGAGCAGCGGGGGAGGGGGGCGAGCATGAGGCTGGTTTTGCACATGCTTCCTGTCAGGAAGGCAGTGGACATCTGGGCCTGGAGTCCAGGGGAGAAGTCTGGACTGGAGAAGTATATTTAAGAGTTGCCAGCTTACCAACGGGAAACAAAGCACCAGAATGGACGACACCACCAAAGAAGGGAGAAGAGAAGAGGTCCCAGGACTGGGCCCTGGTGACATCGAGGAGTGGAAGAGAAACCAGCCAAGGAGACTGAGTGAAATAGGAGGGCGACCCCAAGTGAGGGGTCCTGGGAGCTGAAGGGAGAATGTTTCAAGGATGAGGGATTGAAGAAATGATGCTGACGGGCCACCTAAGATGAAGCCTGGGGACTGAGCACCGAGAGGATGGATACAGTGTACAAGAGGCAGGCCTTAGAGGCCAAGCGAATGGGGCAGATGCTGGCCAGTGGGGCTACAGAAGTTCTTGCCAGGTTGCCTGTTTTCTCAGTAAATTGGAAGCAAGGCCAGCAGTGGGGTGGGGTAGGTGGAGACAAGAGGAAAAAAAGTAAAATAATAGTCTAGGACAGGAATCAGCAAAGGGCCAAATCCTGCCCACCATTTGTTTTTGTAAAATAAACTTATTGGAACACAGCCACGTCCATTTGTCATTTATTGTCTATGACTGCTTTCGCGCTACAACAGCAGTGTTGAATAGTGCTGTGACAGAGCCTGCATGCCCCACGAGGCCTAAAATATTAACTATCTGGCCCTTTACAAAAAAGCTGGCCCCTGGTCTAGGACAGGAGAGAAATATGCTCTGAGTGCCAAGTGGTCCCACCCATGACCTACGCTGTGAATTTAGAGACTTGTCAGTGTGGCTGCATGTTCTCCTCCAGCCTCGTGCCACTGCGCTGAGAAGTGGCTATAACCAGGGCTGTGGTTTCACCAAGTGAGGCCATGAAGAGAGAGGGGCCAAGGAGGCCATCTGCCACCAGCCCTTTCACATCAGTAATAATCAGCACTATTGCCACGAGAGCCTTCCTCGGTGCCCAGCAGAGGACACTGCACCTCTGTCCATCACCTCATTTCATCTTCACAGCCTCTGAGAAATGGAGAGGACTGAGGGTCAGCATTTACGAGACTAGCTCAACACAGCCATGTGGGGAGTCAAAACAGGTCAGCTGAGTTCAGAAGCCCAAGCTCTGAACCTTGAGGGCCCAGCATTCCCCACCTCAACTGCACCCTAGAACCACCTAGTGGAAAAGGTGACAAATGCCAATGCTGGCCCCACCCCCACATCACTTCACTGGCCCTGAGTGCGGGTAGAAGGGTGGAAAGCAAGCTTCCAGGGTTTCCAAAAGCCCCCAGGTGATTCTAAGCGCAGCCAGAGGAGGAAGCTGCAGCACTGCCCTGCTCCCTTCTCTGATCCCGGCCCCCAGCAATTCCATTCCCAGGCTGTCCACATTCGTTCTGCCAGGGTTGACTCCTTCTCTGCCACCTCAGCAACGACCTCAAGAGGCATCCACCAAGCCTCCCAGGGAGGGAGTTCCCCGTGACAGGCGTGTGGTGACGTGAGGTCTCTCCAGCCCTCAGCGTCCAGGCGTGAGCTCTGCGTCTGGTCTGAACTGAGGTGACTTCACCCCCTGCAAACCCTGAAGCGTTACAGGCTTCGACCCTTCACCACCCAAACAGTGTGCTGTTTCTCCTTCGAAAACTGAAGTCTCACTGAGTTCAGGCCCAAGACCATCAAAAAGGAAATGCCGCAGGTCTTAGGATCAGAAACGTGAGCCACCAGCCTCACACTACACAGTATTGACTCTGGTGTGGGTTTTATTCCCTGTGCTTCCTTTATTACTCCTCCCTGACGGCACCTTTAAATGTTCGGTTTCCTTTACTGAGACATCAAAACTGGGGTGTCTAAGGCTCTCACCTCCTTACTGTAAAACCTCAACATTTTACTATTTTTCCACTTACTTAGCATTGTCATGTGTTAAATGAGTCCATTGTCTCAGCGCACTGGAAATAAACAAAGCACAACCATCGATGAATAATTTTAAAACTCAGTCCTGGAATTCCACAGAAATGAGGCTGAACTTATGGGAGCTTCAACCAATAGTCTACACTCCAAAAGCCCATTTATAAGTTATTTAGAACCTACAGAATGTTTATTTCATGTCAAATTACCATTGAGATGGTATTTAAGTTTCCAAGCTAATAGCCAAATGCCTATTCAACTCACTTGTTCTTTTGCCGACTTAAAAAAATAAAATGTTATTAGAACACAAGAAAATCGAGTGTTTTTGCACGTGCACCTACATAACAAGAAAATCAAATGTGAGTGCACGTGCGGGGGGTACATGCAAAAACTCTGTTCCTTGAGGGAAAGAAGCCTTATATCAAGCACACAGAACTCAGGCCATGGAGAAGAGACTTCTGCTCACTTCCAAGGATGGAGGACACTGATGCTACTGGCTCGTCACTATACCTGTTGCCCCACGTGGGGGGTGTCACTAACATTGCTGTCAGGTTCTCAGGCTTAACTGGTAACAGAGACAGGGAAAGGAGGTAAAGAGGTGGAGAGACCAAGTTAACAGTGTGGTGAGCAGTAAAGAGACGGAGCGGGGGGAGGTGCGGTGGGAGGTGTGGCACAGGCAGCAGGCATCCCAGGGGAAACGAGGTAACGCCCTCCCCTCGCTGTGGTGTGAGAAACTCGGAGTCCAGAGCCTGGGTGGTCACTCGAGGACTGTCAGAATACACACAAGGGTGAGACAAGTATTAAAGAGAGAGAGATGGAAATAAACCTGTGGGTCCCCATCCAAAAGAACACAGATGGATACCCTCAGCCTGTTGGCACCCCAGTCAGTCCTCTGAGCTTGGTGGCTGGTCTATCACTGGGAAAGGCCTACGTGGTATAACCGCGAGTGGCTTTGTGGACAGAAAGACCTGTGAATCCTGCTCTGCCACTGACCAGCTGGGTGACCTAACTTCTCTCTGCCCCAGTTCTCTCCTCTGTAAAATGCGAGGACGGACACGTTATCATTCTGGGTGCTCAGAGGACTAAACAAAGTGGTGGCACTGAGGCAGAGCACAGTAACTCTCCCTCAGCGAGGCTCCACAAGCGTGGCAGCTCACAGCAGTGGGTGCCAGGGGACGTGCATCGCCCTTTCCGAGCCAACAGGCCCTGGCGCACAGAGTGCTCAGAAGGGTTGGCTTAAGAAATAACAAGGAAAGGTCCCTTCCTAAGGAGCTGTGGGGAGAGATGGGAGCAAGACTTGTGGGAGATGGAGTGACAGATGACTGAGCAAGGTGGGCAGGCAGGGCCTGGACAGGGAGCCAGGTAATCAGATGGAGACCAGAGCCCAAAGGCCAAGTGGCTGTCGGTTGGACGGCTGTGCAGAAGTTGGGGCTGCACCAGGAGGAACCACATGCCCCAACCAGAGGGGAGCTCAATAGAGAGGAGGTAGGAAGCCAGCTCCACTCCCCGGGCAAGGAGATAACTGGGCCTAGTTAGCTCCTTCAGGGACCTAAAAGCCAGAAACTGGGGACTTCAGAGACCTACAACCAGCCACTGCAGGGTCTCAGGGACCTGCGACCAGTAACTGAGGGGGGTGAGACAAAAGGGATAAGCTGAAGATATCAAACAGGAAATATGGATACTATGAATTTTCATCAGGTTATTTATAATACATAAATTTATAATATATAAATATAAATGAATCTGTAATATACGCACATCTATTCATATTCATATTTTAAGACTATTTCTCCTGTTCCACCACTGTGAACTGATTTTTCACTTCTGTCCTCTGACTCCCATGCCCAGGGAAGGAACAGTATGTCTTGTTGCTACTCCTTTCCTCTGGCCTACTAGACTGCCTGGTACAAGTAGGCATTTGACAAACGTTTGTCACATCAATGAGTCAACTACGTGCATACCTCCCAATGCACTAGGTATTAACACCATCCATCCTATATGTCACCTGTCCTTGTTCAGTTCTCCTTGGTTGGGACTGGAAACTCACACAGCACACAGACCCTTGCTGGGCCACCCATGCTGGGCCATTTCACCCACGTGATATCATCTAATTTTTACCAGGCCCACAGGCTGTTCTATTGTCAATGTACAGATGAGGAGAATGAAGCCACCCAGCCTCAGAGAAACGAATTCACTCATTCAACAAACGTGTCCCTAGCAAGGTGCAGCCTTGGCGCCTGACCCCAAAGCCCTTGTTTTTTCAAACCAACGTTAATGACACAGGAAAATGCTAGGGGCTTATCTGTTCATTGAGTGCATGTCCAGCAACATCACAAAATGGCCCCTACTGCAGAATCCAGAGAGGAAAAGCTCATGGCCGCCCAATAGCCGCTCAGCCTCTCCAGCCTCGACTTCCTCACGCTGTCCACTGTACGTCCTGGTGAGGCTGCTGTGGCATGTGACAGGTCAAGCAATGGCCCCTAGAAGATGTCCATGTTCTAATTTCTGGCCCTATGAATATTATTTGTATGGCACAGACTTTGCAGATGAGATTAAGTCAAGAATCTTGAGGGAGATTATCCTGGATTATAAGGGTAGGCCCTAAATCCATTCATAAGTGTCCTTATACGAAGGAGGCTGAGGGAGATTTCAGATAAAAAAGAAGGCAATGTCACAGAAGCAGAGGGAAGCAGAGTCACAGAGAAGATGCTACCCAGCTGGCACTGAAGATGAAGCAGGGGGCCATGAGCCAAGGAATGCCAACTGCCACCAGCAGATGACCAAGGCAAGGAATGGATTGTCCCCTACAGCTATGGGAGGGAGCATGGCCCTGCTGAGACCTTGATTTTGGCCCTGTGATACTCATTTTGGACTTCTAGCCTCCAGAACTGTGAGAGAACAAATTTCTGCTGTTTTAAGCCACTAAGCCGGTAAGAACGTGTTACAGCAGCCCTGGGAAACTAATAGAGGGGATTAAATGGGAAGTGCTATGAAGCAATCAGCATGGCGCCTGGCACACAGTAGGAATTCAAGAAATCTCCATCAGTGAAGAATAGTTCCTGCCACCCTCCCTGGACCACCAGCCAGTCCTCACCAGCTGTGTGAAGAGCTACAGCCTTATACTGTAATTATCCTGCTTACATGTAAATTATCCTTCACCTATATTGTCTCACCTGATTCCATCCCAAAGGGAGTTTCCAAGGCTTCCCAGGGACTCTTAGCTCATTCTACATAAATATAATTTTGCCACAGGTATTTATTTGTCTTAAACACCCAGTACAATTAACTCAGATATTTCATAAGGTGACCCTCCCGACCTCAGGCGCAATGAGCTGTGACCAGGGCCACCTTCCCTTCAACAAACACAGCAAGAGCACTTCTCGCAGCCACACGCCCTGCAGCTGCCACAGGAGGGGTGGAGCCAAGTTCACGACCATGATGTGGGGCCTGAGAACTCTGCCCCGACAGGGCCAACACGGGGCAAGGGCCGCTGGGGAAGCAAAAGATGGGGAGGTTAACATCTGGCCCTCTGCTCCCCTCTTTCATTTGTGCAGCCCTTGCTCCATGCACCCCACTCTCGGTTTTCCTTCTTGAGGGCTGAGTCCCGATGTTGAAACACAATGTGCAATAAGTCCACTTCCTCCACTGTTGGCAGCCTCCCTCGTACAGACTCCTTGGCCTCAGCTTCCTCTGGGCTCTGCGCAGATGAGGCCCTGTGACCGTGACCTCTGCCCTCCCATCAGCCCCCATTCACTCTCAGAGCCGGGGTTGTGCTGCCCTCAAGGGTCCCGCCACCCTGACTCAGGCCTGCACCAGATTTGAAGACCATCCCTCTCACCGGGCCAAGCAGCCCTCAGCCACAAACGGCTCCGGGCGGAGCCTCAAAACCTCAAGAGTATCTGAGAGAAAAAAAACGAACAAAAAGAAGAAGCCTGTTCACTTCCTGAAAGCAGCCATCTGTAGGCCCTCTGAGCTGTCTTCTTTGCACCCATGCTCCTCTGACCTACAAGGGCTGGGTTCCCTCAGTGGCGACTTGCGCCCTGAGCTGGCTGACAGCCACTCCCAGGCAGAGGGCAGCGGTGTGTCTGGAGGGAGCCACGGCCAGAAGGAAGAGCCACCTCAGTGCTCCTGGGCCACTGGCACGGCGCAGCAGACCCCAGGGGGCTAACGTCTAACATCTGCCAGCCCTTCACTCCCCACGGAGGCCTCCCGGCTCAGACCTGTCCTGCTAAACCCGCACGGCCTGTACGCAGTCTCACACACAGCTGTGAGGTCTCTCGGGCGGTCAGCGTCAAGTCCTGCTCTCCAGTGCACCCCGGGGCCAGCGTGGCAACAGTCACTCCCCCTGTGCCTGAAATCTCCTACAGGAGGGAACGCAACCAGCAGGTGTGCTCCGAGGAGCCCACCACAACTCCCCCTGCCGGGCCTGAAGGTGGGGCCTCACAGACGACCTTGGCCTCCACAACGCCAACGTGTGAGGTAACCCCGCAGTCACTTCTCTTGCGATAAACTACCAGGCCCATGTGCAGATTTAGAAGCTGAAGATGACCATCCAACATGACTCCGAAACACACTTACAATGCCCGTGTCCAGGCTGTTCCCTTCCCTCTCAGATGCACAGCTCGATGGTGGGAGCGGCTGACGCGCCAGGAGGACATGGCCAGAACCAGCCTCAGCCAGACAGCATCACAGCTGGAAATCGACTTGAGTCTGCAAGCACTGTGCATTCCTAGTCCTGGCTGTCTGAGACGTTCCTCCAGAACCATCTGTAGCACCTGAAGCTCACCCCACGGTGGGCCAGGCAGATGAAAGACCCTTGGAGCCACTATTCTTGAAGCTGGGGTCAAAGGTGGCCTTAACAAGGATGCTATGCGTTAGTTTAAAAGGTCTGTGCATAACTAGAAGGTAATACATTAAAGCATATTTTACAAACAATATCTAACCATTCACTAACTGCTGTCCACTCCCCAAAGAAAAAGTTAGAGGCCAGATGAGCATTGAAATAAACGGGGAGGAACTTCCAAACATCATGGAAACCCACGGTCTCCTTGCAGCCAGGGCGACACTCAGTCCACACCTCAGAGCACAGAGGGTGCAGCCTCCTTCCAAGAGTTAACACATTAGTGCCAAGCACAGCCTGGAAAGGGCCTCCCAAGCACCGAGAGGGCCGGTGAAAGAATCCACAGTACAGCCTGGCAGTGGGGTGCGGTGCAGCTGGGCAAAAGAGAGGAACTCTTTACGTTCCGATGTGCAATGAGCACCAGACACAGTAAGGGGAGAAGGCAAGGGGCGCAGTGAACGTGGAGCATGATACCAGGGGATAACAAAAAGTTATTGTGTACACATACATACTTGCTGGCACAGACACGGAGTATCTTGGGAAGAACACATGAGAAGCACATGGTGCTGCTGTCTCCAGGGAGGGGATCTGGGTGGCCGGGGGATGCGGCAGGAGGCAGACTTTACCATATATCCTGCTGTACCCTATAATTTCTGAACCATGAAAATGTATGCCTATTATAAAACATAACATAAAATGCTATCAAATTTATCAACTCAAGCTAAGTACAGGCAGGTTTCAAGGACTCCCACCAAGTGACACTAGTGCAGAGCCACTTATAAGAGGATGGGGGGATTTAAAGAGGCCCTTCTCTGGGGCAGTGTCACCCCAGCAGGGGAGGGAGTTGAGGACAGGGCCACGCTGGTTGCTGGCAATAACCTGCACCACCTCGCCACCACCAGCACCCCTTGCTCTCTGCCCCTCACGTCCCTCTTCTCTAACTTGGCTCCTATATTTTCCTCCCTGACTACATCACGTTATACAGCACAGTGAAGTGTATGTTCCAAGTTCCGGAGTCACAGCATCTTAGAGACGGAGCGTGCTTTAGCAGAATCACAAGCCAAGCCCTGTCCCCATCATCTCTCACCACCAACCTCCCCCACCCCAGCAACTGGCCACCAGGCTTGACTGTGTTTCACGTCTGCACTCCACCCACTACACAGAGACCCCATGAGGTCACGGGGAGAGCGTGACTGTGGAGAAAGTGGGGCCAATCGAAACTTCCCCCTCAGCTGTTTCCCTGTGGGGCGAGGGCCCTGAGACAATTAATATCCGTTTCTAGGAAACCTTATATCTGGAGTTCTTCACACCCCAACTCTTCCTCTTTCTCATAGTTAGCCTAGTTTTCACAGGTGGTTTAGAATATTCTTCCCCAGTGCTGGTTTCATTTCTATTTCACAGACAGGGCTTCACTGCCACCACTGCAGGCTCTGGGGACACCCCACCTGAGGTTGGCATTTCAGCCACCCTGCACCAGGACGCACTGCCAAGCAGGGCTCAGTGAGCTGTGGTGCCCACATCTGCTGGGCCAACCCTGAAGAGAGATCAGGAAGCAATCTCGGCCTACAAACCTGGTTAGGGCACAGATCCGGTTACAAGAACTATTACAACCTAAGAAAGGCTATCCTCAAACCATTAAGACAATAGAGTTGCTTTTGTCATTTAAAATAATAATATTGATACAAGCAAAACAGAACAGAAAGGTCTGAGAAAGTCTGAAGAAGCTCGTATGTGGGACGAATGGAGTCCCAAACCTGGAAAGGGCCCCTTGAGCCCCTCAGTGAGCTGGCCCTGCCCCTTGACACGTCACCCCCAGTCCTCCCCACACTTCTCTGTTGAAACTCCCCAGCTTGAGCCATCACCCCATCTTGACATGTAACTCACCCACGAACGAAGCCCTGTGATGGCCCCCAAGACCTATGAGAGGAGGAGGCCACGTTTCCTGTGCGCCCCCATGCTACCCGGTTTCTCTTTATCTTTTAGTACCTATGATACCACATTTAAAACCCCGTGTGCACGGAAAAATTATTCTTTCAGGCTGATTAAACTCAGAAAGAAAATAATCCAAGATGACCAAGGCCTAAGGTGAGGCGCCTTCTTCCCAGAGGGACAGAGGCAGCCCGTAGGCTCCACCAGCCGGACGAGAGAGCTTGTGTGCCAAGGACACAGAACACCTCTGCGCAGCGAGGACACAACAGGTGCAGGGGGACTAGCTGATGGGTTTGGTTTCACCCTGAGAACTTACTGGGTTGACAGCTGTGCCATGGGCTCTGGTCTCACCTACCTCTCCTAAGTTAGACTGAACCCCAACCTGACCTCCAGGAAACAGTCTATCTTCCCAAAGAGGCACCGAGGAGTTTTTTTTGTACTTTCAACAATGATGTAATGGGTTGTTCATCCATTCACTCAACAAACGTTGATTATATACCTATTTTGTGCCAGGCACTATGGGATGCTCTGGAGATGCAAAGAAAACTGAGCTATTGTCCCTGTCCTGAAGGACACAAGTCTTACAACACCCCAGATCTGTTATGTCCACTGGGCATGTCCCCAGAGAACAATCTTCACATTTGTGAATGCCACTGTGGGACATGATGTTCCCCGTAAAACACAGTAAAGCAGAATTTAACTTTTTAAGCGATTCCTCCAGATCTTTAAGGAGTTATTGTCAAGGACCTATACCCCAAGGAGAGGGTGAGGGGGCCTTGCACAGGGTGCAGATGAGCCAGCTACTCAGCACTCCACACCCCAGCCCTGCAGCGTGCCCAGAGTAGATTATTTTACTTTGATGCTGTTTCTCCTTTTGGCTGCCCAGCACTCACCCCCTTCCTCCTAACAACAGCTCCCTGCACACCATCAGGGGAACTGTGCCACCCACCCTCTCTCAGCCCACTCAGCTTGGGGGGTGGTCAAGAGACCCAGGCCAGGCAACCAGAGTGCCGAGTTGCCCAGCATCAGCACTTCTGGTTTAGGGGCGAGCACCTGACCCAGGTCCACCCAGTCAGCGTAACTCCTTCTTCTGGGACTGTCCAGATCTGCGCAGTCCACCTCGCCTCACAGTGAGCATCATTCCCCAGGGACAAAGCCCTGCCTGAGCACTACATGATGCTGACCTAGGACCATATTCTGTGCCCCAGGGAGGCTCCAGCCCCTGAATTTCAGGTGTCTCTGGGCCTTAAACTCAGACGTTTCCCCAGCGCCTGCTATGTCCCTGGCAAGCCCCACAGTGGCTACACAAGTGTGCTCGAGAACATCTGCCTTTCCCTCACTTCTCTCCCCTGCCGTCCTCCGTGGATGGTGCCTGCCCCTTTAAGAGTGGAGCTGAGACAGGAAAATCAGAACACTTCCCTCCTGCCAGGGCCTCAGTTTCTGCATTCACACTGCATAGTTAGGGTGTCCCAACAGTCACTGTTCCCTGTGAAAAACACGTGCAGCATCTGGTTCACTGGGGCCAGACACCCCCCGACCCCTGGCCCCGGCCCCCACGGAACAGGAAGGCAAGTCCCAAATGACAGGGACCAGCACGCCCATGAAGGCGGAGGGAAGGGATTTCTACAAAGCTTGGTGGTCACCTCCCTTAAGTAAAATATTTCACTCTCAAACATGAAAAAAAAAATTTTTAACTGAGAAATTGGATAGCAAAACAATGTGGAAGTTAATCACCAGTTCAGGCAGTAAGGATTCACGGTGGGACACAAGGAAAGATGCAGTGTTCACTCACTGCCTGCAGGAGCCACTCCCAGGGCAGAGAAGGGGAGAAAGAGCCATTTCACAACCCTTGCTTTTGTAAAATGTGAGGGTAAACATTTTTAAAGGCTAGGAAAAATTGTTAATACAGATAAGCAAATTTTCATCATTAGTTTTGAAAACATAATCAGAAATATTCTTCTTTCAAATGCAAGAATTCAGGGAGTGTTTCTCTGTAAAGGCTCTTGGATACACGCATGTCTACACCCATAAATCCCAGGGATTCCAGCCAGCCAGGAAGCAAAGCGTGGCTCCTCCAGGGAGCTCCACTTCCTGGGGCTACTGCCTTGTTGGGGGCAGGGGGTGGGCTGTGTGTACACAAAAGGTGTGCATCACATGTGCAAGTGGCAGGTGTAAGTGCACATGTAAATGGAGTGTGCAAGCCCATGACTGGTGTGTGAGCACACGTGAGAGGTGTGACTGGTGGATGTGCGCATGTGCACTGAGCTGAGGTGGAGGGAAGGTGCCGGGAGCAGCTGGCCCGGCCATCTTCACCCAGATGTGCAGCAGACAAATGCTTATGCCCCATGGTTGGCAGGCACGAGGAGGGCCCCAAACTCTCCCATCCATGCCTGTTCCTGGGCCTGACGTCATCACTGACACTTTCTTTTGAGTTTAGGAATTGCTAACACATATATCCTTCTGAAAAGGCACATGCCTCAAAAAGGACACATTCACTTTCATTGACACCTACAGAAAACTGGTTATTAGATCCCTTTCACCCAACAGAGAGCAGGCTCTTGGGATCACCCTTCTGAAAGGCGAAGCAGGATGAGAGGGGAAGAGGCAGGACACACACACAAACAGGCCCAGGGGTAGCCCTTAATCCAGCTGGTGAGGCCAGCCCTCCCCACACTCAGGGGAAGGGGCCCGTCTGTGGTGGGCTCAGGGTGAGGAGGGATGAGCCAGGCCCTGAGACTACAGTGGGAAGAAGCCTGTCTGCTTTCTCCTGGGCCCCTCCAGGCCAGACCCCTCCCCACTCAGGGCATCTCATCCGCGGATGCTCGCCTGGATCTCGCACTTGGCCTGGGATCCTCCCCAGCCAGTCAGCCCTTCCCTCCAGGGCACAACATGAGCCCAGAAACACGAGGGGCCTACTGGTGGGAAGCAGCCCTGGCCCTGAGAATTTAGATAGAAATTCTACCATCTCTATTCTTTAAATGAGAAAAGTAAGACACAAAGGGATCAAGAGACCTCTTTGAGGCTCGAGTATGAAGGCACATGCGGAAGTGAGAGAGGTCACAAGCCCGCCAGTTCTTAGTTAGCTGCCCATGCCTACAGTCTCCCCCGAAAATATCCCCAACATTTTCCCAAGAAGCAAAAAAACTATTCTTCCAAAAAAGATAACTTGCAGGAAAGACACAGCAAGTTGCCTCCAATGTCCATTCTCCTCTTCCTCCTTAGTAATAGGCCCAGGACGCTGACCCTAGTTGGCACGGGGCTGTCTACCTCCCTTGCAGCTAGGTGTAGACAGGGTTCAATTCTTGCCAACAAGATACAAGGACAAAGTCTGATGAGGAGTTCGCAGGAAGTTTACCCTCCTCCAGCCTGGTGTCTGGAAGGCGCAAGAGTTGGCTGCACCTCTAGCTGCCATCCTAGATGTATGCCCCTGGGGGCCTCACTCTCAGGATGGCAGGGCACGAGCTCTGACCACCCACCTCTGGACCCCAGGACATGAAAGAGAAAGAAATGCCCTCTTGACTAAGCCTCTTTTCCTTCAGATTTTTTCTGTTATACACAGCCAAATGTTAACCCTAACAATTCTACCATTCCCCACTTATATCCAACGGTGGAGAATGTCACCATCTTGGAGTGCTGAGAGCTACAAATAAGGAAGGATACTATTCTAGATGTAAGTACATTTACAGTCCCATTTTTCCAGAAAGAGACCTTTAAATAAAGCATTCTCAAATTTACCCTGGGCTCCAGGCTAAGGTGAGCACATTCTTACAAGAAATGATAAGCATAGTTTCATTCTGTTGCAGAATTATTTTATAAAACAGTGCCTCCCTAATCTAATCAACATTTATAATCCTAAAAAAGCTAACCAATCCTATTTCTAGGTCTATCTGGGTAGCAACCTCAAAAAGCCTTAATATACTGAATTCCCGTTTACTATCCCCAACATTTAATAGGTTGGCTTGCATATTCAGTGCAGACAAATCTAGGTTATGAGGTAAAAATAGCCCCTGTTTTTATTCATTACAGTTAGTCCATTAAATAAGGTTCACAGGCTCAGCCATGGGCAGCTAGTTGCCATGACAAACACTGGTACAATCCTTAACAGTTTAAAAACGGCCAACCTGTGGGAATGTAACACTGGTCAGATCCTGTGATGCCCACTTCCAAGAAATAACACAGCGATTACTGCCCTGAAATTTGATCCTATCTCATCTACTCCTGTTTGAAGTGAGTCCATTCCATTACCAGCTTAGAACACTCTGCTAGAAAAGGGGCTGAGGCTGTGCTAGCTGTTGTAAGGAATATGGACCTGCACACCGGACAGATGTGGCCCCGATGCCCTGAGAGCATCAGATCCCAGGCACACACGGGCACACAGCCCAATGGTCAAGCCCCCAGTACAAAAGCCAATGTCATCCAGGTTAGAAACGGATGGAGATAACTTTAAAACCTGGATGCTTCTTAACAACCAAGTCAGTACAGGAGTGGTACTGCTATCAAAGAAGCATCCTTTCTGTCTGAGCCGGTCAACCAACCCGCAAAAGGCCCCTCGCTGCTTCACAATCCATCTGGCTGGCTCTTCTTCTCTCTTCGACCAACAAGGTTAATACCCAGCTTGGTAAAGATATTTGACTAATTAAAGAATGATTAAATAATTAAGTTAACTCAAAATGCAAAGATCTTCCTCCCTCCAATAAAGTTACTGCAAATACCATACACCTCGAAGGCACCTCTAATGATAACCACAAAACATGTGTCTTGGGCAATCGCTGGTAGCATGCCGACAAGTTGGAGGACTATTTGAACTACTGAGTAAGCCAGTTTCTGTTCTCGTGAGCTCTGTAACGTTTCATGGAGAAGGACACGCAAATGAAGAAGGTGAAAGCTTCTGGCAACGGCGGGAGCCCTGAAACACGTCCAGGGTTCTTCCTGAAGGGACAGCACTCATGGAGTTGTCTCCACCTGAAGCGCTTTCTTTTTTTTTCTTTTTAATCAGTTTATGCTTTAACTAATAACTTTAAAGCCATGCACCCTTTATGTAGAAGATCAAGAGTGGCTAATAGGAAATAAAATAACTCAAATATAGAGCAAAAGGAGGTCAAAGAGAGGTAGATGGAAAAGTCAGGGAAGGATGCCATGCTGCAACAAAGAGACAGTCCAAACCTGAACCAGACAACAAATGTGAAAAAATTATCAGGGGGAAATATCAGGGAGTAAAGTGGTCTCCATCAGTCCGTGGGAGAACAACAAGGATCTGGGCTTCAATGTGAAACCTGTAGTTGTTCTGGGGGGCTGTTTGCAAATGGCGCAGGAGGAAGGATGTGGGGACATGACGCAGGATGGAGGAGCCAGGGAAAGGCGCTGGACGCTCCTGGGACCAGGAGGAGTTTGGTAACTTCTCCATGGCCATCTCTGGGGTACTCCAGGGTCTCTGACACTAAGCTGCTTTACTCTAGAAAGCTACTGCTGAATCACTGCAGAGGGAGAGAAAGTGAAAGAGTCAAGAGGCAGGAGTTTGATTTCCAAGGCCACAGACTAAAGCAGCACTTCCCTAACCAGACACTGTGTGTGTGTGTGTGTCTCACCCCAGTGCCGGCTAAATCAAGAACATGCAACACTTTACCCACGCAGCCCACAGGCACGATCACAACTCCACTTCCATGTCGGATTGGGGGCCGAGGGAGGGGGAAAGAAGGGACCCACCTTCACTGGATGAACGAGGAAGGAGGTGAGATTCGGGCATGACTCCACCAAGTTGCCAGCAAGTTGGTGGGCAAAATCCAAACATGCCCTTCTCTTCAACCTGAGGAGACCACTGTCTACCAGCAAGATTTTTCCCTAACGCCGATCCATTCACCCACGTCTCTCTCCTCTTCCAAACCAGAGGAGTAACGACGTCAGGAAGATTCTGGGGTATCTTGACATTTCTTTGCTGATAGCCCAACCTTAATTGGGCTCTGTCAATTATTCCATTTTATCAGCCATTTGATTATCACTCTAAATGTAACGTGATCATTTTGTTTGACATCTGTACACGCAGAACACAGGAAAAGCAATGAATAAGAAATGTGAAAATACTCAACATTCCACCACATACAATCACAAGTTTTTAAGCGCTTTAAAAAAAAGTGTCAGTAGAAGACTTAGCTGGGCCAGTGACTGCCCAACTTAAAGTTTCTGAGCCCAGACCCCTCCCACTTCCCTCTCCCCCTCTACCCACATCCTTCTCTGACCTTTGCTGGCGGTCCCTTGCCTCTCACAACCTCCTTCTTCTGCAATATTTCCCCTCTAAGGTGCCCTGGCCAGGAGTCAGAGATGGGATGTACTTCAGCCTTTAGAGTACATTTTTCAATAGGGGCACCTTGGGAAAACGGAATCATCAAGACTATCAAGTCCAGTGAGGAGACACTGAGTCTCTTGCGAGACGGTAACTTCCCACCTGTGCTGGTCCAGAGCACCACAGTTCACAGACCTCTCTGGCTTATGTTATTTAATCCACACAACCCTCCTTGAGCCGGGCACTTTACCCATGTTACAGATGAGAACGTTGACTCAGGTTCATGTCCAGCACTTTTGCTTCCCACAATCCAACTTACCCCCACCCCCAAAAAACAGACACAGACACCCCAAAGCCATTAATGCATACGCTTTGTGACACAAACCAGACTAACACCTGCACTAAGTAATGCATACCACACCTGTCCCAAAGTCGCCCAAAGGTGACTTAGGAGTTGTCCTATTATAGTTAAGCCACACAGGATTGCAGGGAAGAACCACAAGCAACAATGGCGGATCCAGATACCCCTCTGTCTGTCTGTCTGTCTCTCTCTCTCTCTCTCTCTCTGTAGGCAGACATATATGACCCACCCTATGAGGAGAAGGATGGGTCAAGCATCTGGAGTTAAATTTTAAACTTCTGACAAATCGACACACTCCTTGCCATTGCCACCCCATCTCTCAGAGTGGCCATGATAAGGACCCCCAATATCTTCAGGAAGATCTGGCCCAGGTGGTCAAATACCACAGACAACAAACCAGAGCAAGACCACAAGGTTTGGACCGTTTTCTTGCTGTCCTCGTGGGCTCCGGCTCCATGCCTGCTGGCCCACACTGCTAAAAGGCCTCTCTCACTTTAGATCACTGGTTCTCCACCTACGGCAAGTGACAGGCCCGCGAGGTTCTGACACAGCCACAGGCCTCTCCCCTGGAAAAGTCCCCGGGTGTGTATACATGTCCAGTGTGCCCGTGTGCCCCCTCCTCCCTCTGCTCAACCCTTGGGTTTGACACATCTTTACCAAAACCCACAGTAAGAAACCATCACATTGTGACAATACCCAAACGTATACCACATGCAGATGACTAAGTTTTACCAAAAAATGCTAAGCCTTCCTGTAGGAAATATACTTGTATATTTTCTATTTTATTTCAAAAAAAATGTTAAATGCTTGTTACAACCTCAAATTGATTTCACAAACCACTGCCGTTGGAAAAACACTGTTCTGGACCCTTCAGGCTGTCTCCAACTCAGCAGTTAGCACTGATATGGTAGAGAGTTCAGCGTGAGACTGTTTCTAAACATCATTTTTATGTATCAAGACCCTTAAAACCCTGCAAAGTCAAGAAAATCTAGAAATACCTCAGCTCACTAGTTCCAGGAAAACTCTGGAACAGTGGGCTACTTTGATCTCACAAATTACCCCTTGGAGGTGGCTATTTGACTTCACCCAAACATAAAGCTGGAGCTGTACTTGCCAAAGGGGACAGTAAAGCAGGTCATACGGGGCAAAGCCAGAGAGAACTACAAACTGCCCTTAAAAGTAGTCCCTCAGGCTGTCTCCAGGCCAATTCCTTAAATATCTGCCAAGCCCCGGTAACTGTACTGCTCTCAACGGTTTCTAATTGAGCAAGGAGTAGCAGAGTATGCAAACCCCACACAGCTGAACACACTTCGGGATGGCCTCAGAAGGTGAGTCATAAGGGCCACCCGGCCCAGTGGACCAGAGATGAAACCTGGGGCTGCGGTGTCATCAGTGCTGCTTCCTCTAGCACCGAGTCCTGCAGGGAGGATGCGGGGCACACTCAGAGGAGCTGGAGAGGCTGCAGGCAGTGGGGCTGGGGAACTCAGCTGGGGCACAGGACAGGGGTAGCCAAGCAGAGCAAAGGTGTCCACAGGCTCCTTAAACACTTCCCAGACCCCTCAGTTCACAGTGTGCACTGAGCACCCCACATTCACTTTCCCTTCTCCCTATTCCAGGAACTATCCTCTCTCGATTCAGGAAAAGCCAGCCCCATCTCCAGCTGGGGGGAGTTGGGGGAGAAGGGTCTGGATTAGACTAAGAGAGCAACTCTCAAACTTGCCTGGTATCAGAATCACCTGGAGAGCTGGTTAAAAACCAGCCTGCTGGGCCCCAACCCAGAGATTCTAACTCAGCAGGTCAGGGTGGGGCCTGAGACTGTGGTCCTAGCAAGTCTCAGGTGACATCAATGCTGTCACACGTGGGGGAGCACTCAGGTCAATCAGCACACAGCACTCTCACAGCGTCGAGCTCTTGGTCCAGGGGAGGCCACAGGATCCTCCCTGCTCCCACAGACCAGAGGGAGGACTGGTAGACACTGTGGCCGGGGATGGACAGGAGCAGGGAACATGCAGGTCCACTGACCCTGAGGACCACTCATAATCACGAGGCGGCTGACCCCGGGATGAAACCAGCAGTGATGGCTGGAGAGGGGAGAAGAATCTAGATCCTCATGAAACTGTGAAACTGTTGATAGAGCAGAACTCCACTTCTGTGAGATGATGAATGTCCTTATTGTTTACTTGGCAACCCAAACCACCCCAACTGACACATCCCATAATCCAGGGAGACTCTTGAACTGGGCATCCCTGTGTCCATAGGACCCTCTTCTCCACAAACACCCACCTGCCTAAATGTATTTCCTTCACACTTCCAGAATTTGCACACCTAGGTCATCCTTCTTGAAAACTCTAATTAATGGGTTAGAGAATGCACCATTTGAAATGCAAGCAACACAGGAGAGGGAAGGAAGGGTGCTCCACATCCAAGAGTGAATTAATTTTATCTGACAGTGGCTCTAAGAGCAGCTGTACGGGGGCTATAGTGGAGGCGTGAGGACAGGGAGCAGGAAGGGAGGCAGGGAGTTTTCAGGAGACCTCAGAATCCTGCCTTGTAACTGCAACAGGAGGGCGCCAAGGGGCACTGTGAGGTGGGGAGAATTACTAGGTATCTGAGGGGAGGCTCAGAGAGGGGCCCAGGAAGGGCACTGAGAGGAGCTGAACGCTTTCCTCCTCAAGAGGCACCCTCCCCTCCTTCTGGAGGCCAGAGGACACCCCTCTGTCTTCCTGACTCTATTCCAGAAAATGGACACCTCATCTTTATCACCATAGCATGACCCTCCCCTACTGGACACTTCCTGCTTCCAAGGCCTTCACCCGGTGAACCTCACTGAACAGACTCCATATTGAAAGGCCTGCAGGGTCTCACCTGCCCCAGGTTAGGGGCTGTGGGCAAACACAAGGGCCAGCTGGGCGGGCTGGCAGGCACGTTATAGGGCATGAGCAAGGTGTGTGCAGAGACCACAAGGAGGAGATGAGCGCACAGCTCCTAGGGGCCTTGGTTTCCCATGTCCCAGCCAAGTGATGACAAAAGGGATGGTTAAAAGATTAAACCCACAGAGATAACGCTGCTCTAATTCAAAGTTCCACACTGCCCACACGTGCTCTACAAGCGAACTCATCATAAAGGCTCACCTCCCAGAGTGCTCAGCAGGTACCAGGTGCCATTCCAAGCCTTGACATGCATTAATTCATTTAACCTCCCAACAAGCCTCTGAGGTAACTACTGCCATGAGCCCAGTTTTACAGATAAGAAAACCGAGGCACAGAAAGATTAAGCTACTTGTCCAAAGCCACACAGCTAGTTGGAGGCTCACAGGGAGTTTGGCTCCAGAGTCCACAATAGTTCCAGGAACAAAATAAATAGCCTTGAGAAATGTGTATGCTCAACAAAAAGAGCCGAATACAAAAGTTCCTTACCTATAAATCAAAATACTAAAAACAGAAAGAGTTGATATTGAGGACTCTAGGTAATTATTTTTCATAGTTACATTGATACATAAAGTAAAGCATGTATTTTAAAATCGTGTGAAGGAAGCTATGTGATTTAATGGAAATGGCACTAGATTCAGACAGACCTGGGTCTGAATGCCAGTTCCACCTCTGACAACCCCCCTGGGTGGATGCCTTAACCACGCCTGACCTCAGCTTCCTCCTCCATCCCACAACTCCCCTCCTCACAAGACCTTGCAGAGGATGCATCTGGACACTTGGCCAGCGGCCTGGAATGCAGGGGGTGCTCAGAAAATGTTAGTTTCCTTGTCTTTAGGATGAAAAATGCATCACACTTAAAAGAGACTTCTAAGTCTGCCAAGAATAAATGTCCAAAGTTATAGCAACTTCCACAATCCAGTAAGATAAAGAAAAACAACCTAATAAGAAAAAATGGGCAAAGGATATGAACAGATAATTCAGAGGCTAAAATACAAACTAGCAAGAAAAGGTTTTCAATATTTTTGGTAATTTGTGAAATGTAATTAAAACAATAATGTCTTCTTTATCCATTAATGTGCCAAAAATTAACAAGATGTATACTCTTCAGTGTTGGCCAAGTTAAAGGGATAGACAGTTTCACACACTAATGGAAGGAGTACAAACTGATAAAGCCTCTTGGAAGTGGGGGGCAATTTGGCGAAGCTATTTGTTTAAAATTACTCTCTGGCCCAGAAATTCTACTTCTATGGATGTAGAAGACTGAAATATTTGTGAGTGTAAACAATGACATAAGTCACAGATTTCCCACTATTTTTAGAGCAGAGAATTGAAAACAACCTAGATGCCCATCGATGAAGGATAGTTAAATAAATTACGGTACACCCATACTCTGGAATACATACCCAAAAAAGGCAAACTTTTCATGTCAGTACATATAGGTCTCCAGGACACAGCATTAAATTTAGAAAGCAAATCAGAGAAAATTTCGTATAATGTGTCTACATTTATGCTTACAATGAGAGCATACGTCCACTGAAAAGGCATAGAAGCAACGTCATCTCAGTAGCAATGAGCACACCCAGCACCCAGATCTTGGTTTTTAAATACCATTCTCCACTAAATGGAACTAGGACTCTTTGGAGAAATGGCTGATTGCAGGGCTGGAAAGTACAAGCTGAATCTTGAAGGTTTTGTGCCAGAAAGTAAAGAAGTCCTCAAAGAATGAGAAGGACATGTCAAAAGGACATAAGAGATAGCCTGATGGGGCTCCTGCAGGACCCATGTGGGACAATATAAGCAACAAAGCAAAGAGTGAGAGTAACAGACTATCATCTATATGCATAAAACAGGAAATTCATGAGTGTAGAGAAGCAAATCAAAGAATAAATACGGGAGAAAGAGAAGTTCTTCCTTTCAGTACAGTTCCAACTGGTAAGTGTGGAAAGAAGTATAGAATTAGAAAATCACCACCTGTCAATTATCATAATAGCCCATTCAGGTAAGAATCATCGATGGATTCTAAAACTAGTGGGTGAAGGTATGAGGAGTAACGTATATTTACATAGTCTCAAGTTACCTTACTATGCGACACACGTTAACTACAAAAGGAAAAATGGTAACTTTTCTGGGAGTGAACCTGGCAGACACCGCCTTAATCATGTGATCAAAGTTAACAAGCCCAGCGAACAGACTAACTGACAGCATATGCCGCCCCTGAGGGCACTCACCAACGAGCCTGCAGCATCACTGCTGGGCTACTCCTGCCAAAGGCACATGATGTGAACCAAACCAGGAGGAAAATGCAGGCAACCTCAAGTTGAGGGCCATTATCCAAAAATCAGGCAGAAGTCTTCAAAACGTCGAGGTCATGAAATACAAAGAAAGACTCATAAACTCTTCCAGATTAAAGGAGACTAAAGGGACAGGACAACTTAATGCAACACATAATCTTAGCTATTTTTTTGCTCTAAAGGACATTACTGGGGCTACTGGCAAGAGATCAAATAATCGAGGTGTAGCAACATTTAATTTCCTGATTTTTAATAATTGTACTGTTGTTAAGTAAGAGAATGCCCTTGTTTATTGGAAATACACAAAGTATTTAGAGGTAAAAGGGCATCAAGTCTGCAACTTACCATTAAACAGTTCAGAAAAAGGTAATCACACACACACAAATATGAGAAAAGGATAAGGCAAATGCAGGAAATGTCAACATTTGGAGAATCTGGGTAAAGGGTATCTGGGAATTCTTTGGATTATTCTTGCAGCTTTTCAGTGAATCTGAAAAAATATTAAAAAAATTTAAACAGAGCAAAGAGTGCATATGTAAAGAAATACAGGTAAATTCCTGGGGATTAGGTTCATTATGGCATTTTCCTTAAAAGCACAGAGAGTCAAAATGAAGCAGGCCTGCCCTGGTGTTAATATTGGTCTCCCCTTGGGGCCGGCCCAGTGGTGCAGCGCTTAAGGGCACACATTCTGCCGCCTGGGGTTCGCCGGTTCAGATCCAGGGTGCGGACATGGCACCACTTGGTAAGCCATGCTGTGGCAGGTGTCCCACATATAAAGTAGAGGAAGATGGGCATGGATGTTAGCTCTGGGCCAGTTTTCCCCAGCAAAAAGAGGAGGATTGGCAGCAGTTAGCTCAGGGGTAATCTTCCTCAAAAAAAGAAAAAAACTGGTCTCCCAAGAATACGTTCTCCTCACAGAGCTTTTGTTCCAGGACACTGGAAAAAGCTGCTTTGAAGGTTCTCTCAAGACCAGCTCATTAATCAAGTCCCACAAAAAAAGCAACAACAAAATCAAGCTTTCTTCACTGCAGATTTGTGCTATTTTTTCCTCCAAGAAAGCCAAAGCATCCTGACACCATGAGTAGGTGATGATGCTATGGGGATTCTTCTGGACTATGTAATCCACAAAGGAGTTTTTCATAAGAAACCAGAATAAAATAATTTTGATGCAAAGTCTCCCCTCCACTCTGTCTTACTGGATTCCTGCGATGTTAAAGCCACGAGGTGGGGATCGGTTGGTCCCACCTGCCTTCCCACTCCATTCCTCTGGGGCATTTGCAGATTTGCCTGCCATAGAGAATGCTCCCAGGTAGGCAGGTGGCTGAAGGGACTTGCAGGGTCAGTAGTCCTCTCTGTCATATACATCCCACCTCTCTGGTGCTTCGAAGTTTACAACAACCTTTCGTGTATATTATTTTATTTCATCCTTTTATTAAAGTGACTTTTAAAAAGTATCAATATTCAGTTTAATGGCAATTGGACAAAATATCTAGTTTCCAAAACAATGAAATAAACTACAAAGTCTACCCTGGACTTCGAGTCTAATTGGGAGACAGGACTTGTACCTGAGCAGATAAACACTCTGAGACAGCATAAGCCTAATGAAAAACAGTTAGATAAGTAAATTAGCTAGTACAAATAGTACCACTAATTCCATTGCTGAGCTCAGCAGAAATACAGCCCTCCTTTCTCTGTGAATTTGTCTGGCATCCATTCGTTTAGCCCCTGTCTTCAGGGCAAACCCTCCCAGTAACTTTGGCTTGTTGCTACAGAGGCGCGTCTACGAGACCCCTCAGGGAACAAGGCCTTGTGGGGTTCCATTCACAGCAACGCCACCCCTGCACAGCATCATGGTATTCTGACACCAAACATCCAAGAGAACCACCATGTGACCTTCCCACGTGGGCACCATCATTCACCTTGCTTCAAAGAAACCAATGAACTGAATCGTCCAGGAGCAAACATTTCAGCAAAGAACCCCAAAGACAAAAGCCCTAGCCTAGGTCCAAAGACAAAATCCCTGTTAAGAAAGACTGTTTTCAACCAAAGAAAAATCAGAATTACAGTTATTCTGTGCACATTTACCAATGCCAAGAGCATCAAGATTCCAAAACAAACTCAGCAAAGTAGGTTCTGTTCTCCCCTTTCAGAGATGAGAAAACTGAGAACCAGTGTGAGCAAGTGGCAGATCCAGGATTCACACCCAAGTCAGCCTGTTCTGTCCCCAAACCCACTGGCTTGCCCACTGTCCACACAACCCACTGTGAACAGAGATGAATCAGGCAGAATTTCACTGCAACATTCAAACTGCCACCCCACCCCCTATTCCCTTGGTTTAGATGCCCTAAGGGGCAGGTGACAAATCAAATTCTACTCTTAAGCAGCCTGCCAACATAAAACACTCCATCTCAAAGCAAAAGACAAGAAGATGGGCTTTACAACTGCCTATACTTTTTTCTTACCCAGAGGAATATTTTCATGATCTGTCATTACGGATCAACTCGGGGCAGGAGGAACACATCATTATGTAATGCCAGAGGGCAGGCGACAAGGGGGAGGGAAAGCCAAGCCATCACCGTTCCGTTCGCCCACAGAGACATAAATTTACGCTTGACATTTTGAGTGTTTCAGTCTTCTATGGCCGACACATGCATAATTGGTTTTTCCACAGACGGTCACAGATCTCTGCAAATTTCTCAGGCCTCAATTAATGGAGTAGCAAAGCCAGAAAAAAATATACACAAAAAGCAAAGATGCCAGGAATATCGTCTGGCGCTATGGGCCGGCAGAAAAGGGAAGAGTTGAGAGAATGGAGACCAGATTTCCTACACCGAGATGCACGGGTTTTTTTTAACCCGGTTATGTTTGCAGCCGAAACACAGCGAGGCCTCCACCGTCTGGAGTGCCTACATCCAGCCCCCAAGACGCACCAAGCAGGCGCCAAGACCCGGCCTCTGGGCGCCGCGTCCAGCATCCCGGCTCGCTGCCACCCGTTCCAGCTCTGCACAACCCTCAGCCCGAGCCCGCCCGCGTCTTCGTCTTGCTGGGGGTCGGCCAGGGTCGGACTGTTCCCCAAAGACGCAACCGCAGGTGAACCGCTAGGCTGTGCGATTTCCATGACAACCGCGGGCGCCGTCCCCGTCGGGCGCACCGGGTGTTGGGATGCGCGCCGAGCCCCGCCCCGCCCGGGTGCATCCCGGTCCCTCGCTCCCGCAGCCGCCGCGTCACCCCCGGCCCGGCCCGGCTCACCCACCTGGCGCACCCCGGCCCGCGGCGCCCGCGCCCTGCCGCCCCGCCGTCCTCGGTCCTGCCGGGCCGCGTGCCCGCGCCCCGCCTCAGCCGAGCTGCCGCTTGGTGCCGAAGCCGCGGACTGCGCCCCGGCTCCAGGTGCTGGTCCTCCTGCTCCGGCCCGCGGCGCCCGCCCCGGCCGCGAACCCGCCGCCCGCGCCGCAGCCCCAACCTCGCCACCGCCGCCGCCGCCGCTCCCGCTCCAGAGGCCCCGCGCAGCCCCGCCCCGGCCACGGCCCCTCGCCGCGCATGCGCGCTCCTTGAGCGCCCGCCCCGGGCCCGCCCCCACTCCGTGGCTCCGCCTCCCGGGCTGTCGGGCTGGTGGTGCGGGCTTCCACTCCCGGGCTCCCGCAAGAGCCGACTGTCAGCTCGAGCTCAGTCGTCTGCGCTTTCGCCTATCAGGCAAACTGAGGCTGCTGAGGCCCTGACACACCCCTGGGGAAGAAGGTTCCATGGAAGAGCCGCGACCAGGCCGTTTGTCCCCAGGGTCAGCGCGCTTTCCGTGATGCAAATATACGCAGTCCCTGGGAGACGCTTAGGAAACTGAACGTTCAGCCCAGAAACAAGCCCAGTTAAAGTCGTGCTTTGAAAATACAGATGAGCAAAAAGGAGAGAGAAGCTGCTGACATCCTTCCATACCTAAGCTGGCAGATTGGATAGATATACATTTGTAGACCTTCACCCAATATCAGCTGCTTACGCTTCTCCTCCAAAGTTCTGTTTTTCCATAGGAAAAAAAAAAATACAGTCGTCAGAAGTTTTGGAAGAAATTTTTCACTTTAATATGACTTTAAACCTTAATATTTCTGCTTAAGCAAGGGTAAATACTGGACTGAATATAAACATTTGTCTTGATTACGTTAAATTTTATCAGAAAAAAATTTCTCCTTAAAAATTCTTAAATGAAAACTACTTTAATTCAATATGCCAGAACACTTCTAGGTCAGAGGTCACATCCCTCAGGTATAAAAACAAGCATTTATAATTTGCTTTAAAAAAGAAAAGCTATTAACCTGTTAGAAATGAAAATTAAACAAGAATTCTCTGATCTCATTTAGAATTAGATCTGAACCTCCCCCGTGTCACCAAAAACCAAATGCAGACAATAGTCTGGAATAACAATAAGCAAATATAAAATTATTTTTAAAGTTCAATTTCTGACTTTTTAGTTTATTTATCCTCTGAAAAGTAATTTATTAACGAAACACTTTTTATTATTTCGTCAGATAAATGGAAAGAGATATTGGCAGAACTTTAACCATAGCATAAACTTAACGCCAAGGAAATCAAACAAACTTGTGGAAATGCAAAAATATTTTTATATTTTATTTTCCAAAATTTTAAGATGAACAATATACATGGTGTACCTGAGACAGCCCAAATTTATATCTTTTATCCAGCAAAATTATTGGTTGCGGCCCTGTTCACTCTCAAAAGTGTTCAGACAATACATTTTATGGCTATGCTAGCTTTAATCAAGCCAAGAGAGTTTTTAAATCATTAGCTTTAAAAAAAGAAACAAATTTAAATTCACAAACATTTAAAAATAGACATCAGTCTAATTTCAACGATTCATTCCTTTAGCATAGTAACAAACACTGAATGAGGGTCAGGCGTCCAATAACATTTGTCACTTGACTGCTGTGTAAATCAGGATAGTCTTAAAAGATTAATCACATTTTCAGTGTGGCAAGGAATGGGAGCCCAGTTCCGCTCTAGAGCAAACATCAAGAGCAAAGGGGGCCAAGTTTGCTAGTAAACGTGGTGCTGTGTACTCCGTAAGCATCCCAGCATGATAGAAGAAAGTATCCTAGAAGTGTGCTGGGGGAAAGGTATCCCCATAGAAGCTCTCAGCACGGGGTCCCAAACAGCAGCATGAACATCCTCTCAGAACTTGCTAGAAATGCAAATTCCCAGGCCCTGTGCCAGACCTGCTGAATCAGAAACTCTGAAAATGACACCAATAATCTATATTTTAACAAGCTTTCCAGGAGATTCTGATAAACAAGCAGACCTAGTTAATCTATGTACACTGAGTAAGCTGATTTAGGTAATCTATACAGTCATGAGCCACAAAACGATGTTTTGGTCAACAACAGAACTGCATATATGACAGTAGTCCCATAAGATTAAAATGGAGCTGAAAAATTCCTATGGCCTAGCGACGCCATAGCCATCCTAATGTCCTAGCACGAGACATTACTCACGTGTTTGTGGTGATACTGATGTAAACAAACCTACCATGCTGCCATCATATAAAAGCGTAGCACATACAATTATGTACAGTATGTAATACTTAATGATGATAAAAGACTGTTACTGGTTTATGTATTTACTATACCATACTTTTTATCACTGTTTTAGAATGTACTCTTTCTACTTATAAAAAAAGTTTACCGTAAAACAGTATGCTGTGTTACACTAGCAGCAGCCTCATACATCTCATATTTACTGTTTCTCGATTGCATCATTTTCTCTTGTGCTTGATTTAATCTAGTGTTCTGTTCATCATGGCTCCTAAGCATAAAAAATCCACTGCTAATGTCACTAGTAAGAGGCCACATCGAGTGATTGACCTGGTAACAAAATTAAAAATGATTAAGGACCCTGGAGATAGAAGATCAGTGATGGTTATTGCTCTCCAGTCAGGCATGCCCCGGTCCACCATAGCTGTGATCCTGAAGAACAAGAACAAAGTGATAGAAGCTGTTAAAGGATCTGCTTTATTGAAGGCAACAAGAACAACAAAAATTAGAGAAGGGCCATCAGACATGGAGAAACTTCTAATGACCTGGATTGAAGACCAGACACAGAAGTGTACCCCTCTCAGTGCTATGACGATCACGGCCAGGGCAAAAAGTTAGTGATGTTGAAAGAAAAGACTGGACCCTACTACGATGTTGAATTTACTGCGGCTCTGGGTGGCTTAAACAATTCAAGAATCATTGCTCATTACATCATGTGAAAGTGAGCGGTGAGTCTGCGAGTGCTGATGTGACGGCAGCTGAAGCATTTTTGGAAACTCTACATATGCTGGTTGTGGAGGAAAATCACTTGTCAGAGCAAATATTCGATATGGATGAAACCTCCCTGGTGACAGATAAAAACTCAACTGTTGGTAGTGAACACAATGCAGCCTACACAGAAACTGAAATATAATAACATACACCTGAAATTTATATAACATTATAAGCCAATATGACCTCAATAAAATAATTTTTTAATAAAAGATGCAGAGGTGGAAGACAGTGATATTGGTGATCCTGATTCTGTGTAGGCCTAGGCTAATGTGCATGTTTGTGTCTTAGTATTTAATAAAAAAGTTTAAAAAGTATAAAATAAAAATAAAAAATTTTAAAATAGGTAAAAGCTTATAGAATAAGGATATAAAGAAATAAGATATTTTTGTGCAACCATACAATGTGTTTGTGTTTTAAGCTAAGTATTATTACAAAAGAGTCAAAAAGTTTTAAAAAATTAAAAAGTTTATCAAGTTACAATAAGCTGAGGTTAATTTATTATTGAAAGAAGAAAAATCTTGTTTTACAAATTTAGCATAGCCTAAGTGTACAGTGTTTATAAAGTCTGTCATGGTGTACAGTGATGTCCTAGGCTTTCACACTCACTGACTCACCCAGAGTAACTTCCAGTCCTGCAAGTTCCATTCATGGCAAGTGCCCTATACAGGTGTACCACTTTTCATCTTTTATACTGTATTTTTCCTGCACCCTTTCTATCTTTAGATATGCTTAGGTACACAGAACTTACCATTGTGTTACAATTGCCTACAGTATTTGGTACAGTAACTTGCTGAGCAGGTTTGTAGCCTAGGAGCAATAGGCTATACCATAGAGCCTAGGCATGTAGTGGGCTAGACTGTCTAGGTTTGTGTAAGTACACTCTATGATGTGCACACAATGACAAAATCACCTAACGACACGTTTCTCAGAACATATCCCCATCAGTAAGTGACACGTGACTACATATGATAACTAAGAGCTGAGCAGAGTTAATTTGGGGACTAGAAATAACCTACATGAGAATTTCTTTTTGGGCCATTAAACATGATTTATTTATATGTGTACGTGTTTTCATTGGAGAATATACGTAACTTTGAAAACCAATAGCCCTACTGCCATAGTAGTTGTGAAGACCAGCAGCCTAGCAGCCACTGGAGGAGCAAAAAAGATTTGGAGCATGTCAGTGAGACCTACCACCAGAGACTTTGTCACTATTTGACTGGTCTGGCAATTCACTGGAAAAGCTCCTTTCTCAGGGCTTGTCTTTAATTGACCTGACTCAGAGCTTACTCTGTGCAAATGGCCCTATCCCCAGGGTATTTGGTGAAAGCTATAAGCAACAGTTGTTTAACACTGCAGCTGCCTCAGGTGGTGACACCATTTGGAGCTAAGAAAATGCTGACCAAATAGCTTAACAGGAAATAATGAGGAATAGATGTCCATAGAGGGTCTTTGGAAAGATCTGACATATTTCTGAAAATGTAAAGGACACACACATGTGAACAACTGTGCAAACACTCAGGAAAGACTTGAGAAGGCCATAATCCCTCACTTCTGGCTGACCCTGAGGCTTTGAGCAAGCAAGTGAAGGCTAAGGCAGAGTTGTAAACTGCCTGCCTGAGCATTGACGACATGCCTCGAAATACACACAGAACCCCCCCACAAAGACGGGAAGACATACTGGTTCCAGCATTTGCGATTATCTTTGTCTAATCTTGAGCAAATCATTAAGTTAACCAAGGAAGAACTTCAGTGGCTAAAAATGACAGAGGATACAGACTTTACTGAATTATTCCAAGAGAGTCACTAAACTAACAAAAAGCAACAACACCCTGGGGTAGAGGGAAATATGATTTCCAGAATTGCCACATTCTATTGTTTAAAATGTCCAGTTTTAAACAAAAAACTATGAGACACATACAGAAATAGGAAAGAACACAGGCTAAAGGGTAGTCAATAGAATATCCATGAGAAAACACAAATGTTGGACTTAGCAGACAAAGACTTTAATTCACTTATTATAAATATGTTCATGAACTAAAATATGTTCAAAGAACCAAACAAAGCCGTACAGCAAAAATTAAAAGAAAATATGAAAGCACCGAAAAGAGAATATCAATAAAGAGATAGGAATTATAAAAAAAAAGAACCAAACAGAAATCCTACAATTAAAAGGTATAATAACTAAAATGAAAAATCTGTTAGAGGGGTGCAACAGCAGGACTGAGCTGGCAGAAGAAAGAATTAGTGCTTGAAGACAGGTCAATCGATATTGCCTAGTCTAAGGAACATAAAGGAAAAAGAACGAAGAAATGTGAACAGAGCCTCTGTGATCTGTGGGACACCATCTAGCATATCAACATATACATAATGAAAGTCCCAGAAGGAGGGAAGTGAGAAAGGTACAGAAAAAATATTTGAAGAAGTAATGGCTAAAACTTCCAAATTTGATGAAAAGTGCTAATCTCCACATCAGAGAAGTTCAATAAATTCCAACTAGGGTAAACTCAAAGAGATTCACACCTAGACACATTACAATCAAAAGCCAAAGATCGAGAGAATCTTGAAAGCACCAAGCAAGAAGCAACTCATCATGTATAAGGGCTCCTCAACAAAATTAACAGCTGTTTTCTCACCAGAAACCATGGAGTCCAGAAGGCAGTAAGATGACATATTCAAAGTACCAAAAGAAAAAGGCTATAAACCTAGAATTCTGTATTCAGCAAAACTCAGTTTCAAAAATGAAGGAGAAATTAAGATATTCCCAAATAAACAAAAAACTGAGACAATCCTTTGCTAGCAAACCCACCCTATAAGAAATAGTAATGGGAGTCCTTCAGGCTCAAGTGAAAGGACACTAGAGAGTAACTAAAATTCACACAAAGAAATAAAAAATAAAGGTAAATACAAAGGTAAAAATCAGTTTGTAATTTTTTCTTCTTTTCTGATTTAAAAAAATATTTTCTGATTTAAAAAGGTTTTCTTCTCCTCTCTGATTTAAAAGACAGCTACAAAAACTATCAATATAAATCTGTGTTGATAGGATCACAATGTATAAAAGATATGTATTCAACGATAGTACAAAGGAGTGGGGAGAAAACAGCTTAATTGGAGAAAAGTTTGCATATACCACTGAAATTAAGTTAATATTAACACAAACTAGATTGTTTTGAATTAAGGTGATAAGTGTAATTCCCAGGACAAACACTAAGTGTAGACAGAGATAGAGATAGAGATAGATATTAAAAGAAAGAAAGGAACTAAAATAGTATACTAGAACATATTTATTTACCACAAAAGAAAGCAATGATAGAGGAAGAGAGAAACAAAAAGGACATAAGATATATAGAAAACAAATAGCAAAATGGCAAACATAAGTCCTACCTTATTGCAAATTTTATTAACTGTAAATAAATTAAAGACTCCAATTAAAAGGCAGAGATTGGCAGATGGATTAAAAAAACAAAACATGATCCATCTGTGTACTGTCTACAGAAACAAACTTAAAATTCAGAAGTATAAATAGGTTGAAGGTAAAATGATGGACAAAGTATACCATGGAAACAGTTACCATCAGAGTGCACGGTGGGGGTGGGGAGTTATTCTAACATTAGACGAAACAAACTTTGAAACAAAAAACTATTACTACAGACAAATGAGGACATTTTATAAGAGGGTGAATCCATATGGAAGATATAATAATTATAAAGATAATGCTTCCAGAAGAGAGACCCAAAATACATGAGGCAAAACTGACAGAATAAGTAAGAAGTGGACAACGTAAGAGTAGTAGTTGAAGATGACAATACTCCACTTTGAATAATGGATAAAACAATGAGGCAGAAGATTAAGAAGGAAATAGAAGACTTGAACGACACTATAAACCAACTAGACTTAACAGATATCTATAGAACTCTCTGCCCAACAATGTCAGAACACACATACATACTGCTCAATTATACATGAAGGCTTCTCCAGGATAGAATATATGGGAGACCATAAAAAAGTCTCAACAAATTAAAAAGGATTGAAATCATACAAAGTAAGTTCCCTGACCACAATGGTATTAAAAATAGAATTCAGCAACAGAAGGAAATGACAAGTAGGTGGAAATTAAACAACAGAACCTTCAATAACCAAAAGGGTCAAAGAATAACTCAAAAGAGAAGGGAGAAAATATTTTGAGAAAAATTAAAATGAAAGCTCAACATGCCAAAACTTTTGGGATGCAGTTAAAGCAGTGCTTAGAGGAACGTTTATGGCTAGAAACACCTATATTAAAAAAGAACAAAGACCTAAAATTAGTAACCTAACCTTCCTTCTTAAGAAACTAGAAAAATAAATTAAAAGAAGCAGAAGGAAGGAAATAATAAAGATTAGAGTGGAAACAAATGAAATATGGAATAGAAAACCAGTTAGAGAAAAAGCAATAAAACCAAAAGTTGGTTCTTTGAAAATATTAACAATTTTAACAAACCTTTAGCTAGATTTGCCAAGAAAGAGAGAGAGAGAAGGTTCAAATTACTAAAATTAGGAATGAGAGAGGAGACATCACTACTGACCTAGTATAAATAACAAGGACTATAAAGGAAAACTCTGAACAACTTTATTTCAATAAACTCTATGAGTTTAGATGAAATGGAGAAATTCCTGGAAAGAAACAAGCAAATGAAACAAACTCCAAGGAAATAGAAAATAGACCTACAGCAATAAAAAATTGAATTAATAAATTTAAAACATTCCATTAAAAAAAATCCTCAGGCCCAGATGTCTTTACTAATGAATTTTAACAAATATTTAAAGAGTCCTTAGGGGGCCGACTGGGAGGCGCAGTGGTTAAGTGCACACATTCCACTTCAGCAGCCCGGGGTTCGCCAGTTCAGATCCCAGGTGCAGACATGGCACCACTTGGCAAGCCATGCTGTGGCAGGCGTCCCACATATGAAGTAGAGGAAGATGGGCAGGGATGTTAGCTCAGGGCCAGTCTTCCTCAGCAAAAAGAGGAGGATTGGTAGCAGATGTTAGCTCAGGGCTAATCTTCCTCAAAAAAGAATAAAAAAATAAAATAAAATAAAATAAAATAAAGTGTCCTTAAAAACTCTTAGAAAAATCAGAAGAGGAAGAAACTCTTCCAGACTCTTTTTATGAGGCCTGTATTACTCAGATACCAAAACCAGACATAGAAATCAGAATAAAACAAAACTACAGACCAATATCCCTTATGAAGATACAGATGAAAATCCTCCAAAAAAGATACTAGTGTGCTGAATCTAGTAACTTATGGAAAAGGTTATATGCCACGACTAAGTGGGATTTATCCCAGGAATATAAGGTTATTTTAACAACCAATTAAGGTAATATACCATATTAATAAAAGACAAGAACCTCATGATTATCTCATTAGATGCAGAAAAACAATTTGACAAAACTCAACAAATTAGAACTAGAAGAGAACTTCCTCAAACTGACAAAGAATGTTTTTGAAAACCCACAGCTAACATTTTACTTGATAAAAGACTGAATGTTTTACCCTTAAGACTGAGAACCAGACAAGGATGCTCCCTCTTGTTGCTTCCATGCAATTCTGTACTGGAGGTCCTAACTAAGGCAAGTATGCAAGGAAAAAACAAAGACATCCAGATGAAAAGGAAGAAGTAAAACTACCTCTATTTGCAGGTAACATATCCTGTATATAAAAAAGCCTAAGGCATCCATTAAAAGAATTAGAATAAACTGGTTCAACAAAGATGCAGGATAAAAGATCAATATTTTCATACACTAACAATGAACAATCCAAACATGAAATTTAAGAAAACAACTCCATTTATAACAGCATCAAAAAGAATAAAATGCTTAGGAATATATTTAATAAAAGAAGTCCAAGACTTGCATGCTGAAAATCCGAAACATTGTTCATAGAAATTAAAGAAAACATAAATCAATGAAAAGACATCTCGTGCTCATGGATCAGAAGACTTAATACTTGTAGGATGGTAACATTCCCCTAAATTTATCTACAATTCAACACAATCCCTATCAGAATTCCAGCTGACTTCTTTTCAGAAATTGATAAGCTAATCTAAAATGTATGTGGAAATAGAAGGGACCCAGAATAGCCAAAACAATCTTGAAAAAGAACAAAGTTGGAGGATTTATCCTGACTGATTTCAAAACTTACTATAAAGCTACATAGTCAAGATAGTGTGGTATACTGGAATAAGGATAGATAAGAAGATGAATAGAATAGAATTGAGAGTCCAGAAATAAACCCTTACGTTTATAATTTATTGATTTTATTGATAGCAAAACAATTCAGTTGGGGAAAGAATAGTCTATGAAACAAATAGTCCTGAGTTGGTTGGATACACACAGGCAAAAGAATACCATCAGACCCTTACTTCACGTCATATACAAAAATTAACTCAAAATGGATGACAGACTTAAAAGTAAAATTTAATACTGTAAAATTATCAGAAGAAAACATAGGAATAAATCTCTCTGAGCTTGGCTTGTGGAATGACTCCTTAGATGTGACACCAAAAGTATAAGCAACAACAACAAAAAAGAGATAAATCAAACTTCACCAAAATTGAAACCTTTTATGCTCCAAAGAGTGCCATCAAGAAAGTGAAAAGACAACCTACAGAATGGAAAAAACATTAAGAAATCATATATATTTAAGGAACTTGTATCCACAATATATAAAGGACATTTACAACTCAACAATAAAATGACAAATAACCCAACTGAAAAATGGACCAAAGATCTAAACAGATGTTTCTCCAAAGAAGATATTAAAATGGCCAATAAGCACATGAAAACGTGTCCAACATCATTAGTCATTAGGGAAATGCAAATCAAAATCACAGTGAGGTACCACTTCACACCCTCTGGGATGACTAAGATTTAAAAAGTCAGACAAGTGAAAGTGGTGTGAGCATCATGGCAGAGTGAGCTTTCCCAGTGATCTCTCCCCTCCACCATACAATGAAAAAGACATTCATACTCCAACAAAGGACATCCAAAAACACAAAAGATATCTGGGAGACCCATGCAGCCATATGATGGAAAGCAGAGGCTAGAGCCCCCCTCAGAGGAGGTGGAACAAGGTAAGAGAAAACTTTGTTTCCTCCTCAAAAGACTGAGATCTGGGACTTCAGGTGGCCTCTGAGATGGAAGGAATGGGTGAGGGGACATTTGAGGGAACATCAAAGATCCCCGAGGGCTCTTGCAGACTAGGGGAAAGCCCCTGCCCAGGTGAAAGCTAAGAAATGTGTGACCTCATCAAGCCAACGCCCCAGGAGAGCAAATAGCAAGGGCAGAGACAACCCCTAGAGCATGAAGAAGAAAGTGCCCCCCCCCCCCCAGCTCCCCCCAGCCCCACCGCCTCCTGCCCAGCCCCAGCTCCAGTACCTGGGATCTCAGTGGAATGCAGAGGGCTCAGAATACGCGGCTCTTGACCTCCATCCAGTGGCAATAGGCGGTAACTGTGACCAATGAACAAAAACCGCAATGAACAAAAACACAGCCATGCTCTCTAACGGTATCAAAAATTATATTAAATCTCCAGACCAGAGAGAAAATGACAAGTACCCAGAAATCAGTCCAGAGGACACAGAAATATGTAATCTAAATGACTGAAAATTCAAAATAGCTACCATAAAAAAACAAAACAAGTTAAAAGAGAATGTAGAGAAACATTTCAACGAGCTCAGGAGCTACTTCACAAAAGAAATTGAAACTATGAAGAAGAATCAATCAGAAATATTGGAGACAAAAGACACAACGGAAGAGATAAACAAAACGTGGATTCCCTGAATGTTCGACTGGACATGATAGAGGAGCGAATTAGCATAATCAAGGATAGACATGTTGAAATGCTCCAGACAGAGGAGGAGAAAGAACTAAGACTAAAAAGAAATGAAGAAAATCTCTGAGAAATATACAACTCAATTAGGAAATGCAACATAAGAATTATAAGTATGCAAGAGGGAGAAGAGAAGGAGAATGGAGCAGAAAGCTTGTTCAAACAAATAATAGCAGAGAACTTCCCAAAGCTAGGGAAGGAGGTGGAAATCCACGTGGAATAAGCTACTAGATCTCCTAAATAGGTCAATGTAAAAAAATCTACTGCAAGGTATATAGTAGTGAAACTTGCAAAAGTGAATGACGAAGAAAAATACTAAGGGCAGCAAGGCAGAAGAAAAGTAACCTACAAAGGAACCCCTAACAGGCTTTCAGTGGATTTCTCTGGAGAAACCTTACAGGCTGCGAGAGACTGGAATGACATATTCAGATCTTTGAAGGATAAAAACTTTCAGCCAAGAATACTCTATCCAGTGAAAATATCCTTCATATATGATGGAGAAATAAAATCTTTCCCAGACAAACAAAAGCTAAGGGAGTTTGTAGCCACAACACAGCCCCTACAAGAATCCTCAAGAAGACCCTCATACCTAAAAAAAAAAAAAAAAAAAAAGGATAAAGGGGTTACAAAGCACAGAATAAGGAGATAAATAGGTAGACAAAAATCAGAAAATTGTAGCTATACATCAGAACAGGTTAGCAAATACTCAAGAATAGCATTAAAAATAAAGAGAAGGAAAACGCCAAAAACAAAGATAATCTTGTTATCGTAATCACAAACTCACAACACAAGATGGAATAAGATGTGAGAAAAACAGCTTAGGATGGGAAGAGGAAAGGGACTGAATTGGTTTAGTATAAGGAAATAAGAGACCATCAGAAAGTAGGATATCTTATCTATGAGATTTTGAACACAAACCTCATGGTAACCACTAAACAAAAAAGCAGAACAGAGACACCAATAATAAATAAGGAGAAAACAAAGAAACGCAACATAAATAACTACATAACTCAATTGGTAGACCAAAGTACGCAAGATGAGAAACAAAGGAAATGCAGAAGAACAAGAAAACGAGTGATAAAATGGCAGCATTAAGCCCTCATATATCAATAATCACCCTAAACATAAGTGGATTGAATTCTCCAATAAAAAGACACAGAGTGGTGAGATGGATTAAAGAACAAGACCCAACAATATGCTGCCTCCAGGAAACACATCTCAGCTCCAATGACAAACACAGGCTCAGAGTGAAGGGATGGAAGACGATACTCCAAGCTAATGGCAAACAAAAGAAAGCAGGTGTCACAATACTTACATCAGACAAAGTAGACTTCAAGAAAAGACAGGTAAAGAGAGACAAAGAGGGGCAGTATATAATGATTAAACGGATACTCCACCAAAAAGACATAACACTTATAAATATCTATGCACCCAACGCAGAAGCACCCAAGTACGTAAAGCAACTATTAACACACCAAAAGAAGGTGTTAATAATAACACAATAATAATAGGGAACCTCAACACTCTACTCATTTCAATGGATAGATCATCCAGTGTACAGAGTTCATTGACCACCCCCCCCCCCAACCTTCCAAGGACGCTGGGCCTGGGCTCCACACAAAGGAATGTGTCTGGACTGGGGGCCAAAGATGGCCACTTCGGCCTTGACTCTAAGGCACAAGTTACAAAAAATACGTCCTGCGTCATGTTCCTTGTCTGGGCTGGCCACCCCAATGGGCACCTGACAGGACTTTAGAAAAAGCCCATCTGTGGGAACAAAAAATATAAAAACACCCCATCTGTGGGAACAAGAAGAAGTAACTCAAAATATTAAAATGTCTGAAATCCTGAGTCAGAACCCAGAGAAACCGTAGGATAAAAGGGAGTCACAGGCATAGAATAATTGGAAGTCTCACTGAGGAAAGGACACTTTGCCTCAGACCCAGACAATCAGCACTCCCACCTGCCATACAAACTATTGGGACTTCCCCAGCTGATTGTGGTGTGGATGTTGTAAGTACTGATTTGTTGTTCCCCTTTATCCCTGCTCCTTGTTTTGTCTCCCTTTATCAATAAACTTTGATTGCTTAAACAACCAAGTAGCCTTGGCAGTACCTGTCATTTCCTGCCCTTTGCGGCTGCAGGCAACATCCACACAGAAAATCAACAAGGAAACAGTGGAGTTAAATGAAAAGCTAGACCAGTTGGATTCAATAGACATATATACAACACTCCATCCAAAAACAGCAGAATACACATTCTTCTCAAGTGCACATGAAACATTCTCAAGGATAGACCGTATGTTGGGAAACAAGGCAAGCCTCTATAAATTTAAGAAGGTTGAAATAATAACAAGCATCTTTTCCGATCACAATGACATGAAACTAGAAAATAATTACAAGAAAAAAGCTGAGAAAGGGACAAAGATGTGGAGACTAAACAACATGCTATTGAACAACCAATGGATCATTGAAGAAATTAAAGGAGAAATCAAAAAATATCTGGAGGCAAGTGAAAATGGAAACATACCATACCAACTCATATGGGATGCAGCAAAAGCCATATTAAGAGGGAAGTTCATCATAATGCAGGCTCTCCTTAACAAACAAGAAAAATCCCAAATAAGCAATCTCAGAATACACCTAACTGAATTAGAAAAAGAAGGACGAACAAAGCCTAAAGACAACAGGAGAGAAATAATAAAAATCAGAACAGAAATAAAGGCTATTGAAACCAAAAAAGGCAATAGAAAGGATCAATGAAGCAAACAGCTGGTTCTTTGAGAAGATAAACAAAATTGAGAAACCCGTAGCCAGATCCACAAAGAAAAAAAGAGAGAAAGCCCAGATAAATAAAATTAGAAATGAAAGAGGAGAAACAACAACAGATATGACAGAAATACAACAGATTATAAGAGAATACTACAAAAAACTATATGCCCCACAAAATGCACAATCTAGAGGAAATGGATAAATTTGTAGACTCTTACAACCTCCCAAAGCTGAATCAAGAAGAACTAGATAATCTGAGTAGACCAATCACAAGTGAAGAGATTGAAACAGTAATCAAAAACATCCCCAAAAATGAAAGCCCAGGACCAGATGACTTCCCTGGAGAATTCTATCAAACTTTCAGAGAATATTTAATACCTCTCCTTCTCAAGCTATCCCAAAAAATTAGGAAAGATGGAATGCTTCCTAACACATTCTACAAGGCCAACATCACTCTGATACCAAAGCCTGACAAGGACAACACAAAAAAGGAAAACTACAGGCCAATATCGCTGATGAACATAGATGCAAAAATCCTCAACAAAGTATTGGCAACCCGAATACAGCAATACATCAAAAAGATCATACACCATGATCAAGTGGGATTTATACCAGGGACTCAGGGATGGTTCACCAATGTGATACATCACATTTACAAAATGAGGAATAAAAATCACATGATCATCTCAATAGATGCAGAGAAAGCATTTGACAAGATCCAACAGCCATTTATGATAAAAACTCTTAACAAAATGGGGATAGAAGGAAATTACCTCAACATAATAAAGACCATGTATGACAAACCCGCAGCCAACATCATACTCAATGGGCAAAATCTGAACACCATCCCTCTGAGAACAGGAACAAGACAAGGATGCCCACTCTCACCACTCTTATTCAACATAGTACTGGAGGTTTTCGCCAGAGCAATTAAGCGAGAGAAAGGAATAAAAGGAATCCAAATAGGGAGTGAAGAAGTAAAACTCTTTCTGTTTGCAGACGACATGATCTTATATACAGAAAACCCTAAAGAATCCACTGGAAAACTGTTAGAAATAATGAACAACTACAGTAAATTTGCAGGGTACAAAATCAACTTACAAAAATCAGTTACATTTCTGTACTCTAATAACAAACTTACAGAAAGAGAACTCAAGAATACAATTCCATTTACAATTGCAACACAAAGAATAAAGTATCTAGGAATGCATTTAACCAAGGAGGTGAAGGACTTATACAATGAAAACTATAAGACATTATTGAAAGAAACAGATGATGACATAAAGAGACTCCATGCACAGGGATTGGAAGAATAAACATAGTTAAAATGTTCATACTACCCAAAGCAATCTACAGATTAAATGCAATCCCAATCAGAATCCCAATGACACTCTTCACAGAAATAGAACAAAGAATCCTAAAATTTATACAGGGCAACCAAAGCCTCCAAATTGCTAAAGCAATCCTGAGAAAAAAGAACAAAGCTGGAGGCATCACAATCCCTGATTTCAAAATGTACTACAAAGCCACAGTAAACAAAACAGTGTGGTACTGGTGCAAAAACAGGCCCCAGATCAATGGAAGAGAACTGAAAGCCCAGAAATAAAACTGCACATCTACATACAGCTAATCTTCAACAAAGGTACCAAGAACATACAATGGAGAAAAGTTGTCTCTTCAATAAGTGGTGTTGGGAAAACTGGACAGCCACATGCAAAAGAACGAAAGTAGACCATTATCTCATGCCATACACAAAAAGAAACCTAAAATAGATCAAAGACTTGAAGATAAGTCCTGAAACCATAAAACTCCTGGAAGATAACGTAGGCAGTACACTCTTTGACATTGAACTTAAAAGGATCTTTTCATATACCATGTCTTCTCAGACAAGGGAAATAAAATTAAAAGTAAACAAGTGGGACTTCATCAGACTAAGGAGCTTCTGCAAGGCAAAAGAAACTACGATCAAAACAAAAAGACAACCCAGCAATTGGGAGAAAACATTTGCAAATCATATATCCGACAAGGGGTTAATCTTCATAATATATAAGGAATTCACACAACTGAACAATAAAAAACCAAGCAGCTGATCAAAAAATGGGCAGAGGATATGAACACACATTTTTCCAAAGAAGATATACAGATGGCAAGTAAGCACATAAAAGATGTTCAACATCATAAATCATCAGAGAAATGCAAATCAAAACTACACTAAGATACCACCTCAAGCCTGTTAAAATGGCTATAATCACTAAGATCAAAAATAACAAATGTTGGAGAGAGTGTGGAGAAAAGGGAACCCTCATACCCTGCTGGTGGGAATGCAAACTGGTGCGGCCACTATGGAAAACAATATGGAGATTCCTTCAACAAACTAAAAATAGAAATACCATATGATCTAACTATCCCACTACTGGGTATCTACCCAAACAACTTGAAATCAACAATCCAAAGTAGCATATGTACCCCATGTTCATTTCAGCACTATTCACAATAGCCCAGACATGGAAACAATCCAAATGCCCATCAACGGATGACTGGATAAAGAAGATGTGGTATATATATATACAATGGAATACTACTCAGCCGTAAAAACAGAAAAAATCATCCCATTTGCAATGACATGGATGGACCTGGAGGGAATTATGCGAAGAGAAATAAGCCAGACTGAGAAAGACAAATGCAATATGATTTCACTCATATGTGGAATATAAACAAACACATGGACAAAGAAAACAGCAGGGTAAAGGGGGTGGAGGTGGGCACAGGGGGTGAAAGGGAACACTTATGTGGTGACAGACAAGAAATAACGTACAACTGAAATTTCACAATGATGTCAACTATTATGAACTCAATAAAAAAATGCTTTCATTTGTTTAGAACAACCAAAACGTCAGACGATAACAAGTATTGGTAAAATTGTGGTAAATTGGAACACTCACACATTGCTGATAGTTTTGTAAAATGGAGCAGCCACTTTAACAATTTTCAAGACTGTTAAACAAAGAGTTACCATATGCCCATCAACTCCACACCTAGGTATATAACCAAGAGTGTTGAAAACATATTTGGGAAAGAACTTTCACGTAATTGTTTGTAGCAGCATTATTCATGATAGCCAAAAAGTAGAAACAACCCAAAATCTGTCAGTTAATGAATGGAGAAATAAAATGTGGAATATTATTTACAAGAAAAAGGAATGAAGTGCTGATACATGCTATACAGGGATAAGCCTTGCTAACATGCTAAATGAAAGAAGCCAGTCATGAAAGGCCACACATTCTGTGATTCTGTTTACATAACATGTCAGAATAAGCAAATCCACAGAGACAAAGGTAAAAATGTAGTTTCCAGGGACTGGAGGAGGGGAGAATGGGGAGTGTCTGCTAATGGGTAAAGGAGTCTTTTGGGGATGATGAAAATATTCTGGATTTAGATAGTGGTGATGGTTGCACAATTCTCTCCATATACTAAAAACCATTGAATTGTACACTTTAAAAGGGCGAATTTTCTGGTATGTGAATTATATCTCAATAAAGCTGTTATTTTAAAAAGTAAATAGGGTATTATTGTGTTTGGGGATCCCCAAGACCATCCTGAAACTCCATAATTCAGTAGAAGGACCCACAGGGCCCAGGAGGTGTTATACTCAAGATTAGTTTATTGCAGTGAAAGGATACAGAGTAAAATCAGCAAAGGGAAAAATCATATGGGACCAGGTCCAGAGGAGATCATCCACAAGCTTCCAAAAGTCCATTCTCAATGGAGTGGCACAGGATGGACTTAATCCCTCCAGCAACGACATGTGACAACGTGTAAACTGTTGCCAAGCAGGAAAAGCTCACATAAGCCTGTTTGTCCAGGGTTTATATTAGAGGTCATTCATGCAGGCACACAGCACCTGCGTGACTAACCTTAGTTACTGAAGTCCAGATCCCTCGAGGGAAATCAGGTACTCACTTTAAATCACGTTGTTAGTATAAACTGAGCAAACTGATAGAGCCTGGCTAAAGGACTTAGGCATGCAAAATAGTGTTATTGGTCAGAACATTCCAAGAGCTTAGTTTCCAGAAGCCAGCCAAGAACCAGTCATGGAAACAGGCCCTTCTTTGGAACGTGCAAGGGTTGAGCAACCAAGCCTACTGAGTTAACGCTTTCCTACACAGTTACAAAATATATTGTAGAAAGATTTTTATCAATGTTACTTTTAATAAAAGTTGGAGCATTTAAATAGATATGCAATAGTTACATCCATTTTTTTTCCCTTTCCCAGTGAAAAGTGCTACATACAATAGACCTCATGATATTCCACAACAATGACCAGTGGCAGTGTGGAATTCTCACATCGTTAAGTGGGGTACAGAATATCTTGATATCTTTGACTCCAAGGAACTCTGAAAGGATATAAAAGCTGTAGTTTATTATTCTTCAATACTGAAAATAAGTTGGAAACTTGGATTCGTATTTTTTCCTCTACTGTAATAAGTAATCAGAATAAATGTAATTACCATTTCCAAACTTTTTTCAAGCATTGCCTGTTTTTCACTTTTGCTTTCAGCAGTGAACATCAATTGTTTCTGCTTGCTCTGAATTCCTTTTTCTTTTTAAGGAGAGACCCATCATTCATTCCAAGGTGATTCTGATGGGAGTTATCAGTAACAGTGCAATGGGGACAGGCATATGGCCCCGGCCTGGCTGATCACAGGGCCTCATCCCTTTTTCCACAGGGACTGATCCAATGGAAGGGCAGGTGACCCAAGGAAGACAACAGTCGTTTTGTGGGATTTGACCACTGGACCCCAGAAAAGGAACTTCTCTCTCTTCTTTTTGGATCACGGATCTTAAGGATGTGTGCTTTTGGCCAACACTGGCCTCTTTCCCATTATTTAGAGAGAGCCAGCCTGAAAACGAAGCCAGGAAACAGAGAAAAACAGTCAAGAGATGGAACCAAAGAGCCCTGGCAACATAATTCAAGGCTTTGCATCAAGCTCTGCTTGATGTAGGTTATTAAGGTTTTGGGATTATTGCTTCAGTGAAGCAGCGCAAATGAAGCATTTCTTCTCCAAGGAGTCAGACACAATTTACTTTATTTTAAAACCAGATAGGAAAGATTGAATAAAATAAATGAGTGTTTTAACCTAAACTTTCCAGATACAAATTTTCTCACCAGGCTCTGTGTTATCGATTGTTTCAGTCCCATCAGTGGCCTTCATAATATTCACAAAGGATGTACAAATGGCGCCCTTTGGTTGAAGAGTCAAGCTTGAAAATAACAACATTTCCAATCTTTGTGTTTAGAACAATTCTCAAAACACATTTATTATGTTCCCAGCTCATAACTGGTCAATTACAATTTTAGCAGACTTTATTTTATAAAATAGTTTTAGGTTTACTGAAAAATTGAACAGATAAAACAGAGAGTTATCTTATACTTCTGCACAGTGTCCCCTGTTATTAACATCTTACAGTAACATGACACATTTGTCACAATTCATGAAGCACTATTGATACACTACTATTAACTAAAAACCATAATTTATTCAGATTTCCTTAGTTTTCACCCAATATCTTTTTGTCTCTTCCAGGATTCCATCCAGACACCACACTACATTTTGTTTTCTTGTCTCCTTAGGCTCCTCTTGACTGTGACATTTTTTCAGACTTTCCTTATTTTTGATAACTTCAACAGTTTTGAGGAGTACTGGTCAGGCATATTGTAGGATGTCTTTCTATTGGAATTTGATATTTTCCTCAAGATTAGACTGAGGTTATAGGTTTGAGGGAGGAAGACCACAAAAGTGTCATTTTCATTACATCATATCAAGGGTATGTACAATCAACGTGATTTATGACTATTGATGTTACCTTGGATGGCCTGGCTGAAGTAGTGTTTGTCAGGTTTCTCTACTGTAAAGCTACTCTTTTTCTCCCTTTCTATACTATATTCTTTGTAAGGAAGATACTATGTGCAGCCCGCACTTGAGTGAGGACTTATGCTCCACTTCCTTGAGGGCAGAGTATCTACATAATTTATTCAGAATTCTTCTGCACTGGACATTTATCTCTTCACCCCCATTTATTACTTAATTAAATTATTTGTATGTATCCCTTGACATCCTAAATTATTATTTAAATTTGCACACATTAAAGTTTACTCTTTGTGTTGTAAAGTGACATAGGTTTTGACAAGTGCGTAATGTCATATATCCGCCATTACAGTATCATACAGAATAAGCTCATTGCTTTAAAATACCCTTTGCTTCACTTGTTCATCCTTGCACCCCTCCCTCCAGCCCCTGGCAACCACAGATCTTTCTACTGTCTGTATAGTTTTGTCTTTTCCAGAAGGTCATATATTTGGGATTATACAGTATGTAACCTTTTTAGACTGGCTTCTCTCACTTAGCAATATGCATTTGAGTGTCCTCCACTTTTTGTCTTTTTATTCTCTAAGCACTGCCTTTTGCAGAGCAGAAGTCTTAAAGTCCACCATATCATTTTTTTCTTTCATGAATCACACTTTTGGTGTTGCAGCCCCAAACTCAAGGTCACCTAGATTTTCCCCAATGTTATTTTCTAGCAATTTTATAGTTTTACATTTTATGTTTAGGTCTCATGAACCATTTTTAGCTCACCTTTGTGAATGGTATTAAGGTCTGTGTCTATATTCATTTGTTTCATATAGATGTCCGATTGTTCCAACACCATATGTTGAAAAGACTATCCTTTCTCCACTGAATTGTCTCTACTCTTGTCAAAGAACAATTGATTATATCTGTGTCAGTCTATTTCTGGGCTCTCTATTCTGTTCCATTGACCTATTTGTCTATTCATTCACCAATGCCACACTGTCTTAATTATTGAGCTTTATAGTAAGTCTCAAAGTTGGGTAAGGCCAGTTTTCCAACTTTCTTCTTCAGCATTGTCTGGCTTATAGTGGGTCTTTTGCCTTTCCATATAAAATTTAAAATAAGTTTGTCAATATCCACAAAATACCTTGCTGGAATTTTGATTGTGATTGTTTCGAATCTGTAGATAAAGGAGGGAGGAACTGACGATTTAACTATATCGAGTCTTCCAGTCCATGAACGTGAATATTTCTCTCTGTTTATTTAGGTTTTCTTTGATTTCTTTCAGCATAGTTTTGTAGTTTTCTACATATAGATTCGGTACTTATTTTGTTAGATTTATCCCTGAGTATTTCTCTCTTTGTTGGTTCTAATGTAAACGGTATTGTGCTTTTAACTTTGGATTCCAACTGCTTGCTGCTGGTGCACGGGAAAGCAACTGACTTTTGTAAATGAATCTTGTATCCAGCAACCATGCTATAAATGCTCAGTAGTTCCAGGAGTCTTATTTTTCAGTTCTCTGGAATTTTTTACATAGGCAATCATGTCACCTGTGAATAAAGACAGTTTTCTTTCTTCTTTCCCATTTGTATAGCATTTTATTTCCTTTTCTTGTCTTATTTCACTAGGTAGGACTTCCAGTACAATATTAATAGGAGCAATGAGAGGGGACATCTTTGTCTTGTACCCAATCTTAGGAGATAGCACCCACTTTCTCATAATTGATTGATGTTATGATGTAGGCTAGCTGTAGGGTTTTTGTAGATGTTCTTTCACATTAAGGAAGTTCCTAGTTTGCTGAGAGTCTTTATCATGAATGAGTGTTGGATTTTTTCCAAATACTTTTTCTGAATCAATTGGTTTGATCACATGGTTTTTCTTTTTTATCTTTCATGTGATGGGTTACATTAATTAATTTTATAATCCGCTTTGCATATCTGGGATAAACCTCACTTGGTAGTGGTGTATTATTCTTTTTCTACATTGTTGGATTTAAATTGATAATATTTCCTATATTTTGCCTATATTTTCCTGAGAGATATTGGTCTATAATTTTCCTGTCTTATACTGTCTTCATCTGGTTTTAGTATTGGGGGAATGCTAGCTTCATAGAATGAGTTGGGAGTGGTTAGTCTGCTTCTATTTTCTGGAAGAGATTATAGAGAATTGGTCTTATTTCCTTCTTAAGTGTTTGGTAGAATCCACTAGTGAAACTGTCTGAGTTGGGGCTTTCTTTTTTAGAATGTTATTAATTATTGACTCAATTTCCTTAATAGATTTTTTTGTAAAACTTTATTGAGATATAATTCACACACCATACAATTCACTCATTTGAAGTGTATGATTTAATGGCTTTTAGTATATTCACAGAGTTGTGCATCCAGCACCATTATCAATTTTAGAACATTTCATCACCCCACAAAGCAACCTTGTACCCTTTAACTATCACCCCAAAGGCCTCCATCCCACCCAGCCCTGGGCAACTACTAATCTCTTTCTGTCTTATAGATTGTCCTATTCTGGACATTTCATATAAATGGACTCATATAATAGGTGGTCTTTTATGAGTGGCTTCTTTCATTTCTTTCACTGTCGATCTATTTGTATTTTTGAATCTAAGGTATGTCTCCTGCAGACAGCATATAGTTGGATCTGACAATCTTTGACTTTGGGTAGAATTGTTTAATCCATTCATATTTAATGTTTTTATATATTCATGTAGTTGATGTCTGCTCTATTTTACTTTTTGTTTTCTGTATGTCTCATGTTGTATTTGTTCCTCTGTTTTTCCTTTATTGCTTTTTTTGTGTTAAGTGAATATTTTAATATAACATTTTGATTTCTTTAATGATTTTTTTCACTATATTTTGTTGAGTGTTTCCCTTATTGGATGTTGTAGTTCTTACCATACACATGTTAAAATATCAGAATCTACTTTTATTTATACTAATTAATTAGTTTTTTGAGCTAATTGCCTTTACTGTTACTCTTTGTTCATACATGTGAATTTGATTTCCTGCCTAGGGTCACTAACTTTCAGCCTGAAGAACTTTCTCCAGGATTTCCTGTAAGGTAGTTCTGCTCGTAATGAATTGTCTCAGTTTTTGTTTATCTGAGAATTTTATTTCACCTTTGTTTTTGAAAGATAGTTTTACTGAATACAGAATTCCTAGTTGACAGGTGTTTTCTTTGAGCACTTTGAATACGTTATTCCACTGCTTTCTGTCCTCCATTACTTCTGAGGGTAAGTTGGTCATTAGTGTTATGGGAGTTCCTTTTTCTGTGACAAGTCATTCTTCTCTTGCTGCTTGTAAGATTTTCTCCTTGTTTTTGGTTTTCAGCATTTTTACTGTGTGTTTGAGTGTGGATCTCTTTGTGTTTATACTACTGGAGTCGGTTAGTCCTTGGATGTGTAAATTAACATTTTTCATCAAATTTGGGAAATTTACAGTCATCCTTTTTTATGTCTCTCTCTCTCTCCTCTTCTTCTGTTACTCCTGTTAAGCATATGTTGGTTTGCTTAATGGCGTCCCATATTTCTCCAAGGCTTTTTTCAATTTTCCTTATGTTTTTTTCTCTCTATTCTGTGGACTGCATGATCTCTATTGATCTATCTTCAAGTTAGATTATTCTTTCTTCTGCGAATTCAAATCCGATGTTGAGCTCCTCTAGTGAATCTTTCATGGCAATTATTATAGTTTTCTACTCTAGAATTTCCATTCGGTTCTTTTTTTATAATTTCAATCTCTTTACTGATATTCTGTATTTGACGAAACATTGTCATCATACTTCCTTTAGTTCTTTAAGCATGTTTTAAAAAATTTCTTTGAACATATTTATAATGGCTACTTTGAAGTGTTTGTTAAATGCAATGTGTGGTCTCTCACACAGGCAGTTTCCATTGCTTGCATTTCTCCTATGTATGGGTCACACTTTCCTGTTTCTTTGTATTTTTATGATATTTTTGCTGGAAAGTGGACATTTTAGGTAATATATTGTAGGAACTCTGGGTACTACTGTATTGTTTTCAATAAAGTTCTGGGGCATAAATTGCTTCACAGACAAATCTGATTAAATTTGGGCTTTTTTACAGGGATAGTTTTTCAGTTTATAGTTAGTGTTTGAGATTTATTCCAATCCCAGGAGGGTTCTTCGTAGCTGTATTTATTGATTCTTGATGGTAAACTAGCTGTCCTGCAGTTTAAGTTATATTACAAATGAAACTATACCAATCTCCTCTTGTTTTCCACCAAACCTCCATTGTTTCTGAGCATGACTATTAGGTTTGAACTTCCCAGTATTCTGTTTCTAATAAAGCTTGTTTCTTTCAAAAGAGCTTTGGAGCAGTGTTTGAAAGCCTGCCTCTCCCCCTGGGCAAAATATCTGAGCCAAGGCTCCAGAGCTTAGGATGGGGACAGTGGTACATTTTTCTCTGAGTGTTTTCACACCTGTTTGTGTTTCACACACCTGCATGGCACACCTGTTTTCAGAGATGAGTGGTGAGTGACAGCCTCTCTTCTTCTCGTTTGCCTCTCCCAGGGTGGAAACTCCACCCTACTAATGAACTGAGGCAGGGGTAATTAAGGGCCCAATATTTTCAGCACGTTGTGCCTAAGATAGAGCCTCTGCTTCATGAGTAGGGATGGGACATAAGAAGAGAGTCCCTCAGTTTGCCCAGAATTTAATCTCTGAAGCACGTAGGAAGTGTGACAAGAAATGCTGACATCCTGGCCCTCTTTGGAAGATACCACAGTCCTCTCCTGGGATAAGGGGAGAGAGGGCACTCTGTTTTCTTGGCTGTACCCACCTGGAGTGGATTTTCCATCACACTGGGTAGGGAGGAGGTGGAGAAGGAGTGGGCAATAGTTCAAATGTCACAGACTCTGCTGTTCTTATTAAGTGTTAATAGATTTCTTGAATAAATGTTTTTTCATTTGCTTTATGCCCTTAGAACAACTTCCAGAGACAATTATTAATTTTTAAAGATAATAATCACCACGTTCACTGGGTAGTGGGTCAGCAGAGCTTCTCACATTGTTGTTCCAGAAGTGGAACTCCCTAGTACTGTGTAATTCTATTAGGAGGCTCAGTACATCTGGTTGTCTATTGGGGTGTCATTGTCTAGTCTCTAGTCTCTGTACTTTCCGTGGTTTCAGTTACCCACGGTCAACCATGGTCCAAAAATATTAAATGGAAAATTCTAGAAATAAACAACTCATAAGTTTTCAATTGCATGCCATTCTGAGTAGCATGATGAAATCTTGTGCTGTCCCACTCCGTCCTGCCCAGGACGTGAATCATCCCTTTGTCCATCATATCCACAATGTATATGCCACCCACCCATTAGTTATTTAGTAGCCCTCTTGGTTATCAGATCAACTGCTGCAGTTTTACAATGCTTGTGTTCAAGTGACCCTTGTTTTACTTAATAATGGCCCCAAAGCGCAAGAGTAGATATGCTGGCAATTTGCCAAAGAGAAGCCATAAAGTGCTTCCTTTAAGTGAAAAGGTGAAAGTTCTTGACTTTCCTTGATAAAGTTAAGTTCATAAAGTTCTTTCCTTAATAAGGAAAGAAAAACTCATATGCTGAGCTTGCTGAGATCTACAGTAACTTTTATTACAGTATGTTGTTATAACTTCTATCTTATTATTAGTTATTGTTAATCTGTTACTGTGCCTAATTTGTAAATTGAACTTTATCATAGGTAGGTATGTACAGGAAAAGACACCGTATATGTAGGGTTCAGTACTATCCATGGTTTCAGCCATCCACTGGGGGTCCTGGAACATATCCCCCATGGATAAGGGGGACCTACTGTAGCTTCTTTCTTCTTTGATTGGAAATGACATAGAAAGTTACAGGGTCTTGGGTATTGGAGAGGACAGGAGCATTCTTTTTAAGAGAGAGATGGACCTGACCATAAGTGTAAATGACCAGTGTACAATCTTATTCTTAGAGATGTGGATCTTAGAGATGCACAATCAACACAGTGAGCCAATCTATCACCCCTAAAATTTTCCTCAGGCTCCTTTATAATCTCTACTTTTTGCCTCTCCTCACCACTTCCCCATGCAAGCACTGATTTGCTTTCTGTCACAATAAATTGGTTTGTATTTTTTTGAGTTTTATGTAAATGAAATCATACAAATACAGTGGGTACTCTTTTTTGCCTGATTTCTTTCACTCAGAATAATATTTTGAGACATATCCATGTTGTTGAATGTATCAGTAGTTCATTCTTTTTTATTGCTTAGTAATTTTTTGTTGTGTGGGTATACCACAATTTTTTATCCATTCACCTGTTGATGGATATTTGGGTTGCTTCCAGTTTTTGTCTGTTAATAATAAAACTTCTATGAATATTTCTGTAGAAATATCTATATAGACATATACTTTCCTTTTATTGCTGAGTAATACCTAGGAGTAGAATGCTGAATCGTATCCTAGGTATATATATATATATTTTATTAATGTTATGATAGATTACAACCTTGTGAGATTTCAGTTGTACATTTTTGTTAGTCATGTTGTGGGTACACCACATCCCCCTCTGTGCCCTCCCCCCACCCCCCCTTTTCCCTGGTAACCACCGATCAGATCTCCTTATCAATATACTAACTTCCACCTATGAGTGGAGTCATATAGAGTTCGTCTTTCTCTGACTGGCTTGTTTCGCTTAACATAATACCCTCGAGGTCCATCCACGTTGTTGTGAATGGGCCAATTTTGTCTTTTTTTATGGCTGAGTCGTATTCCATTGTGTATATATACCACATCTTCTTTATCCAATCATCAGTTTCTGGGCATGTAGGCCTAGGTATATATTTTTAAGGACCGACACATGCTATGTGAAATTGGGTACTCACTATTCTATCACACTGAGCAGAGTGCATTTATTCAAGCAACATTTGTTAAAGAGTCTAATGGGACTTGGCTGAAGGATGGAGACTTGGGAGATGCCTCATGATGCAGTCTCCAATCACTATCTGTACATAATTTGGAGACCTTTATCTGTACATATATTGTACACTTCTATCCCATTGCAACTCTGTATCCTTATGTGGAGTTGAAGAAGGGTGACTGCTTTAAAACTATACACTGGCTTTGCAAAATAGAGCAGCATCTTTATCTTGACATATATTAATAATACACCCTGTTGAATCATGTTGCATCCTGATGGATCATGGTGGATCTTGATGAATTCTGCTGGATCTTAACATCTTTGATGAGCTATAATGGACCCTGACAGACCCACACACAGCATGATGAGCCTCTTCACAGAGTGACCTTCTCTCCCTTTATTGCTGTCCCATGGAAAAAATGGGGAAATAATCCCCCTACTGCCTTTCCTTCTCCCTGTTTTCTCTCTTTCTCCAAGCAATGTCTTCTTTTGGCATCTTGCTACTGCTGTATTCCATCCTTGATTAAATGAGAGTGTAATAGATGGAGGGGAACTAACATTTCTGAACACTGACCTTGGGCCAGGCACGGTACTGCGTGTGTTACTTACTTTTTCTTATTCAAGCCTAATAAAAACCTAAAGAAGTGGGGATTGTTTTCTCAATTTTGTAAAGGGACAGCATTGAGTAGCACTTAAGAGCAAAGACCCTCTGGAGCCAGGCTGCCTGGGTTTAAATATCAGTCTTGTCCCTTCTTGGTTCTTTGCATCTTTCAAATAAGTTACCAGATCTCGAGTGTGTCTCCATTTCCTCATTGCTATTTTTACCTTTATTGAGATACAATTCATTTACCATAAAATTCACTTGTTTAAAGTGTACAATTCAGGCTGGCCTGGTGGCATAGTGGTTAAGTTTCCATGCTTTGCTTCGGCTGCCTGGGGTTCGCAGGTTCAGATCCCAGGCATGGACCCAGCACTGCTTGTCAAGCCACACTGTGGTGGCATCCCACATAAAATAGAGGAAAATTGGCACAGATGTTAGCTCAGTGATAATCTTCCTCAAGCAAAAAGAGGAAGATTGGCAACAGATGTTAGCTCAGGGCCAGTTGTCCTCACAAAACAATAAATAAATAAAAAGTGTACAATTCAATGGCTTTTAGAATATTCACAGAGTTATGCAACCATCGTCATAATCAATTTTAGAATATTTTCATCTTCCCAACAAGTCACTATTATCTCTTAGTCGTCATCTCCCAAACTCTGATCCTGTCCAGCCCTAGGCTACCACTAGTCTACTTCCTATCTCTGTAGATTTGCATATTTTTGCTATTTCAAATAAATAGAATCATACAGTAAGTGATCCTTTGTACTAGCTTCTTTGACTTGACATAATGTTTTCAAGATTCATGGTATTCCTTTTTGTTGCTAAAAAGTATTTCATTGTATGGATATATCACATTTTATCTATCCATTGATCAGTTGATGGACATTTGGGTTATTTCTGCTCTTTGGCTATACGAAAAATGCTGCTATGATCATTCATGTACGAGCTGTCAAATGAACATAAATTCTAATTATTTGGGGCTATCTACCTAGGAGTGAAATTTCTGGGTAATATGTAACTCTATGTTCAGCCTTTTGGGGAACTGCCGTACTATTTTCTAATCTGCTGTACCAATTTACATTCTTACTAGCAGTGTCAGAGTTTTCCAATTTCACCACATCCTTGCCAGCACCTGTTAATTTCTTTTCTTTTTTTTATTTATAGCCATTCTTGTGGGTATGATGTGGTATCTTATTGTGGTTTTGATTTGCATTTCCCTTACGACTAGTGATATTGCACATCTTTTCATGCGCTTATTGGGCATTTGTCTATCTTCTTTGGAGAAATATCTACTCAGATCCATTATTTATTTGCCCATTATTTAATAATTTGTCATTTTATTATTGAGTTATAAGGGTTCTTTATATATTCTGGATATAGGTCCCTTGTCAGATATGATTTGCAAATTTTTTCTCCTGTTCTGTGATTTGCTTTGTCAGTTTCTTGATGGTGTCTTTGAAGAACAAAAGTTTTGAATTTTGCTACTGTCAAAATTATCTTTTTTTTTTTTTTTTTGCTGTTGGTTGTGCTTTTGGTGTCATATCTAAAAGACCATTGCCTACTCCAAGATCACAAAGATTTTTTTCCCATGTGTTTTTCTAAGAGTTTTATAGTTTTAACTCTCATATTGAGGTATTTGATCCATTTTGAACTAATTTTTATATATTGTATGAGGTAGGGGGAGAACTTTATTCTTCATAGCCAATTGTCCTAGTACCATTTGTTTAACAGACTAGCCTTTCCTCTGTTGAATTGCTTTAGCACCCTTGCCAAAAGTCAGTTGACTGTAAATGTGAGGGCTGATGTCTAGACTCTCAGTTCTATTTCATTGTTCTATGTGTCTACCCCTGTTCTAGTATCACACTGTCTTGACTACTATTATCTTTGTAGTAAATTGAAATTAGGAATTGTGAGTCCTCCAACTTTGTTCTTTATTTTCAAGATTGCATTGGTGGGGGCCAGCCCCGTGGCAGAGTGGTTAAGTTTGTATGCTCCACTTCAGTGGCCTGGGGTTCACTGGTTTGGATCCTGAGTGTGGACCTACCCACTGCTCATCAAGCCCTGCTGTGTTGGTACCCCACAAAGAAGAACTAGAATGATCTACAACTAGGATATACAGCTACGTACTGGGGCTTTGGAGAGGGAAAAAAAAAGAGGAAGATTGGCAACAGATGTTAGCTCAGGGCCAATCTTCCTTACCAAAAACCAGAGATAGCATTAAAAATGTTATATATAAAAAAAAGATTGCATTGGTTTTTCTGGGTCCCTTGAATTTCCAAGTGAACTTTGGGATCATCTTATTAAATTCTTCAAGGAATCTGGGTAGAATTTTGTTAAGAAATGTGTTGAATCTGTAGATAAATCCAGGGAATATTACCATCTAAAAAATTAAGTCTTTTGATCCATGAACATGGGATGTCTTTCCAATTACTTGGGTATTCTTTAATTTCTTTAATAATGTTTTCTAGTTTTCAGAATATGACCTTTGCACTTTTTTTTTGTTAAATGCATTCCTATTTTACTCTTTTTTTTTTTTTTTGAGGAAGATTAGCCTTGAGCTAACATCTGCTGCCAATCCTCCTCTTTTTGCTGAGGAAGACTGGCCCTGAGCTAACACCCGTACCCATCTTCCTCTACTTTATATGTGGGACGCCTGCCACAGCATGGCTTGCCAAGCGGTGCCATGTCCACACCCGGGATCCGAACCAGTGAACCCCGGGCCTCCAAAGCGGAACATGTGAACTTAACTGCTGCACTACTGGTCTGGCACCTATTTTAGTCTTTTTGTACTACTGTAAGAGGAACTTTTTTCTTAATTTCATTTCCTGTTTGTTCATTCGCATTGCATAGAAATACAGTCAATTTTTATATATTGACCTTGTATCCTGAAACATTGCTGAATGCTTTTGTTAGTTCTTATAGATTTTTACTGAATTCCCTAGAGTTTTTTACACACAAGATCATGTCATCTGTCTACAGAGACTTCTTTCTTCCTTTCCAATCTGGATGCCTTTTATTTATGTTTTTGCCTATCTGTGCTGGCTAGAAGCTCCAGTACCATGTTGGGTAGAAGCGGTAAGACTGGACATTTTTTTCTTATTTCTGATCTTAGCAGAGAAATCTTTAGAGTTTCACCAGTAAGTATAATGTTAGGTGTAGATTTTTTTGTAGATGCCCTTTATCAGGTTGAGGAAGTTTCCTTCCAGTCCTGGTTTTTGAGTGTTTTTATTGTCAAGGATATTGAATTTTGTCAAATGATATTGGGATGATCATGTGGTTTTTGTCCTTATTCTGTTGATAGAATGTATTATATTAATTTTTTTCTGATGTAAAGCCATCCTTGCATTCCTGGGGTTAACTCTACTTGGTCATAGTTCATAATTCTTTTTATATATTGTTGGATTTGGTTTGGTGGTATTTTGTTGAAGATTTTTATATGTATACTCACAAGAGATATCGGTGCACAGATTTTTTTCTTTTTATGTCTTTGTATGGCTTTGATATCAGGATAACACAGGCCTCATAGACTGACTTGGGATGTGTTAACTTCTCTCCTATTTTTGAAAGAAATTATAAATAAATGGTATTAATTCATCCTTAAATGTTGATGGAATTCACCAGTGATGTAAGTTATGCCTGGATGTTTGTTTGGGAGTAATTTTAAAATTACCAATTCAATGTCTTTACTTATTATAGATATATTCAGATTTTCTATTTCTTCTTGAGTCAGCTTTGGTAGTTTGTGTCATTCAAGGAATGTGTTCATTTCATCAAAGTTGTTTGATTTGTTGGCATGCATTTGTGCACAGTATTTCTTTTAATTCTTTTTGTTTCTCTAAGGTCATTAGTAATATCTCTTCTTTCATTATTGATTTTAGTAATTTGAGTTTTATCTCTTTTTTTTCTTGGTCTGTCTAGCTAAAGGTATATCAATTTTGTTGATCATTTCAAAGAACCAACTTTTATTTTCATTGATTTTTCTCTGTTGTTTTTCTACAACTTACCTCCTTAATTTCTGTTCTCATCTTTATTATTTCCTTCCTTCTTCTTGCTTTGGGTGTGTCTCCTGTCTGCAACATATAGCTGGACTTTTTTAAAAAATGCAGACTGATAATCTCAGCCTTATGATTGGATTGTTTAATCCATTCATATTTAATGTTTTTATTGATATAGCTGGATTATTTCCTGCTGTTTTTATTTTTGTTTTCTTATGTCTGGTGTTTTCTTTGTTCTTTTATTGCTTTCTTCTGCATTAAGTTAATATTTTCTAGTACATTATTTTAATTCCTGTAATGATTTTTTCACTATATCTTTTTGAGTTATTTTCTTACTGGTTTAGCACTCACCAATGTAGCTTAAGTTATCAGAATCTACTTCAGATCTATACTAACTTAACTCCAGTGAGATATTGAATAGAGATATTCTATTCTATAGATATATCTATTCTGTTCTATTCTATCTGCTCTATTCTGCAGATATAGTGATATAGAATTGTTACTCCTATATAGCTGTAGTCTTCCTTCCCCTCATACAGGAATATATATTACAAACCCAACACTGCAACACTTCATTTTTATAATTATTGTCTTATGTAATTTTATATCTGTTAAATAAGCTAACTGAAGAAAGGAGAGCAAGTACATTTCTATAGCATTTGTCATGTTAACCTTTTAATCTGCCATTTCTAGATCACTTTATTTCTTCCTGTGGATTTGAGTTACTGATGTCATTTTCTTAGTCCAATACAGCTTTGTTCCTATGCACCTTATTTTTGCTGCTTTGGCAAATACGTTACATTTTTACGTGGTATAGGGCTAATGATGCAATAATATGCATACTATTTTATACAAGAGCTTTTTAAATAAGTTAATAGAAGACAGGAGAAGAAATATGCATTTATATTGTCTTTAATAGTATGTATTTACTGGCACTTTATGGGCACTCTATGTAGATTTGAATTACTGTATTTATTGTTTTCAGCTTGAAGAACTGCTTTAGTAGTTTTTTGTAGGGCAGTTATTCTAGCAATGAATTCTCTGCTTTTGTTTATCTGAGAATGTCTTTATTTTGCCTTCATTTTTGAAAGATAGTTTTGCTGGATATAAGATTCTTGTTGACAGTTTGTTTCTTCAAGTAATTTGAATATGCTAACTCACTGCCTCCTGTCCTCCATCATATATGATGAGAAGTCAGCTGTTTATCTTATTGGGGTTTCCATGTATGTGACAAGTCATTTTCTCTTGCTGCTTTCAAGATTTTCCCTTTGTCTTTTGTTTTTAGTATTTTTACACTGGCATGTTTGTGTATGGATCTCTGCATTTATCTTGTTGGAATTGGTTAATCTTCTTGGATGTGTAGACACTTTTCTGCTCCTTTCTTTCTCCCCTCTCTTTCTGTTACTCCCATTAAGTGTATGTTGATGTATTTAATGGTGTCCTTTATTTCTCAGAGTCTCTATTTATTTTTGTTCATTATTTGTTCTCTCTGTCCTTTGGACTGCATGATCTCGATCGATCTATTTTAAAGTTTGCTGATTCTTTCTCCTGCAAGTTCATATCTATAGTTGAGCCCATATAGTAAATCTTTCATGTCAGTTACTGTATTTTTTATTTGGTTCTTTTTTGTAACTTCTGTCTCTTTATTGATATTCTTTATTTCATGAAACATTGTCGTAATCTCTTTTTATCTCTTTAAGCGTGGTTTCCTTTAGTACTTTGAATATATTTATAGTGATAGCTTTGAAGTCTTTGTCTGTTAAATCCATTCTGGGCCCTCTCCTAGGCAGTTTCCATTGGCTGGTTTGTTCTCCCTGTGTATGGGTCACTTTTCTGTTTCTTTGCATGTAGGAACTGAGAGGAACAGCTGCTTAAGATGTAGGACATTCTACAGTGTCCTGTTACTTCTTCCAAAACCTGAAGCCAGGAGAACTTTTGATCTCATTTTAAGTCTTCCATCTGCAGGATTATGTGAAGAAAAGGGATTTTTATCATATTTCTCCTTCTTGGTATTGGTTCCCTCCTTTGTGTGCTTCTCTCCTTGCAGTACAATTGGATGAGTCTGGGACTGCCTCATTGTGGAGCCCCTCATGGTGGGCCTCTGCTCTAGGAAAAGAACCTTCTTTTTCTAGGTGTGGGCTTCCTCCAACACTTCTCTTTCTTTGCTATTTCCTATAGCATTGCTCCTGAAATATTTTTGCTCCATGGCACACAGACAACATATATTTTTCTAGGACCCTGGGGTAAATGAAAAAAGCCACTTGCAGCTAGAGGTAAACTGCTCGGGGATTCTGGCCTCCCTAGGCCCTGTCAGGGAACTGTCTCCAGTACCCCATTTGAGCAGCTCTGCTCTAGGCCAGGATAAAATTTTGTGTGTAAGGGAAAGGAACAAGGAGGCTGTTCAGCCTGTTTTAGGTGCAGGTCTTGGACTAGGAGTCCAGAATATATCATTTAAGCCTATAAGCACCTAGATTCACTCCCCACCCTTCAGGCATTAACCCCTGAAAACTACATCTCCTAGACTCCTTTGCCAACTGACGTCTGACTAAGTTTGGCCAATGGCAGGCATTATCAGGAGACTGGGGAGGGGGAGAAAGGAAATGGCATCCCCATCCCCCTCCACCAGTGGGTGTCATCTTTGCATCATTGGCAGTGGCTGCATCTCCTTGGTCAGTCAGCTCCCTCTGCGGGGTCCTGCTGTGTTTCTAGCTCCCTTTAGACAACTCTGACCCCTGGGTTCTGGTAATTCCACTACCTCTTTGAAACCCTTCAGCTTTTGCGCTTCCTGCTGTTGCTAACCTCTGGGTTGCCTTCTGGTTCCCTGTTTGGACTTTCAGCAACTTTACTATATAACTAGTTCCTCTGTTAAATTCCTTCTATTGAGTATTTGGTGGGGGCTGTTTTCCTGACTGCACTCTGACTGTGTACATATGCTGACAGCTTACACATGGCCTTCCAAATATCCCCAGTTGGTAAAAAGAAAGAACATGCGTCGGATTGCCCCTCTCTGAGCATAGATCTTCCTCATAAATCTCATAAGCAACAGTAGGCACCTGGTCCAGATTTTGGGACGATGTGTCCTGGCCAAATGTCATCTCTCCATTGTTAATAATGGGGACGAACAGAGGTTTGGGACAGCTACTTCCCTTGTCTGCCTGGGAAATCTCTGCTCATCCTTTAAGACACAAACATCATTACCTCTTGGTTGCTGTCGTTTTTTCCTCCCATTTCCTCCAGACTGAATCAGTTCCTCCCTCATCTGTTTTCCCAAAACAGTTTATATCAATATACTATAGCACCTTTTGCATGATAGTCACACATAGACCTATTTCCCCTCTTAGTTGAAAAGTCCCCTGAGGGCAGGGACCTCGTCTCACTCAGCTCTGTATGTCCAGTGCCTCACTCAGTGCACACATAGCAGGAACTCAACAAAGTTTTCTTTTCAGGAATTCTTTAACCTGACTGCATATTAGGATCACCTGGAGAGTTTCTAAAAATCGTGATTGTCAGGCTCCACCCAAGACCAGTTAAATCAGAATATCTGAGGGAGGGGCCCAAGCATTGGGATTTTTGAAAGCCTCCCTGGGTGATTTTAATGTGCAGCCGGGGTTTCAAACCACTGGACTAATTGATTGCTTTGCCTTATCACACTTGCTCTTGCAGATGAGCCTGCCATAAAACCCAACTTCTCTTGCAATATAATTCAGTTTAGCAAATACTTTGGAGTGCCTTCTCTGCGCCAGCCATTGTGTAGACTGGCCTTTGCTACTCAAAGTGTGTTTTGTGGACCAGCAGCATTAGCATCACTAGGGAACTTGTTAGAAATGAAGAATCTCAGGTGCCACCCAGACCTATTGAGTCAGAATCTGCATTTAACAAGATGCCCAGGTGATTTGCACTCATGTTAAGGTCTGAGAAACAGTGCTGTAATATCACACAAATGTCAAATTGCTTATTCAATGTGAGTTGTATTTCATTTCTTATTCACTCTGCTTTGCTTTCCTTTAAAAGGGTGTCATGTAATATTCTATTCTCCAGCTAAAATGGAACATCTGGTCCAAAGCATAGCTGAGACCAGACAGAAGTGAGAGGAGATAGTGGACAGCAGATCCCCTGAGTGTGGGAGGGAAGGGGGAAGATGTGGTTGGCCCTTGGAAAGATGGAAGCATTTCTTGGCACACTGAGGATCAACGTAAGGGAGGCCTTTGGGATGGGTTGCTCAGAAGGGGTGACTCCTGCTTCTGATATTGCCAGTTTCCTGGGAATGAGCCAGGTGTGTGGGGGGGAATGCTGCGGCCTTGTGTGCTGGAGGGCTGGAGCGGAGCTGGTTGCCAGGGGGCACACTGGCATTCATGCCTTTCTTGACAGGGTAAATAAAGCCCCCTTGCTCACCTCGTGCTTTTGAGATAAAGATAAAGTGGGGCATTTTTGAGGGCTGACCCATTGAGGGTCACAGGTTATCCACAAATGTAACATTTTTTTTGTTCCATTAACTTCACAAACACTTAAGGCCTAATTCTTGTGTGCTTTTAGACTGTTAATTTTGTAGCAAGGCATTGAGTTTTACATCTCAATCAAACACATGATATATGGGTTGAACAAATACAAATTTTATGGAGCAATAACTCTATGAATGGTGCCAATGCAGTCTGCTATTTTCTATTATATTACTTTAAAATTTGTCATTAGGGGCTGGCCTGGTGGAATAGTGGTTAAGTTTGTGCGCTCTGCTTTGGCAGCCCGGGGTTTGCCAGCTCAGATCATGGGTGTGGACCTGGACACTGCTCATCAAACCATACTGTGGCGGCGTCCCACATGCAAAATAGAGGAAGAGTGACACAAATGTTAGCTCAGGGACAAGCTTCCTCACTAAAAAAAAAAAAAAAAATATTTCATTAGGTTGATTTCATGACGCAAAAATGCATTGCAACCCACAATTTGAATAAAAATATTTTCCACAGGCCTGAAGTCAGCAATCCCAAAAGTCCTGTGCACCCCAATGTTTATTGCAGCACTGTTTACAATAGCCAAGATGTGGTAGCAACCTAAGTGCCCATCAACAGACGAATGGATAAAGAAGATGTGGTACATATATACAATGGAATACTACTCAGCTGCAAAACAGAACAAAATCATTCCATTTGCAATAACATGGATGGACCTTGAGAGAATTATGTTAAGTGAAATAAGCCAGCAAGAGAAAGATAATCTGTGTATGACTCCACTCATATGAGGAATTTAAAACTATGGACCAAGAACAGTTTAGTGGATACCAGGGGAAAGGTGGGGTGGGGGGTGGGCACAAAGGGTGAAGTGGTGCACCTACAACATGACTGACAAACATTAATGTACAATTGAAATTTCACAAGATGGTAACCTATCAATAACTCAATAAAAAAAAAATATTTTCCACAGAATCATAGTAAATTTACAAGAAAAGCATTTGGACACATTCTCCTTGAACTTGTTGGGATGACCCAACTCCTGAAACACAGTTTAGCATAATGGTTAAATACATGGCTTCCAGAATCGCTGCCTGGCTTCAAAGCTGTATGCTCTGGATGAGTAACGTCATCCTGCTAAGACTCAGTTCCCCATTTGAAAATGGGAGTAATTACAGTCTCCCCAACCCCTGCCACTTCCTCTTCCCTAAATCTCTCCCCTAACTGAGTTCACCCTTGGCTGTCTTGCAGGTAGCCATAAATGATGGACCTCTGGATCCAGGGCCTTCTGTGCAGAAATGGGAGAGTGGCACTGCAGGAGCCTGGGGATGAGGACAGGCACCCTCAGGAGCATCACAGCTCTGGAAGAATGTTTGGAAACGATATATATAGAAATATAACCCCTAGTGACGGGCACAGGAAGGAAAATGCTTCCCTCCTTATTCAAAGACAGATGTCATAAAATAAACAAATAAACACTAAATGTAATTGGCTTTGTATGTGAAGTTTTATTTCTCACCCATATCACAGTCTTGAGGGCTGTAGCAATGGCTTGGAAATCCAATGTGAGGCCTGCACAGTCACTGAAGATGAGGAGGAGAGCATGGGGCGGGCACACTTGGACATTTACACCACTTTCACTCACACATCTCTGGCCAGGACTGGTCACCTGGTCAGCCTAACGGCAAGGGAGGCAGAGGGGACCACGGCACTGGTGAGCCCTCACCACCTCACCATAGAGACTAGGTAGGAGGGAAGACATTTGTGGCCATTACCGTCGTCATCAAAAGCCATCCCACCCACCAAGAGGGACAAACACCTAAGTGCTTATTTGTTATTGTTATTGGATCTTAAATCCTACAAATGATGTCAACCACATTCTTACTTTGGCATCTTGGCTCAGTTACTGCAGTGTGCTAAAAAGACCAGACCATACCTTGCTGCCAGCCCTGAAAGCTGACGTTTGCAGAGAAGAGCTGTTCCCTCCCACTCTTACCTGTTTGTCGCTGAAGCGTGTTCTCTGCTCGGCGTATCCTCTGGCCGGGGATGTGTGCATAGCTCAGCCTTCTCCTTCCCTGGAAAACCACTCTGAGTACTGGAAGAAGCGCCCTCTGGATCCCTCCCTCCCCTGATTATTAACCTAAACTTTGTACACAACAATCACACAAGATTTCTCTTCTCTAATGCCTTTAGGGAAGATATGGGCTGTGCTTACACCATGAGAGAGTCCAACATTGCCACCAAATCCGTGAACACTGATTTCTATTAACAGTATGGATCTTGCAAACCATTTGGAAACGGATGGAAGAAGGAAATCATTCTGTCAAAGCAGACTTTTCGTCTGGTCTTGGGTTAACCACTGCTGCCAGCTTCCATGATGAGCTGGGTAAGAGTGTCCGCTTGCTTTCGCAGCTATACCAGCCCCCCGGAGAAATGTTACCCAAATGACTCATAATGTGTCATTCATAGCTGGCTAATTTTAGGCAATTTCATTGGGAATATAAGATGTCTATTAACATATTAATCAAAATTTAGCTTTAATACTTGAAAATATATCTGAAATTTACAAAATTTACAAAGACCATCTTGAAATTTTCATCTTAAAATCATTGTTTTAGTGAAACAGAGCTCAAATTATTCCAAAGGAGCTGTCAAAAGAGCTTTGAATTTTCATATCCCACTCTTTCAAGACAGATGCTTCATTTTTTAAGGGAAGCTTATCTTTGATATCTAAAGCATCATTGCCCAGCTTGAGGAGCCAGTGAGCTCCAACGTTACATGGTTACACTCAAGCTCACTGACATCAGATTCTTGTTGACTGCAGGTGCCACCGTATAGCAATTACTGCAGTTACAACGCCTGGTTTCTGTATAACTGTCTTGTGCTGGGGACAGGCAACTTTTGAAGTGCAATGCCATGGGCATGGATTTTTTTTTTTTTTGGTAAAAGATCTTGCTTTGTTGTGGTCCTGTAAAATTTATTCATCATGAAATGCCTGTGTATAGAAACAAATAATAACACTCCATCATTTAAATTGGAATGGTTTCATTCATGTTTACTTGCTTATCTAGTCTTTGTGTTCATGATGAAGTTTAGCAAATGCAATCTTAAAGCCAAGCATTAAAACAAAAGTGAGAGAATCGGGAATATTAGACATGCAGGGTCCTCTCTGGCCAAGATGGCTTGGAGGACTAGAGATGTTCACCAAAGGTTCTGGGAGCCCCTGGCACCAGGTTATGCCTCCTTCGTGTCTTTTCTCTCTTTTTTCATAAATAATTTAATAACAAAAGTAATACATGCTGTGGTTTAAAAAAAATTGGAAGTACAGATAAGCGAAGAAGGGCAAAGATAAAGATCATTCACAACTCTCCCGTGAGACAGTAATGTTAAGGGTTTAGTGCGTGTATATTTCCACTCTTTTCCAATCACACCTACCTCTTATGGAATGCAAGAGAGAATGAGATTGAGCACCTGAGAACTCGCCGAGGTCACCACCGTCCTCCTCATCACCAAATCCAATGCACACTTTTCAACACTTGCCAGATCGTGACATCGTTGATCACACCCTCCTCCTTCGATCTCCATCTCCTTGACTTTGACCACACCGCGACCACTTGCACGCCTCAGTTCGCTGAAGGTTTTGTAAGTGTGTCTTCTTTCTTCTACGCTTTAAAAAGATTGATGCTCCCAGGCTTTAAAAGCCTACTATTTGGCCACTTAAATGTGTCTTGACTCTATCTTCACCTCTCCACTGTTCAGCCTGCCTTCTCCCCTACCTGGACCACTGCTAAGGCCTCCCAACTGGTATCCTGGACCTTCAAATCCAACTCCCACAACAGAGTGGTCTATTTAAGAGGCAGCTCAGAACCCTACAGTGTCTCTTTCTTGCCACGGGTAAAGTGCAAACGCCTTAGCAAATATCTTTAGGAGATAAAGTTGGCAATGGGATGACTTCCTGTCCCATGCCAGGGAGAAGGATGATGGAAGAAGGAAAATGTACCATGAAATGAGGGGGTCAGCTCTGGTCTGTCTCTCCTACTTTGTCTCAAACCGCTCCCAACATTTATGTTCTAGCAATATAAGAAGTTCTGTTAGTGCCGTCTCGTTGATTCTGACTCCCAGCGACTCCCTGTACAGCAGAGCGGAACCCTGCCCAGTTTTTAGCACTGTCCCCTCACCGTACGGCACTATATCAGACAATCCTCTGCTGCTAATCACAGGATTTTCATGGCCAAATTTTTTTTCAAAGTGGATGGCCAGGTCCTTCTTCATAGTCTGTCAGCTCTGCTGAAAACTGTCCACCATGGGTGACCCTGCTGGTATTTGAAATACCAGTGGCATAGCTTTCAGCATCACAGCAACATGCAGCTGCCACTGTATGACAACTGATGATAGGCAGATGGTGTGGTTCCCTGACCAGGAAATGAACCCTGGGGGCAGTGGTGAAAGCACTGAATCTTAACCACTAGACCACCAGGGCTGGCTATAGGATGTAGAATGCATGAATAGATGAATGAATGATGGTGGTAGCCTGAAATAAAGGTGTTATCTTAATAAGGATGCTGAGCTTTCAGTAAGTTATGTCCGTAGTCCCAGCATCTCTTATCCGCAGAGGAGATGAGGATCCAGAAAGCCAACAGCCTCAGCGCAATGCAGGCAGCAGCCCCTTTTCACTCTTTAACTGGAGCTTAATTTAGTAGCCCTTTCAATGAGCAGCACTGAGCTCCGGCTCAGGTCTGAGTTAAAAACTGATCCAGAAAGGCATTGGAGGAAGGGGTCCTGAATCACAGTGTGGAAGGGTGCTGGACTTTTATTAGGTGAGGAAGTAGTAAAGGTGGCAGAGGGACAAGTGGGATGACTTCCCTCTCCACAATTATTGAGGATATGCTAATGCATGCTTCTGAGTGCAAAGAACAGACCAGAAAAACTCATGACTCACCCAAGAAATTGCATACAAATGTAAATTCCCAGGTCGCAGTAAAAGTAGGATCATGCATTCATTAAAAACATGTAAGCTGTTCCCGAGTACACTGCAAAACTGATGTCTGCATAGATATCAGTGTTTCCTCTGACTAATAGGGGAGAAAAAGGAGTCATTCATTATAGTCTTCTTTTTCACTGCCCCAAATAAAAATAAATCCTATAAAAGGAGTTGCCAAAAAGAACAATTAGTTTGCAAAGTTGTTTAGAATTGGAGTTGCATTTTTCCCCTATAGAATCAGTGTTGCAAATGGGGATAAAGTTTGCAGGGAGCCTACAGATTTCTGTTTAATGGATATTATAACAACATTTCCTTAAGAAAACAAAACCAAAGTTCCATCAGATAGCTCTCTGCTGCAATCAGGCCATCTCCTCTGCACTGTCCACGACTGCCCCTGCCAGCACCCATTTGTCAGGCTTGGGAAGATAGGCAACCTCATCTCCTCAGATGGAGGTGGTAGGGGTGCCATCAGGGCTGTAAGTTAGGAGGGCGTGGAGCAAAGCTTGGCCCAGGCAGGCACAAGGGGAGGGGAAGGGAGGCTAGACATGGGGCTCCCTCTGCAGCTTTTCCTCCTTTCTTCTCACCCACTCCTAAACCTGTGGATTTGCCTTTTGCTCAAAATAAGTGGGCGTTGATCTAACAGTGAGCAACCTGTCTAAATAGAGAGCTTTAAATTGAAAATGGTATTACTTTTAAGTACATTTGACCAAAATTATTGAATGGCTTGTAGAAAATGAAAATGAATTACAAGGACAGCACTCTATATTATACAACATGTGTCTAACTTAAAATGTAGAGGCAAATAGAACTTTCCCCAAAAATGAATTTTTAAAAAGCCTAATTAATTTCTGAAATTAGAATAAATTTCAGTGGCTCTCAACCAGCCCCCTCCCTGGGGGGCTCTGGGAAGTATGTGGAAAAGCTACTGGCTTGTCAAGGTGACGTCAGTCACTAATGGCATTTAGTGTTGGGGTGTGGGGACGGGGGCCCGATGCCAATGTCCTCAGTGTGATGCTTCCAACACAAAGAGGAGCTGCCCTGCCCTAGGCAATGACTGCACAACCCATGACAGTAATAACTTAGAACCAGCCACTTACAACTGCTGTTTCCTTCCATCATGAACTGTTTTTACTGTTCTTGGGTCCATTTTAATTGCCAGGGCAGCACTAGTCAAAGGGCCAGTGGCCACCAGAGTCATCTATAAAACACAAGGGCCACTGTCCTCCTCTTTCCTCCTGGCAGGATCAGAGAAAGGCAGAGGTGGAGCGGCCTTGGAAACTGGCTGACCCCACATTCCTGGCCCCACCTCAGGTGCAGAGAGATGCAATAGCCCTGATGTCACCCTGTTGGCAGCAACATTAAGCCCCCACAGAGGCTCCAGAGCCCTGAACACAGTACTCTTTGCTGACAAAGCATCCTGAAACATGGTAGAGCTGTACCATTTGCTCATTTAACTTCTGCAAATCCAACTGTCTGAGTTTGGCTGAAGGGGAGGAAGCAATCTGACCCGTGTGGGAGACTCTGCTCACCACTCTGCTGCTGAAGTGAGCAGAGATGCCAGAGCATCTCAGAGCGTGAGCAGCTCACCTCACTGACATTCGACACCTCAGGTCCAGGCAAACACTTTTTTTTTTCAGTTAGTAGATTTTTTATTTGGCAATATGAACAATTATAGCAAACATAAAGTCATTCTTTAAAATTATATGAGACAAATTATCAAACATAAAAATAGAAATTTTGAGTTGTCACAGGATCTCAAAATCACTGATATGTTAATTTTTTAATAAAATAGATACATCGCTTTTGTGAAAATGAAAGTCTCTGATAGTTTTAACGCTTATGTGTCTCATTATCTTTTTCTATAAAAATGACCACTGCATTTGCCAGTTTTTCTTGTGACACTGTAAATCTCTAAGGAGAAGCTACATTCTCCACTGGCAACTGATATTGGCTAACTGATTTTGTATGTAAATATATACTAAAGAACTCAGAAATGAATCCAGTAAAACATTGCTGCCAAGTATGTTGCAACACTGAAGTCAAAAAATTGCTTAACCCACCTCTCCCCTGTCATGTGAAAGAGAAAGATACACAGCCGCACTGTCCAGACACGACTCTTTATCTCCCCCTGTTGGAGAATTGTCATACTACGCTGACTATATTAGAACAACACCCTCTACTGCCATCTGCTGGAAAACAGTCAAAATGAATACAAAAATCCATGACAGTGACAAGGCAGGATGCTCCTTTAGAAGGGACAATTTTGAGCAGTGCAAACCTGAAGCAACCATATGTGCCAGCCCTGAACATAGCCACTAAAAACAAGCCAACTCCTTGCTCTGGTTCCCAGCCAAAAAGTGAGCAATCTGCCCCACCGATGGGCATACTGGCTATACTGGAGCAAACAGATAGTTCTAGACTATAGGCAGTGGGCATTGCAAGAGATTTCCTTTTGACTGCACTTGACTTTCTCCTTACTCAGCCCTTACATACAGAGTGACCCTGTTTCCCTGGCATGTTTAGCCAGCAGGAAATAGGACTGACTCTATTATATGTATACAAAATATTGTCAAATTCAAGAGCAAGCATGAGGACATAAAAGACAGTAGCTGAACTACATAAATTCTGAGGTTTTTTTCAGCTAAGTTTAGTTTGCAGGGACAACTCTATATCTATGAAAAGTTTGTGCTCCATTTCCAGAGTATAGAGATGTCATGGGGAAGGAACTGCCTGGTCAAGGATCAGAGTTTCCACTTCCCCTCCCCACTCCCCCTCGCATCTAGAGGTGACAGGTTTTCACCAACAGAAGTGATGTGTGTCTCTTCTAGGCCGAGGTGATTATGAGGCAGAGGTAACTTCTGCATCTCCCTTGCTCCATCTGCAGGCTTCAGAGCTCTGAAACCCGAGGAGAGGGCAGACCCTAAAGATGGACAGTGCTTGGGTCCCTGCCAGCTGGGAGCAGCCACATTGCACTGGTACAGAGGAAGAAAGGTATATGGCATCAAGCCACCAAACTTTGGGAGTTTATTTATCACAGTGGCTAGCATTACCTTTATTAATATGATTTACTATTAGTTAATGCATTTTTGCTGCTAATAGCTGACAAGTGATACCAGGGAGCAGAAGTTTCAGGAATCTTTATGGAGGGAAAGTTTAAAAAGAAGGCTATTACTTTTTTTCTGTTAATTGGCAAAAGACTACCCTTCCTAAATTTCAGAGAAAAATACTAATGTAGCTTACAAATATGGTCTGTGGGAACATGGCTTTGAGAATCCCTGGACAGGCTTTTGGAAGGCTGCTTTCTCCTCACTCTCTCAGCAGAAGGGCCCTGTGGTGGCGGGTACATGTGGTGGCAGAATGCCCTCGTGTTCCTGGCCAGGCCTCACCCAGACTAACCTCATTGCTGTGACCATGTGCTCACACTCACTCAGTGCAGGCGTAGAGCTGAGGGTCCAGAACCTCTCCGAAGCTATCTCTTCTATAATGACTGTCTTATTTCAGGGAGGATGTGCCAAGGAAAAATGGAATCTTAATTTAAAAAATGGGAGTTTATTTATTGAAATGAAATTTCAATAAAATCTTGGCTCAGCATCCCCGTGTTCACGGGTCCTGGTGCTTACATTCCACCCAGATATCCAGCCTCTTCTTAGCTCAGAATGGAGTTTTTCCTTGTGTGTGACTGGTTAAGGGCATTCTCCAGCTTCCGTGCCCTGGTTACCATTATTGTCAGTCAGCCAGGGCAAGCTTTCACTGTTTATTAACTTATTCAGTCTCCACCCACTAAATTCAAGATGCCGGTTAGCAATGTTAAGATCACCTTTTACTGCATTCTGTGGTATAACTTCTCACTTGCACCAGCATTTAAAACCACCAAATCCAAGTGGTGATCCCAACACAGACACCTGCCTGACACTTAGTTTTCATTTCTAGACACCTGGCCCAAGCATTTAAATGCACCATGGGAAACTCACCTTCTAATTTCATTACAATAAATTCACTGTGAGAAACCACAGAAGAACGTGCTAGCGATCAGAGCAGGATCCAGGATTCGGGGGTGGGGGAGACGCTCAATCTTATACATGGGAGAAGGGTCTTTAATAAAAGGACACCAAATTACAAATTCAAAACTTTGAACAAAAGAAAATATTTATTTAGAATGAGAAAAATCGCGACATAGTGCAAATGAAAAATTCCACAAACATCACAAAATCCAGAACAATACCATAATATTTTATTAGTCAACTGGATGATACAATATGTTGGCTACATATTTTTGGCTGTCTACTCTGATCACTTCTTCACATAGCAACAATCCATATTATGATTTTTTTTTTAAAGATTTTATTTTTTCCTTTTTCTCCCCAAAGCCCCCCGGTACATAGTTGTGTATTCTTCGTTGTGGGTTCTTCTAGTTGTGGCATGTGGGACGCTGCCTCAGCGTGGTCTGATGAGCAGTGCCATGTCCGCACCCAGGATTCGAACCAACGAAACACTGGGCCGCCTGCAGCAGAGAGCGCGAGCTTAACCACTCGGCCACGGGGCCAGCCCCTCCATATTATGATTTTTGATAGAAGAGAAAGGCAATTTTGAGGGCTGGCCCCGTGGCCGAGTGGTTAAGCTCACACACTCTGCTTCAGCGGCCCAGGGTTTCACTGGTTGGGATCCTGGGCACGGACACGGCACCGCTCATCAGGCCACACTGAGGTGGCGTCCCACATGCCATAACTCAAAGGACCCACAACTGAAAATATGCAACTATGTACCGGGGGCTTTGGGGAGAAAAAGAAGATAAAACATGAATAACTTTAAAAAAGAAAAGAAGACACACATCTATGGACAGCTAATCTTCGACAAAGGAGCAGAGGGCCTACAATGGAGAAAAGAAAGTCTCTTCAACAAATGGTGCTGGGAAAACTGGACAGCCACATGCAAAAGATTGAAAATTGACCATTCTTTTTCACCACACACCAAAATAAACTCAAAATGGATCAAAGACCTAAAGATTAGGCCTGAAACAATAAGTCTTCTGGAAGAGAATATAGGCAGTACACTCTTTGACATCAGTTTCAAAAGAATCTTTTCGGACACTATAAGTCCTCAGTTGAGGGAAACAATAGAAAGAATAAACAAATGGGACTTCATCAGACTAAAGAGCTTCTTCAAGGCAAGGGAAAACAGGATTGAAACAAAAAAACAGCTCACTAATTGGGAAAAAATATTTACAAGCCACTTATCAGACAAAGGGTTAATCTCCATAATATACAAAGAACTCACACTGCTTAACAACAAGAAAACAAACAACCCGATCAAAAAATGGGCAGAGGACATGAACAGACATTTCTCAAAAGAAGATATGAATATGGCCAAGAGACACATGAAAAGATGTTCATCATCGCTAATCATCAGGGAAATGCAAATCAAAACTACACTAAGATATCACCTTACACCCGTTAGATTGGCAAAAACATCCAAAACCAAGAGCGACAAATGTTGGAGAGGTTGAGGAGAAAAAGGAACCCTCATACACTGTTGGTGGGAATGCAAACTGGTACAGCCACTATGGAAAACAGTAAGGAGATTTCTCAAAAGGTTAAAAATAGAAATACCCTATGACCCAGCCATCCCATTACTGGGTATCTATCCTAAGAACCTGAAATCAGAAATCCCAAGAAACCTTGCACCCCTATGTTCATCGCAGCATTATTTACAATAGCCAAGACGTGGAACCAACCTACATGCCCAGAAACTGATGATTGGATAAAGAAGATGTGGTATATATACACAATGGAATACTACTCAGCCATACAAAAAGACAAAATTGGCCCATTCACAGCAACGTGGATGGACCTCGAGGGTATTATGTTAAGCGAAATAAGCCAGTCAGAGAAAGACGAACTCTATATGACTCCACTCATAGGTGGAAGTTAGTATATTGATAAGGAGATCTGATTGGTGGTTACCAGGGAAAAGGGGGGGTGGGGGGAGGGCACAAAGGGGGAAGTGGTGTACCCACAACATGACTAACAAAAATGTACAGCTGAAATCTCACAAGGTTGTAATCTATCATAACATTAATTAAAAAAAAAAAAAGAAAAGAAAAAAAAGAGGCAATTTTGTATTTTCTGTAGCATGACTGAATCCAAATTGTGTTTTTTCACAAGTGATATTCCCGAAAGTTTTCTTTTAGTGGAATACAACTTGTTATCAGTAAATTCATGTACATTTTTAGGATTGCCATCAAATTTGAGGAAGCTTCTACCAAGTTTATTTCTTATGTGAATGAGCATAGCTGTACCTGCTACTGGTCCTCCAGGTTTGTGACATTCCAAAAACAGGAATTCCAATTAATTTCCTGTGATTCTCATAAAAAAACTACTGTGATGTACTCAAAATTGCACTCATTGCACTATCAAGTGTATTCCTGACATATGTTCCACATGACTAGATGTTCATGAGAACTGCTTATAGTTTTCGATGTCTGGTGGCTGGAAGAATTTTCTACAGAGTAGCTTCTGGCTCTGTACACTGGGGAGAAGTTCTATGAGCCCAAAGTTTATTTTCTGTAAAATTTAGCAGGCAGACTAATGCAGTCTGTTGTACAGACTGGCTTTTGTTAGTTGAGGTGAAGAAGTCACACACAGCTGTGGGGTTAAAAGACAATGATGGATAGCAAGGGACATCCCTGACCTAGGACAAGCAGTGACGACCATGGGGAGAGAAGAAACGGCAACTAAGAATGTTGCCCTCCCCTCGCTCCGCTCCCCCCACCCCTTCACTCTGCGGCTGGTATGGTGTGACCCTTCTCAGGATAAGCCACACAGAGGGGAACTGTTTCTCTGGAGTGATCCATTCATGTCAAATCCAAATTAACCGTGACTTTGTTCTGGTTTTCTTCTGAAAATTTATCCAATAAATACTTTCAGTGGTTCCTGTAACTTGAGTTAAACAGAGTGGGCTTTTGCTGTTTTTTACTCTTAAGTCTTTTAATCTACAACCATTCACCTCTTTTTCTGTTTTATGCCATTTATTTGTTAAGGGAAGCGGGCCATTTTTTCTATAGAACATCTCATATTATGGATTTAGCCAATTGTGTCCTTGTGGTGTGTTTTGTCTTGTTCTTCTGTCCTTCATAAATTGGTCCTTTGATTAGAGGCTTATTTATATTTCTTTCCTTCTTTTTCTTTCTTCCTTCCTTCCTTTCTCTCTCTCTCTCCCTCTCTCTTTCCTCGCCGTCTCTCTCTTTTTCCCTTCCTCCCCCTCACTCCTCTACTTCCTCCCTTCCTTCTTTCTTTCCTTCCTTTCATTTTTGGTAAAAATGTTTCGAAGCTGGTGGTGTGTACGTTTTGTTAAATAAATGAAGGGGCACACAATGCCCAATTGCTCCCCTTTAGTGATGTGAAGAGGGATCACTGAATTCAGCTTTGTCAGCCTGATCCTTCCATGATAAAGTTCCTCATCAACTTTTCAACTAGTAGTTTTGACATCCATTTTATGTCATTGACTGGATCCAATATTTCATGAGGGGATATTTTTCAGTTGAAATTCTTCTATAAACAAGAACCTTCCTTTCTCACTGTTTGGGTTACTCTGAATTATGATTTTTATGGAAAAGTCAGGATAAGTGCTTGATTCTTTTGCTTCGACAGTTTTCAGAATGTTGAACTGCAATGGTGACTAATGAGTTATTTTTTAGTATTCTTACCAACTCACAGATGTTAATAAATGAATTTGATTTAGTTCAAATATTTGCGGCTACTTTTTGATGCTCAAATTCTCTCTTTGGCCAGTGGAAGTGCATTCAGGTTGGCTCCTACGTCCTACTGACATAACCCCAGTAGTCTTTGATAGCTCCCTTACATTCTGGCAAAAATAAATGTTCTAGGTTCATCTTGGTTTCTTTAAATGTGAAATTGTACTTAGAGATCACGATCTGGGAGTTATGGGTCCCCGTGCTACTGAGTTGTCTTTGCTTCTGAGATTTTTCAATGGACAGTCCTGATGTCAATATCTTCCCAGTCTTTTTGATCTTCCAAAGGTTGTAGTTTTGTAGGTTACTCAAGAAAGGCTCATGGAAACAATATTATTTGAGTTCTCGCATGTTTGTAACTGTTCATCTGTGGGCTTTATACCTCAAGCTCAGTTTGTCTGGATATAAAATTCATGGCTCAAATTTTCTTTTTTGAATATATTACATGTGTACTCCATTTTCTTCTAGCATCAAGTACTATTTTCTAAAAGTCCTCCCTGATTCTCTTCCTCCCTTATAGGTGACTTTGTCTTTTTGCCTGAGTGCCTAAAATATTTTTTCTTTTCCTTTAAAGTCCATAAGATTTCCTAGAACATGTCTCAGTGCCGCTTTCTGGGTCAACTTTGCTAGGATACAGGATGCTTTTTCAATACACAATTCAAGCTGACTTTTATTTCAGGAAACTTTCCTTAAATTATAGGTTTTACTGTTTGTTTTAGGTCAGAGTTTTGAATTACTTCTTTGGGGGTTCTTACTAACATACTAAGTCTTCATTGCTTGCCTCTATGTCTATCACTTTCTCTCAAATCCTTTTTTTAAAATTTTTTTCTTCTTTTTTTTGAGGAAGATTAGCCTTGAGCTAACATTTGTTGCCAATCCTCCTCTTTTTGCTGAGGAAGACTGGCCCTATGCTCACATCCATGCCCATATTCCTCTACTTTATATGGGGGACACCTGCCACAGCATTGGTTGCCAAGTGGTGCCATGTCTGCACCCAGGATCCGAACCTGAGAACCCCAGGCCACCAAAGTTGAACATGCAAACTTAACCGCTACACCACTGGGCCAGCCCCCTGTGTGTCTTTAATCCTCAGAATCCTAAAGACATTTTTCATGGAAATAGAGCAAAAAATCCTAGAATTTATATGGAACAACAAAAGACCTCCAACAGCCAAAGCAATCCTGAGAAAAAAGAACAAAGCTGGAGGTATCACACTCCTGATTTCAAAATATACTACAAAGCTATAGTAATTAAAACAGCATGGTACTGGCATAAAAACAGACACACAGATCAATGGAACAGAACTGAGACCCCAGAAGTAAAATCACACATCTACAGACAGCTAATTTTCAACAAAGGAGCCAAGAGTGTACAATGGAGAAAAAGAGGTCTCTCCAATAAACGGTGTTGGGAAAACTGGACAGCCACATGCAAAAGAATGAAAGTAGGCCATTATCTTACACCATATCCCAAAATTAACTCAAAATGAATTAAAGACTTGAATGTAAGACCTGAAACCATGAAAATCCTAGAAGAAAACATAGGCAGTATGATTTTCTACATTGGTCTTAACAATATCTTTTTGAATATCATGTCTCCTAGAATAAACAAATGGTACTACATTCAAACTAAAAATCTTCTGCACAGCAAAAGACACCATCACTAAAGCAAAATGGCAACCCACCAACTGGAAGAAAATATTTGTAAATCATATATTTGATAAGGGGTTGATATGCAAAATATATAAAGAACTCATACAACTCAACAACAAAAAAAACAAACAACCAGATAAAAAAATGGGCAGAGGGTATAAACAGACATTTTCCCAAAGAAGGTGTACAGATGGTCAACAGGTACATAAAAAGATGTTCAACATCACTAATTATTAGGGAAATGCAAGTTAGAACTACAATGAGATATCTCCTCACATAATCAGAGTGGCTATTATTAAGAAGACAAGAAATAACAAGTGTTGGAGAGGACGCAGAGAAAAAGGAACCCTCCTCATACACTGCTGGTGGGAATGTAAATTGGTGCAGCTGCTATGGAAAACAGTATGGAGATTTCTCAAAAAATTAAAAATAGAAGTACCATATGACCCAGCTATTCATCTTCTGGGTCTTTATCCAAAAACATGAAAACACTAATTAAAAAAGCTATACGCACCCCATGTTCATTGCAGCATTATCCACAATCTCAAAGACTTGGAAACAATGTAAATGCCCATCAATAGATGAGTGGATAAAGAAGATGTGGTATATACATATACAATGGAGTACTACTCAGCCATAAAAAAGATGAAATCTTGTCATTTGTGACCACGTGGATGGACCTTGAGGGTATTATGCTAAGTGAGATAAGTCAGATGGAGAAACACAATTATTATATGACTTTACTTCTATATGGAAGATAAACAAACAAACAATACACAGATATGGAGAACAGATTGGTGATTACCAGAGGTGGAGGGAGTCGGGGAGAGCAGAAGGGGTAAAGGGGCACATGTGTATGGTCATAGATGGCAACTAGACTTTTGGTGGTGAACACGATGCACTCTATAAAGAAGTTGAAATATAATGATCATTTATATAGTGTTATAAACCAATGTGATCTCAATTAAAAAAAAAAAGAGTGACCATGTTCATTACTGGCAAGAGTGGGGAGAATTTGCTTTTTCAGATTGCTGGTCTGAGTGGGCACTAAAAAACTTTTCTGAGGAGAATCAGACAATGTGGATAAAAATGCTAAATGTGTGAAAGAAGAATGGCATGTTTCCTTGGTTTTGATAATTGGAGCCATGAAACTTATAATGTTTGCCTTCTTCCTCTTCTTGTTAGGGTGCTCAGAGCCCAATTTGATGCTCAATCTTTAATTATTTAAATCCTAGGGCCCAAAATGCACAACCTAAATCTAAATATGTGGAACATCTGACAGACCCAAATTGAGGAAGATTCTACAAAAGAATTGGCTTCAAAATTGTCAAAGGAGCAAAAGACCAAAAAAGATCAAGGAACTAACTGTTCCAGATTAAAGGAAGCTAAGGAGATGTGACAGTAAGTGCAGTTTGTGATCCTGGATTGGATCCTGGACGGGGAAAGAGGATGGCTTATTGGGACTATGAGAGAAATGTGAACACACACTGAAGGTTAGATAAAAGTATTACATCAGTGTGAAACCTCCTGCTTTTGATAGCTGTCCTGTGGTTATGGAGGACAATGTTCTTGTTCTTAAAAAATACATACAGAAGTACTTAGAGGTTAGGGAGAGAACCAGACCCAGAATCAGATTAAAATTTAAGACAAACTTCTATGTTCTACGCTATGATTATCCTCAGTAAAGCATTAAGATATTGCGAGGCAGTCGTTTGTTTAGGTTTTCATTGAGCTACATTTAAGTTCACTTTTGTCTATTCTGCTACCCTGCTAGACAAAATTGCATGGATCCAAAATTGGTCACAAAATATATAGTAATAAATGTTTATCCTGCGATCACAGATAATTTGTATGGGCCAACTCAACTCCAGTGTTTGGTGCTTTGTCCTCCATCTCAATTGATTTGACACTAGATGTGACATTTAACTTTTCTGAGTTTTGGTTTCCAAGGCTGTAGAATGGGATTCTACCATTTGCCTCCAAGAGTTGAATATAAGAGAAATGCAGAGCATCTGGTATTGTGCCAGACACAAGACAGTGCCGGGGAGTGTTACTGCACATCTCCAAGTCTATTGCCATTAGCTCAACTGATTAGAGCCTGGGTCTGGGAAATCCCAGTTCTCTGTCTGTGATGGCAAATTAATGCTTTATGGTCATAAGCGAGACTCCATTCCTCAATCCTAGGTTTTCCATCTGCAAATGCAGGATACCCTTGATGAACTGTCAGGGTTTGACCTATCCTGAGGTCTCACTTCCCCCCACCATTTACCAAAAGCCACTCACAGCCCTAACCACTGACATATAGGCTCGCTCCATTTGTTAGGAAAGGTCAACACATAACCTGTGTTAGATTTTTAAAAACCCAATAATCTATGGTGAAAAAAATCAGAATGGTGGTTGCCTCTGAGGATGGAAGGTGGATTGACTAGAGAGGAGTATGAGGAACTTTCTGGAGTGTTGGTAATGTTCTACACCTTGATAAGGGTGTGTTGCAGGGTATGCACTTACCAAAACTCAGAGGACATATCTTAATATTTTTGCATTTCATAGTTCACACATGCATTTTGCCTTGAAAGAAAAAAACTGTTAACAGAACTTGAACGATATGCATGTTGAAGTATTTGGGGTAGTGTACCGATGGCAGCAATTTACTTTGAAATACATCAAAAAATAGGTAGATTAATGGATGGATAGATGAAGGGATAGCTGGATAGTCATGTGATAAAATAAATACACCAAAATGTAAATGGTAGAATCTAGATGGGGGGGGGGGGTATATTGGTGTTCAACTGTAGAATTACTTCTATTTTGCTGCATATTTGAAATTTTTCATAATATAACACTGGGGACAAAAATCAATGCCCAGAACCCAGAACCCTGAAATGGACTGACGTTTTAAATACCTGATTATTCTCCATCTGGAATCCACATTCTCTTATCAGGTTAGATAAAGAAAATGTTATTATAACAATGAATAATTAGTTAGCTTTCTTCTATCCTGACCTTTGCCCTCGGTCTAGTGAACTGCAAGCTCCTGGACAAATCCAGATCAAACACGGAGCTCCAAGTTCCAAGTGCAGGTTCAAAGTCTGTGTTTAGGTCCAGAACTGAGGTCTAGGGTTCAGATTTGAGGTCCATGTACCAAGGTTCGGGTCCATAACTAAAACCAGGTCTGAGATCAGATCCAAGATTCAGGACCAATCTAAATTCATGGCCGAGGCCTGATGTCTATTTTTCAAGTCCAAGTCTAAGTTCAAAGACAAGATCAACATCCAACGCCAACGACCAGGTTGAGATCTGAGGTTTAGTCCAAAGGTGAGGTCCAAGGTCTAGGCCTATGTCTGAGTTTCAGGTTCAAAGTTCAGGCTCAAAGTTCAGGTGCAAGGGCCAAGGTTTACTTCCAGTGTCCAAGTCCAGGGTTTTGTCCAAGGCCCATAACTGTTTTTGAGGTCCGTGTTACAACCAGGCTCACATTCAAGGTTGAGGGACAAAGGGTAGGTCAGATTTGAGAGAACGAGGTCCAAATTCTAAGGTACAGTTCCTAGGTTTAGGTCCAGAATAATGTCCAAAGAAAAGTCTACTGCCAGATTTAAGTGGTAGGTCAAATCCAGGTCCAAGGTCCTAGTCAAATGAATATCCAGGATTAGGTCCAGGTCTAAGTCCAAGGTCCAGGTCCAAGCTCCAGAGCGAAGGTCCAGGCACTGTGCTGACGGCCAAGATTGAAGACTGAGGTTAGGTTCAGCATCATGGACAAATCCAGGTCAACTACTGAAGCTTACTGTTGAGGTCCAATGTCCGAATTCATATCAAAGATCCAGGTCCAGGTTCTGAGTGAAGTGCAAAGTGAAAAGTCTAAATTCCATCTCAGTGTCCTGACCAAAAAACTAGGAAAATATAATTCCAAGGTTAGGCTCAATGTCCATGTCCTGATACAACATTTATGACCAAGGTCAGGTCTAGTTCCTCATCTGAGATGAGAGGTCCAGCTTCAAGGCATAGTTCCCAGGTACAGTTATCAAGACCAGCTCCTGGTCCAGGTCCAGCTTCCCGGTCTAATTTCAAGCCCAAGTCCCAGGTTCAATGTCTAGCACGAGGTCAGGATCCAGGTTCAAGGTCCACATCTGTAGTCTTGGTCCCTGGTCAAGATTCAGGATCTAGATCCTGGTATACAGATCTATATACACAGCCATGTCCTGATCTGAGGTTCAGGGTCCAGATCTGAGGTCCAAGCTTGAGGTTTTAGGTCTACGTCCATGACCAAGCACCAGGTCTCAGTTGAGGTCAAAGATCCTGGAAAAATCTAGGTCTCTGTTTGTGGTCTGTTGTCCAGTCTAAAGTCCAAGTCCATATCTAAGGTCCAGGTCAAGGTCCAAGGATAAGGACTAGCCGAGGTCCAAATCTACAAGCCAGATCCAACTTGCAAGTCTGGGTCTGAATACCAGGTTCAATGCCTAGATCCAAGGTTTAGAAACAAAATCTAAGAGCCTCTTCCGCTATCAAAGTCCATTTCCAGGCCCAATATCCAGGTCCACATCCGGAGTCCAGGTTCAAGGTATAGATCTGAATTGAGTGGTTCAGATCCAAGGTCCAAGATCCATTTCTAAGAATCAGGTCCAAGTTCCAGGTCAAATCCAGGTCTTAGGTCCAGATCCAACATCAAAGTCCAAAGTCCAGGTCCATGGTCCAAGATCCATGGTTCTGGTCCAACACCTATGTCCAAGGTCAGCTCTAGCTCCAGATTCAAGGTGAGTCTGTCCAACCTGAATTTGTCTAGTTCCTTGTACATGACCCTGGAATTGGAACTGAACCTTGGACCTGGACCAGGACATGGACCTTCTATTTATTCCTTGGAACTTATATATATACTTTGGACATGGATGGCTACCCTCAGTTGTGGACCTTGGATTTGGACATTTGACTCCAACATAGATCTGATTTTGTTCACACGTGTTGGACCTTGACTTTGCATCTGGACCTGGATTTGAACCTTGACATACTTGCATTTATCTAGCTTTTTGGACATGACCTTCAGCTGGAATTTGGACCTACACCTTCAACATGGACCTTGGATCTTCTTTTGTTCTTGTCTGAGGGTTTTAACCCATATGTATTACTTCTTTCTTCACCACCAATTTTAGATTTCTCAGGTTTCCTCAAAGCTGGCAGCCTTTGAGGTCACCCAGAAAATCAGAGAGATCACATTTACTCTTAAATGTAGTAAATATTTCTTACAAAATCCAAAGAGTCTTGCCAAGCGTTTTGCCTTCCTCCTGATTGTAGGAGCATAAATTGCAAGAAATCGTTCAGAGGTGACATTCTGTCATGCATCACATATCATTCAAGAGCCTTCAAAGCACAGCAGAAGCAGCTTCATGGGTTATAAAATGAGCGGCTGCCTTAGCTGGCAGCAAAGGATCAGTGGAAATTGTGCTTTGAGGGTTCTGGACTTTGGGATTTCAGGATAAGCCTCATGCTGATAATTAAGGAATTTCACTGTGAATCTCTTTTTACCATGTCCACAACTGTAGCGAGGGAGATATCCCACACTCCTTGAATTCCTCCTGCCTTCTTATTTTACTAAGGCTGCAGTGACAATAAGTGGCACTTATTCCACACATGACAGTTGAGGTTAGGTGTTTACCCACTGCAGAGATTTCTCACATACCCCCTGACCCAAAACATGCCTGTGAGAATCTCATAGCACCATAACAGCTCACTTGTCACTATTTTCAGCACTCATCAAGCCAGAGCTGGTGATCCTCTCGACTTCCCTAAGTGCCTGGTGCCTACAATCTCCTCTGGCAAATTTAAGCAAAGAAATGAATTTGTTGAAACTCTCAGAAACTCCAAAAAGACTAGGGAGCTAGACAAGAAAAATAAGAGGCAAAGTAGGCAGCACCAGGGCCAAAATGATGCCATGGAAAGAGCAGTGATGAACTAATGCTACCTCACCAACCACTGAACAGAGAACGCACTGCTGATGCCAGCAAGAAACACTGCAGGCCAATATTGGTCCAGCTGCCACCCCTGCCCATGGAAAATGGGTGATGTTGCCGTGCATACCCTTCCACCAGAGAACTTCTTATTACTGCTTCATTTCATCACAACCTCCTCGTACAAATCAGGATAGATGAGCCTGATTGGCTAAGCCTAGATCATATATCTACAGATTTTTTCTAGATCATATATCTGCAGGCTTGGCTGCAAGGAAGACTGGAGAAGCAATTATCTAAATACTGAGTATTCTGTAAAAGGATGCAAGTACTGCTTTACCTTAAGTTTCAGAGTGAATTATTCCTCAGATATGGGAAGTAAGTTCAAATTTTGGCTCACAAGAAAGTTCCTGTTACACTATTTGGGAACACACAAGGACTAACATTTATGCTAAAGAGTTCCGTTTATTTACAGAAGATGTAAAAGATAGAAATAGGGATCTCTAACACTCCTGCTTGCTTTGCGGAGTCTATCAGTGTAATGTCAAGAATACGAGTTCTAAAGCTTGTGTTGTGCTTCTTCAGAGTCCTGTGGCCTGAGGCATTTTACTGAAGTTCTATGAGTCTTTCTAATAGAGTTTCTCCATTGCTGTGAAAATGAAATGAGACTGATTCATTCAAGAAAGGAGGCAAAAACTGATAACCTGGCTAGAGGCTTATTGATTTTATTGATCTTTTCAAATAACCAGCTTTTAGTCTCATTGATTTTCTCTGTTGATTTTTTTCTTTTCTATTTCATTGATTTCTGCTCTATTTTTTATTATTTCCTTTCTTCTGCTTACTTTGGATTTAATTTTATCTTCTTTTTCTAGTTTCCTAAGGTGGAAGCTTAGATGATTGATTTTAGTTCTTTCTTCTTTTCTAATAAATGAATTCAATGCCATAAATTTCCCTCTATATGCTGCTTTCTCTGCAGCCCACAGGTTGTTGTCATTTTTATTTAGTTCAGTACATTTTTAAATTTCTCTTGAGATTTATTCTTTGACCCACGTGTTATTTAGAAATGTGCTGTTTTTTGGGGTCTTTTTTGGTGAGGAAGATTTGCCCTGAGTTAACATCTGTTGCTAATCTTCCTCTTTTTGCTTGAGGAAGATTGTCCCTGAGCTAACATCTGTGCCAATCTTCCTCTATTTTTTATGTGGGTTGCCACCACAGCATGGGTTTATGAGTGGTATGTAGGTCAGCACCTGGGATCCTATCCTGTAAACCCCAGGCAGCTGAAGTGGAGCACATTATGCCACCAGGCTGGCCCCATATGTCATATATTTAATACAGTTAAATTCATCAGTCACAATCTCCTTTCCATCCTGGGATTGTCCCATATCCTGGTTGATATTTTAAAATTTGCACAAGTTAAATTTCACCTTTTCTGATGTACATGTCTGTGAGTTTGGACAAATGCAGAGTCATCCACCCATTATTCCCAGTACCACACAAATCAGTTCCATCATTCTAAAACTTCCCCTGTATGTCCCCTTTGTAATCAACCACTCCACCCTCCCTCAACCTGTGACAGCCGCTGATCTGTTTTCCATCCTTATAATTTTGCCTTTTCCAGTCTGTCACATGAATGGAATCCTTTTGTATGAATCAATAGCTTGTTCATTTTCATTGCTGGATAGTATTCCAATGTGCAGATGTGCCACTGTTTTTCTATCCATTCACCTATTGAATGGCATCAGGATTGTTTCCAGGTTTTTGGTGATTATGAATAAATCTGATATAAACATTTATAATCAGGTTTTTGTGTGAATATAGGTTTGTAATTTTCTTGGGTAAATACCTAAGAACGTGATTGCTGGATGATATATTAAGTGTATTTTTAACCTTGTAAAATATACCAAATTGTCTTCCAAAGTAGCTGTACCATTTTGCATACCAATGCATGAACTGGCATCCATTCAGCAACGAATGGGAGTTCTGGTTACTTCACATCCTTGACAACACTTGGCGTTGTCAGTTTCTCGGATTTAGCCATTCTCATAAATGTTTTTTAGGAAAGAAATTCATAAGCTCTTTTCTTTCCACAGAGTAGGCGTACATTAAAAAAAAATCAATTAATAAATGAAGTTAATTATGTTCAAAGAACAAATGCCTAAAGAAAGTGAAAAGCTTTCCCCAATAGGTGTGATACTAACTGAGGAAGTTTATATTTTAGTATGAAAAGCAGCCTGGCACACAGGAGGTGCTGATGAGTGATACTTTCCCTCATCCCCATCCTGTCTTTTCTCAGAGATTTCTGCATTCTCAAAAGGAAAAAGCTTCCAGACAAGCAAGGAAGCTTTGACAGTAGACTTTCAGATATCAATCACTGGAGAGAGGGTCATTAATTTAGACACTCGGTCTTCACCACTTATTCCAAGTTCATCTAAGGTAGGGCCTCAAGTCTGTGGAAGACATTCTGTTGGTCAAGTCCAAAGTCCTACTCTCTGCCCTCACTTTTCTAGAACTCTCTACTAGGAGGCAATTGAGGAAGATGGTAAGGCAAGGGGAGGGGAGAAGGGACTTCCTTTTTCCTGTTTGCCTACTGTCCTGGTTATATAGCCCTAGCAGCCACAGATTATCCTGGCAGTGGCAGTTGATTCCAGACTTCCTTTGGGACTTCCTATGAGACTCCCCTGCAATGCTCCTCTTCAGATAATGTCCAAATCTCCATCTTTGCCAAACTCCTCTGAGCCCCTAAATTACCCATAACAGCCAGCAACCCCTCCTCAGAGCTCTGGGCTCCAGCTCTGAGGGGCTGTCCTCTGAGCATCCCTTCCCTTGTGTTCCCCCAGCCCTAGGGGCAATGGTTCCTTCCTGCAGTTACTCTCTCTGGACAACCTCAGTGCTCCACTTCTGCTCTTTCAGCCCTCCATCCAGCCCATGTGATCAATTCCCTGTATTAAATTCTTTTTGGTGAATTACCTACCATATTATATATTTGTCCTCATATTCTCATATTTAGGTTATTTCCTTCTTTTATATTAAAAACAAAGCTGCAGTCAATATTTGTACATGTCTCTGGGTACATGTATGTAAAGGCTTTTCTATAATGTGGAGCCAGAAGCAGGGTTCCTAGGTCATAGGTACAAGCATCTTCAACATTACTAGACAAAATCACTCTCTGCACTTTAGAGAAGCGTTTTTATTCTCCATATTGTTCATCACTGTTTGCATTTCACCTCTCCTTCCTCAGGGTATTACTAATGGCGCCAAGACCCAGAGAAGGAAGCTGCCCTGGCTTCTATTTGATAAAATCCTGATGGATTTTATAAACCAGAGTTTGCTGATAAGGCAATAACAGATCCCTGGCATTGTTTCACTTTGATAGTTGGTAGCATCAGATCTGCGAGGGCCAACACTCAGGAAGATGGAGCAAGCTTCTCTCTTGATGCTTCAGTTGAATTACAAGTATTTTCAGACACTATACTGGTTACTGCCAAGGTACACTTTATCCAACTCTGTGTGGTTCCTTGAGGTCTGGCAGCTTTGGGACTTTACAAGCCTGAGGCACTGGAATCTTTGCCTGGCTGGGTTCCCCAGAGCTCCAGCCCTCTCATCTGAGGTCTTGCCACATCCCATCTCCTTGGAGTTCTGCTAGGGAACCTGAATCAGTGTGTACCTCAAATGGACTCACCAACATTTTCCTGTTTCAGGAACTCTCTCTCCTGAGACACACACACATACAGACACACACAGAGACATACACACACACAGACTTCCCTGAGCTTAGATTCCTGAAAAAGGTGCAAAGAGAAGCTGTCTCCCACGGTTGAACCTGGTCCAGTGGGAGGGGCGACCTCCAGCCACAATGGCTGGGAGACCACAAACCCTGTCTCAGATTCCAAGACGGTGAATAGGAGTCATGAAAAAAACCAACCTGAGACTCAGCTTCCAGCCATCTTGGCAGCTGGAGGCTGACTAGAGGAAATTGTATTCATTTATTACTCTAGGAAAATAATGTGATGTTTTCTGCACCTGGGTAGTTTAACAGGCCATCCCCATTATATTGTGTTATTTAAAAGTTTATTCGCAACAACTCTGTGAGTTGGGCAGTATCATTGCCATTTTTCGAGTGAGGAAAGTAAGGCCTAAAGAGGTAAAATAACTTGTCTGAATGGCAGGGTTGTGACTTGAACCAGAAGAGGCCTGACTCCCCAAAGCCCACATTCTAACTTCCCACCCAAACTCTTTGGGCATAAGCAGTGGAAGAAGCTGGGACACGCTTACCCAGGCTGCCCCCCGCCTCCAGCCCACCATGCCTTCCTGAACTGCCTGGACAAATGGTGCCAGAAAACTTAGCATCGTGCTGGGATACACTTCTTATATATTTGAATGCTTTGACTTCGTTACTCTTGACTAATGTTGCAGCTTCGGTTACATTTTCTTACCTGCTTCTGGCTGTGCATATCCCCACACGGGGCACATGCCGTGTCCTGTTCACCAGCGCCTGCTCTTTCTAGGGAAGCCAGCTTCATTGGCCTAGTAACATACCCAGGACTGAACCTTCCCTTTGACAAAATCTGAAGCAGGAGTCAGTCAATGTTTTTTTAATGTAGGTCTTTATTTTTCCTGTGCAAATATGAATATAGGCATAATTAATAGTTAAGGCTTTTAAAATATGTGCATTTTGAGAATACATCACTAGTTACATTTTGCAGTTGATGTGAGCTTGGATCACACCTTCCTTTAAGAGACCTCTTAAATTCACCTAAAAAAATTAAAATGGCCAAATGATCCATAATAAAAACCAGAAGAGATTCATATGAACCCAAAACACATGCTTGAAAGTGCAGCACCTTTCACATGAACTATACTAGGGTCCGGTTACATGGATCATGACATCAGACCACAGAGACTTCAAAGCTGCTGGAGCAAAGTGGGCCATTTTGTCCCAGAAGAAGAGAAAAGAAAAAGAAAGAGGAAGAGGAGGACGAAAAGAAGGAAAGGAAGGAAGGAGAGAGATTGAAGAGAAGAGAAGGGGAAACCCTGCACATATGGCTTCTCTGCATCAGGAAAATGATTCATTTTTGGGTAATTTACAGTGTGTATTTAAGCAAAGGATAGACCATTGAGGTCATAATTCACAATCATAGAACCTGAATATATAAATGTCTTGTAAAATGCTAATGGAATTCTATTTACTGGGTTACAAAAAAGAAAGCTAGTTTCTGTACTCTGCACGCTTCTGGCTAGCTAAGAGCTTCGTCTGGGGATGTAATTCCAAGGGAGGGTGGGGCTTCCTCTTTGGGGGTGGAGGGGCAGTTTGCAAAGACACGGCCTCAGAGTCTTGTCTTCTAAAAGTTCTGGTCGTCAGCTTTGTTTGGCTTAGGACCCCATTCCAACCTCCAACCTGAAGGGCTCACCTGGAGCACAGCTCTCCTCCCGCAGCCAGAACAGGCCGCCCCAGAGGCCCTGTCCCTGGACCGGGAGACAGGCTGTCTCCGAATCTCTTTGGCCGATGAGAAGGAGGGGTCTCTTTCCTAACCGAGATGCTCTTTTCCGTGAAACACACTCTGGCTTCAGAGGGGCTGGAGGGCAGGGAGTCTGGATTTGCTCCACAGACGTGGCGTGACCTCAAATGGGGTGGCCTCGCTTTATCCCTTGTACTTGTCACAGAACGACCAAAGGCCAGAGTTTCTGGGGTCCTAAAGAGCACCTGGGGAGATACCAGATTCAGAAAGATGCTCCAAACTGTCTCATATAAGGTTGAATTTGAGTGACGACGTTGTATTGTCAGCTTCTGATATGTCTCCCTTATCAGAGGAGGTGGGGTGACGTGTGGGAGGCGGAGGGTGACTACAATATTCCATTTACGAGAAAATGAAGTCCAAAAGTCTAAGAAATCCTTGTGGATAAAAAAATAAGAGTTCTGTGTACACCCTTGCCTATGTTTGGGTTGGGGACACCTCATACTTTAAGAAGCCCTGTGTCACTCAGTGTTTCATGTGGACCTCACAACAGCCTGGCACCTAGCTGGTAATGAGTCCTGTTTTCCAGATGAGGAAACTGAGCCTCTCTCCTGAGGCCACACAGCTTGCAAAGGGTAAGGAGAGCTGGAAATCAACCCTGGCCACGTCCCGTGTTGTCTACCTGCGGCCACAGAGCATCCCACTGACAGGACCGTGGGAGACAGAAGACAGACATCTGCATTGTTACTGTTATTTGGCCTCTGTTTTTGTAGCATCCCCAGGAGCTTCCCCATCGGATGCGACATCTGTCCCACAGATCTTCACCTGGCTTTCCAGTTGGCTGAGACGCTGCTTCACTCTCATCTGGGTGGAGTTGTACTCGGCCAGGAGCCGTGCAAACCTGGTCTGCAGGATGTCCAGGGAGGACTCCAGGTGCTCCACCTTCTCCTCGATGTCCTTGGGGTCCGCCCCGGCCTTGGCCAGTTCCTCGTCAATCAGGTTGTCCTTCATCAGGATCTGTCGTCCCTTCTCCTCCAGGGCCTTCTTGGCATCAGGGTATTCAGTGAGAGCTTCCATCAGATCATCCTTGGAAAGGCAGAACAGGTCTGAGTAACCAATGCTCCTGATGTTGGCCGTCCTGCGGTTCCCTGATTTGCTCCCCTTGATGTTTAAGATGCTGATCTCCCCAAAGTAACTCCCATCACTGAGGACCACGAACTGGGTGATCCCATCGTCGGCCACCACAGCCAGTTTGCCCTCCTTGATGATGTACATCTCCCTCCCAATGTCCCCCTTCTTGCAGATATAATCCCCAGGGCTGAACACTGTGGGTCGCAGCTTCAGCACCAGTTCCACCAGCAGCCCCGCCTCGCAGTCCTGGAAGATGCGGACTTTCTTCAGAGTGTCCAGGTGCACATTGATGGCGATCTCGGCCTTCAGCTTGTCTGGGAGGCTCTTGAGCACCTCTTTCTCATCCACCGTCTTCCTGTTGGCCCACAGGTAGTCAAACCACCGGATAACCCGTGTCTCCAAGTCCTTGGTCACCTTGCGGAACTGCATGTACTGCTTGATGGAGTCAATCTTGGCCTGGAACTCGGCCCGTGAAGCATTCATGTTTGAGATCATGGAGCCCACATTGCCCACAATGGTAGCAAAAATCAGGACACCTACCAGGAAGTCTACGACCACAAAGAGATACTCCTCATCTTTCACAGGGGGTGGGGTCTCACCGATGGTGGTCAGGGTCAAGGTGGACCAATAGAGACTGTAAATGTACTTCCTGGAGAGCCGTGCATTCTCAGGTTTTGAAATGTTTGGATAAACCCAGGAATCTGTCCCGAAACCAATAAACTTGGAAATGGCAAAGTAGATGCAGGCATTCCAATGGATGATGATGAGGATATACAAGACCAAGTTCCCAATCCTGAACACATTGGGGTAGTTGGTCCTCGTCTCCGTGCGGTCAAAGAATTCAAAGAGCCGGGCAAACTTCAGTAGGCGGTTGAACCTCAGTTCTGGATAGTTCATGCCGAGCTTAAAATAAGCCAGGTCCGTGGGGACCAGGGACAACATGTCCAGCTTGAATTGCAAGGTCTTTGTGTAATGCTTCCACAGCCTCTTGGTGTCCTTGACCATCAAGCCCTGCTCGAGGAAGCCTAAAGAAAAAGATGGAGGTCACTTGGGCAACAGGGTCTGCCTTTTTTTGACCGTGGTCCACAGAAAGATATCTTACCTTGTGACTACAGAAGACGTAGTTATACATATATAACAGAAACAATTTTCAAAAACCACATTTACCATTACTACAGGAAATGCACTTGGTTACTTTCTATTCTACGATGTTCTAATCTATTTTATTTGATTAAAAATATAGATCAATTGGGTAAAATTAATTGTGGGTTGGTTATTCAATGATAGCAAAGAATGATTATTAAGTTTTAAAAGATAAATGGAAGTTATATTTAAAAAATGTGTCCTTTAAAGTTAGAGATACACACTAAGTGGTTACTGTCTGAGATTTGCCTTAAAATACTCCAGCCACCAACAGATGGTGGGTGAGAGATGAAACAAGATTAGCAAAATGTTGATAACAGTCGAGCTAGATGAGGGGACGTGGGGATGCATAATACTACTCTCTATGATTCTGTGCAAGTTTGAAAACATTAACAATAAAAATCTTAAAAACACAGGTCATGGCCTGTCAAATTGATTTGCCCAGTCACTAATGGAGCATGACCCGTTTTTGTAAAACATTGCCCAAGAGCACAGTTGTTCTCCTTCCTGGTTGCACATTACTGTCAACCAGGGGGCCTTTAAAACACATGAAGCCTGGGACCCACCCCCTGGGACCCGCCTGCCTGGAGATGGGCTGGCCATTGGAAGCTGTGAGGCATTTGTACTGGTGAAATCAATCAAGTAGACCATGACTTGCATTCTTTTTCTAAAATATTTTCAAATATGCACAAAAGTAGAGAAAATAATATATGAATGCTTTTTAAATTTTGATAAGCATCAGAATCATCCTGAGGGTTCTGTAAACCACCAAGTGCCAGGCCCATCCCCAAACTCTGGTTCCATGGGTCTGGGGCACTTCTAACAAAATGCAAGTGATGTGCTGGCCCAGGGCCACACTTTGAGGGTTAGACTGAGATAGGACTGCTCCATCTGTGAAAAGCAAACATCAAGTTTGTTGTCACATGTTAGGGACACCCTCCCTCTTGGCTCCCAGGCCCTCTATCATTCTTTGCATACACTGTGTTAATTGAGTGCCTAGATCATTATGTGGTACATCTTGTGCCTTGGAACTCCTCGATACTTCTTTACTACGTCTTCTCTAACTCTGACAACTTTTCCCATTGAAGGATCATCCATGACCACTTGGTTTCTATGCCCACCTGCCCCCTCGCCCCCCCTCCCCGCTTCCCTGGCTTCCTGTTGAATCTTAAGTTGCCAAGGACAGTACCCAAGCACAAGAAGGGGTGGAGTCAATGCCGGAGTGAGGGTGACCTGTCCCACTGAAGCTTGGTTGAAACAGGGACAGTTGGCCGAATGAGTCCGGCCACTCACGGGGCTTTTCTGTCTCAGTGGGCTTATGTGACCATGGAGTGGCTGACCACCAGGACTGGCTCAGTCACCTATGCAAGCCTCAAGCTGTGTGCCTGAGGTCTTTAAGTGATGATGCTGGGCACTAACATGGAAGCAGATGGGGTGCCAGTCTGGTCCTGCTGGGTAGTGACTGTGGACTTTGGGCAAGTCATTCAGTGTCTCTGAGCCTCAATTTCTAAATCAGCAAGATGGAGATAATCACGCCAGCACCTCTCGTCTCCTGCAGCAGTTCTAACGAGAAAAGAAGACGTGCTTGAAATGCTTCGTACACTGTGCAGTCACACCGAGGTTTCTTGCTGTGATCTGGTGGTGTTTATATCGACAACCATGGCATGGTTTTTAGTTCAAAAATCTCGGAAGTGACAAGCATGGCCTCCACCAGCTTATGTGATGTCTCTGAGCAAATTTGAAAAAGGTGCCTCAAGGGTGCAGAGCTTGGAGCCTAAGGCATGGGTGGGGTTTCAGCCCCTACTTACAACCGGAGGTCACCGAAAGAAAGTCGTCATTTGCCTAGGCCCTGCTTCAAATTTTAGTTCTCCATATATTAAAACTCCTCTGCAGCCACAGAGTAATATGTCCCGGATCCACTGACTGTCCAAGAAGAGGAACTCCAAGGCTGAGCCAGCTCTCCCTCCTGCTTCCTGCCATGTCCAAGAGTCACAGCTGGAGGGGTCCTTTGAGATGACGGGTTGGCCGCCTTCTTATTTCAAAGTTGATACAGATGAGGCCCAGAGAGACAGCTCGACTTGTTCAACGTCACACAACTAGTTGGGACAGCAGAGACCCAGGTGTCCTAACCCTTGCTTAGGGTCTCATCCAAGGGGTTATTGTGGCACCACCCACGCTCACTGTTGGGGGTTCCTCAGACCTGCCTGGCCTCTCCTGGTCCAGGGTAGGTAATGTCCACCCTACTGTTCTGGATCTCCCTGAATGTGCCCCTGGTCCCCCTCCTGATGCACTCTGTGTGGTCTGTGGGCCGGCCCAGAGTAGTCCCCAGGCCTGGAGCACACTCACCTGTCCGGGCTCTCACCAGCACATCCAAGCCATACAGGACATCTGCTGAGTAGTCCAGGACCAGCCACAGCATCAGGTGGTCAGACTGAAGCTCATCAAAACAGGCCCTAAACAAGTGCGGGAAGGAGCAGGCATGTCAGGGACAGGGACCAATGTGGCCCCTGCTCTGTGCTGCACACAGTGGGTTGGTCCATCCTGGTGGCAGCCCTGCTGCAGGGTTTGTACCCCGTGTCATCACTCCAGGCTCTGAAGAGCTTTTCTGTCCCAAGGTCACAGAGAGCTGGGATCAACCCCAAAGACGGGGCCCTGTGGCCTCTCAGCGGTAAGCTCTGAGACCCCGGGAGTGGCAAACTTTCTAGGCCTCACCGATGGAGTCAGGTGAAGAGGCTCAGGACTTGCCCTTTCTGGGATCAAACGCCAACGAAAATATAAGAATTTCTGAGAGATTAACAACTGAACAAGCCAGTAAATATTTTCTACCTCCTAGATCTTTATCCTCGCTATTCCTCATAAAGGCAATACCCTCAAAGACCCCTCTCAGCCCCAAAAGAGTAGCAGTTGCTCCTGTGTCCCCATCCTGCAGCTTGCTCAGCAACCGCAAAGTCCCCTGCTGCCCCTTCAGAGCAGCAACAGGTCCCTGCAGCCACACAGCTGACACTCCAAAAGCAGCAGCTTGCCTGTGTGTCCCCTCCTGCAGGTGTGCTAGGAAAGGCCCCAACTTCTCCTCTTTCTCACTCCCCACCCCAACTTACCCTCAGGAGAGCAAGGGATCACCCCTGGCCCAGACGATCCGGAGAGCCCTGCTCACACTGAGACAGCAGTGCACGTCTCCGCTGCATCCCTGACGTGCAGCAGGATCCGGGGCCTCCAGACCCACCGCTCAGCCTCAAGAGCAGCAGCTTCGTCTTGCGGGCTGGCTCAGGATCGCCCCAGAGCCCACCATCTGCTCTCAGAACAGCGGGCCTCCCCTGCAGCCTTATCTTGCAGTCGGGCTCAGGAAAGCCCCAAAGGCACCGCTTACCCTCACAGAGCAGCACCTCTGGCCGGCATCACGTTGTGGTCCTACAACATGCTCAGCAAAGTCGCAAAGCCCCTGCTCACCCCCGGAAATAGTCCTACCTGTCCTGCAGGCTTGCTTAGGAATGCACCCAAGCCCCCTGCCTCCCCTGCACCGCCACATCTACCCTCAGAAGAGCAGCAGCTCACCCTCATCCTGGTCCCACAGGCCCGCTAGGAAGGCCCCCAACCCCTTGCTTACTCTCAGAGAGTAGCAGCTCACCCCTTATCCCACCCTGAAGCTTGCTTAGAAAAGCCCCGAAGGCTCCTGTGTACCTCCAGAGGAGCAGCACCTTGCCCCTCTGTTCCTGAACCGCTGGCTCAGGAACTTCCCACAGCCCCGGCCACCCTGGGAAGAGCACATATACCCCACGGCCCCCTGCTTACTCTCAGAAACGCGGCGTCTTGTCCCTGCATCCCCGCCCGCACCTTGCTCAGAAATGCCAGCCAGACCCCCGCCTGCCACATTAGAGGAGAAACAAGGCGCCCTCCATGCCTCTCCTGTAGACTTTCTCAGAAATGCCCAGAAACCCCCGCGTGCCCAGACAGCAGCGGCTCGCCCTGCATCCCCGTCCTGCAGCTTGCTCAGGAAAGTTCCAGAGCTGCCACTTATCCCCACAAGAGCAACAGCTTGGCCTCATCCCAGAAGTACACACTTGCCCAGGAACTTCCCAAAGCCCACATCTAACCTCACAAAGCAGCAGCGGCTCGCCCTGCACACCGGAACTGCATCTTGCTTGGGAAAGCCCAAAGCCCAGCTTACGATCAGAGATCAGCGCCCTCCCCTGCTCAGGAATGCCCCAACCCCCACCCACTTCCCCTCGAGGAGCAGCAACTCGCTCCTGAATCTTCCTCCTACAACTGGATTAACAGGGCTCCAAGGTGCCAGGACCCTCTGTTGATCTCAAGCACAGTCCCCATCAGTGCTTCAGAGAACTCTAATGGTCCTCTTTTAGATCCTCCTTACAAATGGAGAAACCGAGGCACATATAGCTGGATGGTGATTGTGAGGGGACCAGAAGTCCAGCCTCCTGAGTGGGACTCAGAGCTCAGTCTGGAGGGCTGTCTGCCCTCACTCCCCGCCCCTCCCTCGCTGCCCCTCCCAGGCTGGAGGCCCCACCCCACACCCATACCTGCACACGAGCAGACACCAGTTATAGAAGACGGGCAGGGCAATGGCAGTCAGCCAGTGGTAGTACACGTTGCTGGAGGGGTCCACCACAATGGGTTCCTTCTTCTTTCTGGAAACACGGAGACACACAAACGGTGCAGTGTGTTGGAAGACCACAGCATTGGAGGGTCTTAGAGACCTGGCCTAGCTTAGAGACCCTGGGGCAATTGCAGGCTGAAGCTCAAGAGATGGCAGTCCAAGGACAGTGTCCTGTCAGTCTCAAGAGGTCACACAGGGTGTCCCTTTATGGGAAGACAGGCTGGGAACAGGGCAGACTCTGCTCCTTCCCTCCTTGCTCAGCTCCCCAGGAAGCCGCAGTCGACTATAAAATCATGGTGATGTCACTCCCCTGTGTCCTGGGGTGTCCTCCATGCCCTTCAGGATGCTGAGAACAAACATGCAGCATCGTGATGTGGGAACTGTCTGGGGGAGCTTTGTGAAAATGCCATTTCCCAGGGCCCACCTGGACCACCATCCAGGGCTGGGGCCTGGAAATGTGCATTTTAACATTGCCCTAGGGGGGTTCTGAGGCTGCCCCTCTCTGGGCTGAATTTGGGAGCCCTGGGGCATTCCCTTGGGAACGCTCTCCATCTGGCTCACTGCATCTGTGCAGACATTCTAGAGACTCATTTCCAGGCATTTGGATCCTGCCTGTCCATCAAAACCACCAAGCTGGGACTCATCTAGGTTACACGGGCCAACAGTGAATGGAAGGAGCAGCTCAGGGTGCCTTCCGGTTTTATTTTCAGGATTTTCTGAGGATTACAGTTTACAGGCTGTCCGGGAGAGTCTTCTTTTTCTCTGCGTCCATGTTCTCCTCCTCCACTCCACAGCCCCCACATGCTGGCCCAGGCCTGCCGGGCTGCTCCTATGCCCCAGAGGAGACCCTGGGGCGCCTTCCTGCCTTCGCCTCAACTCAGTGAGTGACAGATCAACTGCTCACTGACAGGGCTTTGGAATGTTCCTGACGCTCATCACCATGGGGTTTGGATTAAAGTTCGTGAATAGAGTTTTCTAGTGCCCAGGAGGCCTCAACTTACCCCAACTGTGTGGACGGCCGCTTGTGTGGACAAACAGAATACCTGGGGAGAGGACACGGGGCAGGTCCACGGGGACAGCCCCGAATTGCTCACTTGGTCTACCTGTCAGCCCCCTTTGGGCTCCCAGAGCTGGGGCAGGACTCTTCCTGTAGAACAGGCCCCTCACGTGATTTCAGGACGCCTGACTCCTGCCGGGGCCGGCTCCTCTTCCACAGCCCCAAGCAGCCCCCTCTGACTGAGCCGCATGGCCTTCAGACTCCCCAGCCCTGGGCCCCGGGAGCGGCAGGCCTGCGGTGACCTCTGAACCCCCCCTTTGGAGGCAGCTTTTCTCAGTACTTACTCCTCTTGCTTGGGGCAGTTTTCCTTTTTCTCTTCCTTTTTCTCTTTCTCCTCCTTTTTCGCCTTGTCACTGGATGATACAGGGTGACATTTAGCAATTTTCATATGCCAAGGACACTACCAAGTGGAGAGGGCAGGCTATGGTAACATGGAGGAGAGGGGGTGGTGTAGGAAAGGACGTTTCCAGCACGCTGGGATGAAATGAGGTTATTTATTTCAACATTATAATTATAATAATATCTTTGTTATAATTATAATTTCTATTCCTGGAGTGAGGTAAGCCACCCCCGGAAGCACACGCTGTATACACTGAGGTATACATGCACAGGGGTCAAGTCTAACGTTCTACCGTTCCTGACCTATGTTCATGAGCCCCTAGGAACTCACAGACAGCTGGAGACGGGAGACATTTTGAGGTAAAGGGAAATAAACCCCAAACCACACATTTAGGGCGGAGAAGTCACTTGGAGCTTTGGAAGTCACATGTAAAGCCGTCAGATCTGAGGGAAAGGTGTGGCCTGTTGTTTGTTGTGGATCAAATGAAAACCTGGCCCTTGGCGGACTGTGAGGCGGTAGGTGGAACAGCGCCCCTCCCGCCCACATCTGCAGGAAGGTCCCCAGGTGCAGTGTCTCCTCAGCATGTGGCTTGGCCCTGCTTCGTCTTCTTTATTGCATGTCTTTCGTGGGCTAGGCATGGTTCTAAAGGTTATCGTTAACAGTTATAGTAGTTCTGCAAGCAGGCATCATTGCCCAGGGAACAGTTGAGGAGACCAAGGTGAAAGGTAAAAGACCCAGTCTGCCCGATGGGGCATCCACTGGAATCATCGCGGGCCCCTCGGATTCCTCTATTCCACATCCCAGAGGAAGGCGCGGGCTGAGAAATAAGTGTCTGCAAATTAAACCCTTGTTGAACAGGACCAATATGATTTACCCAGAACTTCCTCAGGAAATAATCCAAGACGTGTGTGAACACGCATCGAGAAGAATCACTACCATTCTGTCTAATAGTCAAAAAGTGTAAGCAGCCTAATCACCCAACCTTCATCATCAATGATGGAATCTGATGAGACCACTTGAAATGGTATTGCGGGAGAATATTAAGTGACATGGGAAAATTTTCCTAATATTTCACGAAGTTAAAGAGCAGACTGCAGGGGGTCGGCCCTGTGGCTGAGTGGTTAAGTTGACGTGCTCTGCTTCGGTGGCCCAGGGTTTCGCTGGTTTGGATCTGGGGCGCAGACATGGCACCACTCATCAAGTCATGCCGAGGCGGCGTCCCACATAGCAGAACTAGAAGGACCTACAACTGAAATACACAACTATGTACTGGGGCGCTTTGGGGAGAAGAAGAAGACAAAAAAAAGATTGGCAACAGATGTTAGCTCAGGGCTAATCTTTAAAAAAAAAAAGCAGACTACAAAAGAGTTCATAATAATAGCTGTATTAGTTTTCTATTGCTGCCAGAACAAATTACCACGAATTTAGCGGCCTAAAGCGACCCAAATTTATCATCTTGCAGATCTGTAGTTCAGAAGTCTGGTCTGGGTCTTGCCAGACTAAGGTCATGGTGTCGGCAGGGCTGTGACCCTTTCTGAAGACTCTGGGGGGAATCTATTTCCTGCTCACTTGAATTGTTGGCAGAATTCGATTCCTTGTGATTATAGGACCAATATCCTCATTTTCTTGCTGGCTGTAAGCTGAGGGCATTCCCAGCGCTTAGAGGCTGCTCCATCTTTGGTTCACGGTACCCGACCCCCCTCTCCAAAGCCAGCAACAGCAGGTTCAAGATGACATCTCTCTGGTTCTCTGCAGCTGGGAGAGGTTCTCCACTTTAAAGGATGCATGTGATTAGATTGGGCCCCACCTTGATCATCCAGGGTACTCTCCCCACCTCAAGGTGCTTAAACTTAATGCCTAGTACAAAGTCCCTTTTGCCGTGTAAGGTAACATAGTCACAGGATGTGGGCATTAGATCATGGGTATCTTGGGGAGCCATTATTCTACCTACTACAGTCTGTCCTTTGGCCCTCAAAGATTTACATGCATTCCATGTGCAAAATGCATTCACTCCCACTCCAAGATCTCCCGAAGTCTCATCCCATTATAGATCAACTCAGCATCCAAAAATATCATCTAAGTCTCATCAGCTCAAAAGTCCCAAATCTCAACATCTGAATCAGTATGGGTGAGGCTCGGGGTGTGAATCACCTGGGGCACGAGTCCTCTCCACCTGTGGACTTGTGACACTAAAGAAACAAATCACTTGCTCCCAAAATACAATGGAAGGGCAGGCAGAGATAACAGAGCTAGATAGTCTAGCTCAAAAAGGCAGAAGATGGAAGGACAAAAGGAGTCACTGGTCCCAAGCAATTTTGAAATCCAGCAGGGTGATCACCATTACTTTTCAAGGCTTGAGAATGCTCCTCTGTGGTTTACGCCTCTGTCCTCTGGGTCATGCTCTCTTTTTCATGAGAGGTAAGCACCCTTTCTCATGAGAGATAGTTTGTAGCTGAGTGGTCTTATTAGCTTGTTTCCCGCATCTAGAATTTAGGGGGTCCAGTAATATTCCTTCATTTTGTACTGTTTCTGTCCCTTCAGGTCCAAGCTGCCAGTGTTTGTGCTGGTATAAAATCTTCCAGAACTTTGTGAGTCATGTACACCAGGAGGATGCTCTCTGCTAGACCAGAGACTCATCCACAGATCTTTCTGAAAAATCTCATCTCTGTTTTTGGCTCGAGCTGGGATGGCTGCGGGGAGCTATGCGCCACACCCTCAGTCTCTTCCGAGAGTCTTTGGTGTGACTCAGTGCTCGACCTTCTGATCTATCTGAGCTATTAGCAAAAGGTTGTTCAGCCATACCCTCGGGTCTCCTGACAGTGAGTTTTTAAAATCTAGTATCTTTTGTCACTTGAGTAAACTGAGATTTCCAAAACCATCAAGTCCTGTTTCTTTTTCATTCTACAGTTCTTCCCTCAATTTATCTCTGTCCTCTCAATTTTACCACAAGCAGCAGGAAGAAACCTGTCTCCGCCTTCAATGCTTTGCTTGGAAATATCCTCAGCTAAATATTGACGTTCATGGCACACAGGTTCTGCTTCCCACACACCTGCAGGCACAATTCTGCTAAGTGGTTTGCCGTCACAAAACAAGACTCTCCTTTCCTCTGGTTCCCAACAGCCTGCTCCTCATTTCCTTCTGAGCCCTCACCAGCAGCATCCTCAAAGTGCAGGTTTCTGCCGACAGTCCATTTATGACCATTTAGGTATTAGGTATTCAGGCAATTTAGGTTCTCTCTGTAGTGCTCCTCATTTCCTTCTGAGCCCTCATTGGCAGAGTTTTAACATCCATATTTCTTCTAACAACCTGTTCAAAGCAATCTAGACTTTAAAAAATTACATTCCTTAAAATTCTTCTACCTTCTTCCTAGTGATCAATTCCAAAGCCACGTCCGCATTTTTAGGTATTTGTCACAGCAGCCCCCACTTCTGGCATCAAAAGCTCTGTTATTAGTTTTCTATAGCTGCCATAACAAATACCACAGACCTAGGGGCCTAAAACAACCCCACTTTTTTATCGTACAGTTCTGGAGATCAGAAGTCTGGTATGAGTCTGACTGGGCGAAAATCAAGGCGTCACCAGACTGCACTCCTTTCTGGAGCCTCTGGGGAGAATCTGTCTCCTGCTCGTTTGGCCTGTTGGCAGAACTCAGTTCCTTGAAGCTGAAGACCAAGGTCCCTGTTTTCCTGCTGGCTGTGAGTGGAGGCTTTTCCCAGCTTTTGGAGGCTGCTGCATTCCTTGGCTCGTGCCCCCTTTCCTCCGAAGGCAGCAGCGATGGGCTGAGTCCTTCTCACACTGCGAATGTCTCCTCCTCCTTCTTCCGTCTCATGTGTCTCACCCGCTCCTCCACCTCCCGCTTCTGCTTTTAAGGACTCATGTGATGACCTTGGGCCCACCTTGATAATCCAGGATAATCGCCCCATCTCAAGGTCCTTAAATTTAATCACATTTACAAAGTCCCCTTTGCCATATAAGGTATCTATTCACAGGTCCAGGGGTTACGACATAGGCATCTTTGGGGGAGGGGGCTGAAATTATTCTGCTTGCCACACTGGTCAATATTTGTTGAGCACTTACTATGCACCAGGCACTGTTCTAAGCATGTTACATATATTAACACATTTAGTCTTCACACAGCCCTGTAACTAAGACACCATTCCAAGCCCTGTCTTACAAGTCAGGAAACTGATGCACAGACAGGTCAGGTAATTTGCCCAGGTCACAAAGCTCTTAGGTGGCCAAGTTGGGATACAAATGTTCTTAACCAGGATCTATATTAAATACATTCTATCTATTTTTCTATCTGTCTGTCTATCTATCTATCTATCTATCTATCTATCTATCTATCTGTCTAGTATATATACCTAGAAAAAACTTGGGATATTTGCCAACACATTAAGAGGGGTTGTCTCTGATGATGGAATTCTACTGTTAACATGAAGTGCACTTTTTGTGGGTGTATGCTCATGGGTGCTTTTCTGTGTTTTAAAAGTTTTTGACAATGAGTGTATTAATAAATTGAGTAACAATAAGAAGTTATTAAAATCGTTAAATGAGAAGAGTAAGGACAGTCACCCATCCTCTGACGTCTTGAGTCTACTGGGGTCTGACCCCTGAAGTCTGCTTCCTGCCTCTGGTCTTAATGTCAAGGCACCGGCAGAGGGCACTGCCCACAAGCTTGTCGGCACATTTAGCCCTGCTGGGAGTTTAATGACACCAGGCTCAGCCACCCTTGCCCAGGGCTTTTGGTCCAGGATTTATCCAGGTCTTGGCCTTTCCTCTGGCTACCAACCTGCTGAGGGCCTAGGAAAGACCCAGTGCCATCCAGCTGCGTCCTCAGATCCATCCAGCACTGCCCCAAAAGACCTACTCAGAGCTGTGAAATGATGCTGCTTTTGGCTAGGAATAGTTTGATCCAGCAGGGAGAAATTGTTCAGGACCCATGAGACCAAGTGAAAATGCCAGAAATGTGGTGGAAGAATGGAGGAGGGTGTCCATAAGAATTATTTCCGTATCTTCTGTGTCCAGGTGGCCCCGTTTTGGGACAGCCTCCCATTTTGTCCCTCGGTCCTTGGCTGCAGTATGGACCCATGATATGAGCTCATCTGAAAGGATTTATAAGAGCCTGGTGCAACCAACACCGTTCGCCTCCATCCTTGCCCACAGCCCAGCCTCAGGACAGAGAAGCCTAGAGACCCACAGGACCTCCACCGGTGGTTTCCAGCACCCTGAGCCTTTGCTGATTTTGAGACTCAGCACCAGGGTTTCAATATCAGGTTTGGCTTTACATCCAACACATAGTGCAATAACCATTATTTTGTAGTTAAATCATTTTTCTTGATTGCTGGCATTTAGGTCTCTGAATTTGATGTCCAAATTTATGTAAACAAAATGCAACAGAGGTTCATGGAAGGAAATGGAAAAAAGTTCTATCAGAAGAACAAAGGGAAATAACAAGAAAAAGCCCTGGCACGTTTCTCTTTCAATTGGAAGTCAAGAAATTGGTGCTTCTTGTGGATATTGAGGGATTTCTCTCTAAGATGAGACCTCTCATGAGACCCCCACGGTGTTCCATAAAGGGAGACTGGAGAACAGTGCACACACGCACACACGCTAACACACGTATATGCTCACACACACATGCACACGCCCTCCCTGGGCTCTTGGGTGGCGCTTGTCAGAATCACACGTCAAACTGATCTGCCGGTTCAGCATCTGGTGATGGAAAACAATTACAGCGCGTCACGATTTCAGAAGGCTAATCTCTGGAAATATTTAAATTTCCTTTTTCCACTGCCCCGATTATACCCTTCAAATTGGCCCAAATTGGCCTTAAGACAAGGGCATTTCACTGGCACACGGGAGCTTGAGGTTGTAGAACAGAAAATGCATTCTCATCAGAAGGAGAAGACCCACTGCTCTGTAAAGGAACCCCAGTTTGCCACTGTGGAATATCTAGCAGTAGAGGGTGTTAAAACTTAAAACATTTATCCGATCCAACCCTTTGCTTTATAGATAAGAATAATCAGAGACAAAGAGATAAAATGACTTGCCCAAAGAAGTCATACAGAGCAGGTCCCTTCCCCCTGTTTGTCCATGGGGACAGATTTCCAATAAAAGGAACAGGATTCTAGCTTAATCTAGTGGTGTTTGGGTGGGTGGGAAGCAGGAGCACTTAAGGAGGGAGGCAAAGCTGGGGCTTCCATGGGGAGGAGGGTGGCCACAGAGACGGGGGAGGCAAGCGGGGCCCTGCGGCGAGCAGAGGTACTCACTTCTCTGAGTTGTTGCTGGAGTTGACATTGTTTCTGGCCAGGGGCCAGCCGCTGCAGGGAGGCGGAGAGAACGCAGCATGGGAGTCTGAACTCAGTTCGGATCGTGGGGACCATTTGCCCCCAGGTGACTACTCTGGGGCCCCCACCCCCTGTCTCCTGGGCCTTTGCACACAGCTTGAAGAACAGAGGGTGTTGTTATTGTCAGGGGCAAAATTTTCTGTGACTAGTTAGCTGTGGTAAAAGCTGTAGGGGAGAGAGGATGAACGCTTGGCTAAACAGAGGCTTCTGAATAAACAGGGATTAACCGCTGGAATCCCATCCTGCCTCCTGGCCTCGAATTCCGCTCGATTTCCTTCAGTTTAACCATACGCCGGGCAGCGTGCCAGGCTCTATGAGGGGCACAGAAATGGACCCCCTGTGGAACCTGCCCTGTGGGTGCTCTCTGGTGAAGCACGTCGAGGGCCTTCCCTGCCAGAACGGACACATTCGGCAGCCGCGACAACTTGCTACCTCATCTGTAGAGGCTTGGCTCTCCAAGGGTGGCTCCCTGGAAACTCGATCACAGCAGCGGCTTCCAATTTGCAAAGCAAAACATAGACCATGGGCAGAACTGTCCCAGTGTTTAGTCTGTCCTCGCTGTGTCCCCTGCCCCCATGTTAATCCTAAAACTTCAGGCCCTGCCACCTGATCTGTGGGAGAATTGGCTAGAAGGTGGGGGCTAGTTTTGCACCCAACTGGACATGTATTTAAAGCTGAGTCGCTCAGTACCCCATGGTGCTCTATAGGAAAGAGTATTATCTCCAGGTGTTCAACTGCCGGTACACGTTTTTGACACAGCTGGTGTCAGAAATCCAGCTTGTCCTCACAGAGCTGGGCGGTGGCTTGCTTGTCTGTGGTCACTGCAGACCGCTCATTGGAGACCCTGGGGACCAAAGCTAGTGGCCAGTGACACGCAAGCCCGACTCTCAGGGCCCCTCTTCCACGATGCTGAACATCTCGCCAAATGCCATTTTGCTCCTTCTGCTCGCCCTGCGCTAGCCTCCCTCTCCCCGACCAGCACGTGGCTCCAACTGCGTGTTTCAGGATTGGTTCTGATCATCGGAAAGCCCTCGAGGAATCAAACCCCTGGGAGATCGCGAAGGAAAGTTTAGCTCCTGGGGTGCAGTGGCCCACGTTTACCACGCTTCTGTGCCCATAATCTCATAAGGCAAAACCCACAGGAGAACTAAGGCCCATCTCTGCACGCATTTTGCATTGCCAAGGGACTTGGCCTGGAAAATTCAAAGTCTTCCTCCCTAAGGAGGCCTCCCTGATTGATCAGCTATTATTCTGCACCACTGCATTCATCTACTCACTCTGAACCTTCCAGTGAGTGGCCAGGCATCTGTGGTATAGTCAGGGCTGCCCCGACGGGGTCCTAGCTCAAGCCTCTGCTCATCTGATCACACCGGGAAACAAAGAATCTAATGTTCATTTCCATTAGTCTAAGGTTGTGGAGAGGAGAATTTGATCAATTAAGCCAAGGAAGTCTCTGCTTTCCCAAGAGGACTGAACCAGTCTGGCTGGCTTGCTAGCAAACCTCTTTCTCCTCCGCCCCTCCTCTTTCTCCTCCTGCCCCTCTCTCTCCATCTTCTCTTTTTCTTTAGCTGCCATCTCCCCATCTTCCTGGCTCAGTAGTGAACAGCACACAGGCTTTACAGTCATGGAGCTCCCTCACCGTCTGGGATGTCTGGCCCTGGGAACCTGGGATGACCCTGCACATGTCCAAGCCGGCACCCAGGCCCTCCACGGTCCCTTTCCCGCAGCCCAGGGAGTCTGAGGGTTTGTAGCCGAAGCTTGTGTGAAAATGTGAGCCTGAGAATGCTGTTCCAGGGGACCCTCGGAGCTCAGCCAGCAGCTCTCACACCTTTCCCCTGCAAAGAAGACTAAACGGGGGTCTCCTAATGTGGCCACCAGCAAGAAATCTCCTTGAAGTCTCGTATTTTCTTAAATACGCCTGTACATTTTGCAATCTAATTCATAACCTTAATAAAAATATGCTCCCCCCACATACGTATACACATACAAATATGGAAGCAAGATGGAAGCTTCAGGAAGATCCATCTTGTTTCCTCTGAGGTGTCAGGACCTTCACTCCCCAGGGGCCCAGATGCCTACACCTGAGTCCTTCTTCTGCTCTTTGACACAAAGACAGATGGCATTTTCTCTAGCAAATTCTATAGAGACCGTCTGTTCTGCCACACTCCTGCTTATTTTCATCTTTACGTCTTGTAAATCTTGGCATTACCTACGGAATTCGGCCGCAGGATCTTTTTAAACCCCCTTTTTCAGAAAGCAGATTCTGAGCCAAAGTCCTCGCTAAGAGGACTTTGTGAGGCTAAAGAGAGGCCTCGCTTCCCCTCCTCGTCCCTTCCACCTGCCCTGACCGTCCTGAAGAGACCTCGGCTGCTCAGAGACAACTGATTCAACCTGTGGTGGCCCAGCAGTCTCCCGGCTGACCACTGGGTGGGGAGACTTCTCAAGAACAAGAAGGGGGAGGCCGCAGCTCTGTGTGTGGGGTGTGTGTGGGGCGGGTCCTGGGAGGTGTCAGTCCAGCACCTGCCAATTTCTCTACCTCTCTGTGCCGAGGGCATCAGCCACAAGCTCCCAGTCGGGCAGGGGGGCCATGCAAGAAGATGCTCAGAATCCTTGCTCTGCAGATCCTTCTCTTACCAAAAAGCAAACACTCTCGCCATCCCCCATCCAACGCCCCCCATAGTTCTTAACCTGATCTGGGACCTGGATGATTCCCCTTGAAAATTCTGACCTTCTTCCCAAAAAAATGCACATATCCCTAGGCATAAAATTGTGGATTCCATTTAGATACTCCTTGAGGCTCCTGGTCTAACGGACTGGTGAAGCCAGTATCCCCAGATGGTTTCTGAGAACACTAATTCCAGGGAGCTCCATGTAGGACGGGGTCAGTGGTAGAATGAGGCTGGGGGCTCTGGTTAAAGGGTCTCCTCTCCGTCAGGGCTTCTTGGATCTGGACAGGGACTGTTAGAGTGTGGCTGCTCCTCCAAGACAGATTTCTTCTTCAAGGAACTGCTGAGGGGGTGGGGCTCCAGGGTCACCCTCGGGTGTGGTGGATCGGGGCTGCACAGAGCAGGCAAATGCTTCCTGCCCCGCCCTGTCTGGTGCAGGCAGCTCTTGCTCCTTTTTGGTTTCTTACCTTCTCCCTCTGTTCCGTGGCTCCTGGCTGCTCACGTTGGACTGGGCATTGCTTTCTCTACTGGACACCTCCTTGAGCTCGGCTCCACCAAAACGCTCCAGAAAAGAGTCAGGTCTCCCGTCTTGGCGGTGTAAGTGCCTGGAGACCCAGGCGCGCAGCGAGATGATAAGGTGAGACAATCTGGAAGGGCACAGACAGCCAGTGGGCACAGAGAAGGAGATGGAAACCCTCTCCTCAAGGGTCCGAGCAGAAGCAGAGATGACCAGCAGGACATGGTCCTGGGGCCCTGGGGGCTCAGGTTTGCACCTCCCCTCTGCCGGACCATTATTCCCTTCTCCTCTGTCACCTGCGGCCTGAGACCGAGCTTCTCTGAAAAGAGACATTGTCTTCTTTATGGCTTTGTCCTTTTAACATCTTGACCCTACCAAAGGCACGATCCTTCAAACAGGGCATTAGCCAGCTTTCCTGCCTGTCCATCCTCTTTGCCCCGTGTAGGGCTCTGTTATGACCAGGAAGCATAGGAAGAGTAAAAATGCATTTCCAAATGGTAGGAAATTTAGAGCGGGGTTTAAATGCACAAGCACCCGGATACAATTTAGATTCTTTCCCCAACCCTTGTCTTACTGTTTCTCATACAAATTCTCGTTTTCCCCCTAGACCTGTACAGAAGTTCCTCTGCAGCTTGCCCTGACCCCTCTCCCAGAGCCAGACCCCACCAAGGCCTCAAGCTCTGAGACCCCGCAGGCCTTGTCCCCAGAGCTCGTCTTAGCTCCAGCTTTTGTGGGAAGGCTTCCCTCAGCCCTGCCTCCTGCCATCCCTGCCTCTGCCCGAGGGGAACGGAAGAGAGACTTGACCCTGTATCTCGGGGCCTGGTTTCCCTGATGTGGCATCCTCAGTGGACGCCCCGTCCCCAATAAAATCAGTTCTGAGTAACCTGGAACAATGTCATGAATTGTTACACACTTTGACCCTAGTCACACTACCGTGACCTTAGCCAAAGAGAATAAATTGAAGCAGGAAAACTTCCCATGCACAGAGATGCTTAGAGCCGATGCTGCAGGCATACATGGGGTGGCTGCCCAGCCCAAGCTGTCTGCTCCGGATGCGCCCCACCCCCCCATCCTCCCTCTGCTGAGGATGTGGAACCACAGTCATACTCCCTGCTCCAGCCTCAGCCAACAGGCTCAGGGATGGTCACCTGACTCGCAGGGAGTCACTCAAACCTCTGAACTAGAGCCACTCCAAGATGGAGTTGGGCGTTTCAACTCAAGGTCATATGGCAAAGGTCATTTTCAGCTTGTGCCTGCTGATGCGTGAGTAGAGAAAGCCAGAAACAGAGAAGACATGCAGAAAAAAAGTGCAAAGACCATGAAACTCTGTGAGAAAATGAGAGGGAGAAGGCAGCTACCTTCCCAGCTCCCCATCATGAGCCCCACTGGCTCCCTTTCCATGAGGTGGCCTGTATCTTAGCTTCTACAAGCCCTGCCCTGGGCCCTTTAACTTGAGCTGGTTTGAAGGCATTCTCTTCCCTGCAAAGAACCTTAAGACAGCATTGTAAGACAAAAACACTGGAAATCACATAAATGCCCAGCTGTAATGAGACTAGTGAAATAAATAATGGTAGCATCCTCCACAGTGAAAAATATGAAGAATAAATAGATAAATTAATATTTTGCAATAACCTTAATCAAAAACCATAGAACAGATGACTATGTAAAATGACTATGGCATTGGTAAAAAAATTTGGTGGAAGGAAATCATGAGCCCTGTTGTGTTGAGCACCTGTTGTGAGTCGGCCCTGGGCTCTGACGCAGCCCTCCCAGCCGCCTGAGGGGTAGGCACTGTTGGACGCGTTTCTAAATGAGACTTGAAGAGGTGCAGAGACTTCCTCGAGGTGGCAGAGCTACGGAAGGCGGCGTGCAGCTGTCATCAGAAGGCAGACAGAGCCTAGTTAATCTTCCCAATGCTTTTGCAAGGGTGCATGCTATGGTGCATGCAGGAGTGAGGACCACCGGAGGCTCTTTGGGACAGTGTCACTATTGTCTTCTGCGTGCCACTGTGGTCCACCCGATGGTCTCCCACGTCTGGCTGGTCTTTTTTCTGAATTCTTTTCTGAAACTTCCCTGGTTGGCTTTTTTTCTGAATTCTTCCAGAATTGAGCCAGACCTCAATATCACTTTTTATTAAAGCAATTTCAGATAAATGCAGTTTTTCTTAAACTTTTCTGAGCTCAGAACACCTGACCCAAGAGGAAATTACTGACAGATAGATTTCTGACCACTCTTCTCCTGCCCCTTTCTTCTCTCAATCTTCAACCCCACTGTACCCACCATTTCTCCCTGAGACGTGTCTACCTGGTTTCTGCCTCAGTCTCCCGCTTCCCAAGGTGAGGGCCCAGAATGGTGAGTTACCTGGAAGGCCCGTGGCCAGTGGAGGAGAGTCTCCTGGGTTCAGCCAGTCCTCTGGTCTCCATGGCAATCCCTTGCTGCAGTTCTGACGATGTCTCCTGGCATGGCGAGTGGGTCCTAGGAAATCAAATATGCAGCAAGCTAAATTGATTTCAAGCTCATCTACCTCCTGGACACACTCAGAAATGAGAATGCCAGATGCCCTGCTTAATGAGGAAAGCCGCCTTCACAGATCCCCAACCTGGGGGCTCCCACTTCCATTCATTCTCCAGTAGGATCCAGCAGATCCCGGCTTTTAGGATAAATGTGGCCTTTCCTTTATAGTAAGCCTGACTGAGGAAGGTGGCTCATGCCCAGCTACTGCCCATGGGCTGGGGGAGAGGGAGCAAGGCAGCAGCGAATGGTCCTCTTCAGAGCACCGGCGGGGGGGGGTCCCAGTGCCTGCCATCCAGAGCCATAGCAGCTATTTCCATACAGTGAGTCCAGAACATGGATTTGGGTTTAAGTACACCTCTGCATACCGAAATTCTACCTTTGAAGGCAAGATCAGTGTCGCCTCCTTCAAGAGGCCTTCCTTAGCTTGCCCTCCACTTTGTGCGCTGCAGTCACATGACCTGGGCAGTTATTGGCCTGCTGGCCAGGCAGCCTCGTCAGGAGCCTACTGATTAAGCAGAGGGTCCTGGAAGATTGTGTGGAATTGACCCAGCCCGCCATGGGCATTTGTACAGTGCTTTCAAATGAAAATCCATTTCTACTGTGTCCTTTTATTTTTTTTTGGTATAGAAGATTCGCTCTCAGATAACGTCTGTTGCCAATCTTCCTTTTTTTTGTTTGAGGAAGATTAGCCCTGAGCTAATATTTGTGCCAGTCCTCCTCTATTTTTTCTTTTGTATGTGGGTCACCGAAACGATGGCCTGATGAGTGATGTAGATCTGTGCCTGGGATCTGAACTCATGAACCTGGGCCACCAAAGTGGAGCGCACAAACTTAATCACTGCGCCACGGGCCAGCCTCTCTATTGTGTCCTTATACCACACCCTAACCTCTGTCCCCTGTGATGCAGAGGTGACTGGGCTGGTGACCTCACCTGTGCAATTCAGGGTGAGAAGCACGAGCACACATTGGACAGGTGCTCACAACTCAAGGTGAGCGCCAGTCAGCTCCGCAGAGCCTGGCGTGGGTTGAATCGCCTGGATAAGCCAAAGTGTTTGGGCATATTTTCCTTTCTTTCCCTTTCTTTTAAACATCATAGAGTTAAAGTTTGATTGGCCTGATTAAAAGTCTTCCAGGCATTGGCCTCCAGAAACTTGCACTTCATTCTACGAATCTTGAAGAGCCCAGGCAAGACAAATTAAGTCTATCACGTGACCGATCCAGCCTAATCAGCCTTCTTAACAAGGTGGCAAGAAGCAGGCAAGAATTAATGCCAGGGAAAGGCTCCGTCTCTCCCCAGTGAGTGATTAGAAGGCGGTCCTGAACCCCAGCCAGTGAGCTGCAGCCTCCTCCTTCTTACAACATCCCTGCATCTCCAGCAGCGGGGAGCTCACTACCATCCTGTGGCCCATCCAGGCCATCTTTGCACAGCCCCGACTGCCACCAGGCTCTTCCACCCTCAGCCTCCCCATATCAGTGCCACTTTTTCTTCTGGAACCCTATGGAATCAGGCAACTTCATCTTCTCCATGACTGCCTTCAATGATGGGACAGCTCTCATACCTGTGCCGCAGCTGGTTTTCCAGGCTAGAGACCCCAGCTCACCCAGCCATTCTTCTGCAGGTTCCATTCTCTTCCCCATCATGGTCATGCTCCTGTGAGCAGGTTCTGCATTCTTGACTGACTAGACAGGGAGACCGAGACCACCCTGCTCTTACTGGAGCCCAAGCCAGTAGTCTTTGTAGTTTGCGGGTTCGTGTGCTTTTGGTGGCTCCATCTCCAGTGACCACCAGCCAAAACCCAAAGTTTTATAACATGGGCTGCTGCTACGCCAGAAGGCCCTATCTCGTGCATGTATAATTGATTTGTTGGAGGTAAACATTCATGTGAGTCACTTGATGTTTTGGGACCCTCAGTATGCAGTGGCATCTTACTAGCCTTTCCTCCTGACTCATCTCATTCACAAATGCAGTGCACAAACCGCATACCATTTATTGACTGCTTATTGTATGTCGTCACATGTATTTTATCACTTAATCAACACAATAACCCTATAAGAGAGGAAAACGAGGTTCAGAGAGGTTAAGTAACTTTGCCAAGGTCACACAGCCAAGTGGCAAAGTTGAGATTAGAATGTCATTCTGTCCCATTTCAAAGCCTGCTTTCATCTACTCCGTGAAGCTGCCCTCTGTATTTTCATGTATGGCACCAATTAAAGCTACAGTTGAATAGGACATGGCTGAGGACTGAGTCATGTTTCATGCCACTGGAGACATGGTTCTGCTCCCCTTGGCCGCACTATGTGGGCATGGCTCTTTATTTCCAAACCACCTAACTGAATTTTTCCTCTAATCCCATAAGAGACCACTTACATCTCATCATCTTACATATAAGAGACCCTGGCAGAGGCCCTGCCACACTCAGGAAGCTACAATCCCCTGGCCTTCTAATATTGTGTACAGTCACGCGTCACCCAACAATGGGATATGTTCTGAGAAACTCATCGTTAGGTGATTTTTTTCGTTGTGCAAGCATCATAAAGCCTACTGAAGGGGAACAAAATTTGCCACCTCAAAATGTGCTTCTTTGGGGCCGGCCCAGTGGTGCAGTGGTTAAGTTCGCATGCTCCGCTTCTGCAGCCCGGGGTTCACTGCTTTGGATCCCAGGTGTAGACATGGCACAGCTTCTCAAGCCATGCTGTGGCAGGCGTCCCACAGATAAAGTAGAAGAAGATGGGTATGGATGTTAGCTCAGGCCAATCTTCCTCAGCAGGGAAAAAAAGAAGAGAATTGGTGGTGGATGGTAGCTCAGGGCTAATCTTCCTCAAAAAAAAAAAAAAAGTGCCTCTTTAACATGAAGATTATTTTAGGCTGATTATTTTTAAGAAACAAAAGACTCAGAAAGTTTTTCTTGTTACATCCCCCTTAACTGCCTAAAAGAATTCTGATAAAAGCTCCTGTCTCAGGAAATGAGCTCTCACCTTGGCATAACATGAACGAGGTGGCAGACAGGGAGGAATCTAGAAAAGCCTGTTTGTTGGGCTCCCCTCTGTGTTCTCTTGTTTCTGTGTGGCCAAACAAGTGCTTGTTTTCCAAATGTTTGCTCCTTTTCACCAGCCTACGAATTACCTTCCTTCCTTTTGAAGTCCCTGACTCTCCCCACCCCCATCATCTCCTCTTGTCTTCAGCTGAGGATGATATTTAAGGTGAGGGCTTTGGCCATTTTGGTGAGCTTGGTTTTCCTGGGTTTCTCCCATATATATATGTCATTAAACTCTTGTTTTTCTCCTGTTAATCTGTCTTGTATCATTTAATTCCTAGACCAGCCAGAAGAACCTAGAAGGGTACAGGAAAATCTCTTCCTCTCCTACCGTACTTACACAAACCTAGATGGTATAGCCTGCTACACACCTAGGCTGTATGGTACTGATCTTACGGGACCACAACCATATCTGTGGTTCATTATTGCCTGAAACATCGTTGCGTGGCACATGCCTGTACTATAAAGGTGGAATGCATGTTCCAAGGCATGTGGGTCAGTTATAGGAGGAGGAGGCAGGGGGACAGTCCCTGGATCCTAGCCGTTGTATGTGGGAAGCAACTGGCAGCTGGACTGGCGCTCTGTCACAGCATGTGTGCCGGAATATCTGGAGGCAATCCCGAGGATAGAGGTGTTCTTTCCCACCAGTAGCTCCTCACGGAACTCTAGACACCAAGCCGTCGTCTCAGCATTTCTGCCTAGCCTGCTTTCTGTTAGTTACATGAGGGCATATCCTGAGACCAGATTTATTTGCATTAGCAGCAAAGGAATCAACGCCCGTGACATCAGAGCTGGTGGGCAGGCCAGGGGAGCAAAACTCACCCTGGATCCCAAAGCAGGCCTGCCACGGGCAGTAGTGAGAGCTGCCACAGGCGGGCTGGATCTACGAAGCCCACTGGAGGAGAAGGCGGTAGAGTAGGGAGCTGGGAGGCCTGGTTTGTTCAAATCTGTACCCCAGCACCTATTAGCTAGGTGTTCTCTGGGCTGGTCTCTTACCCTCCCTGAGTTTAAGTTTCCTGGTCTTCAAAAAGGGAAAAAGAAAAAATTGTTGATTACATATTTATTTAAGTATTGTTTAAAGACCCAAGCCCAGAAAGGCACATTTTGCTGAATAGGGAGAGCCTTATATGACGTCAGTTCAAAGGACTCAGGGGCGACTTTTCTTCCACGAGCATCTCTCCACTTGTTTGTGGATGCCTGAAATTCTACCAGATCGATGTCCTTCTTCTTGCTCCAGAGTCCTTGTTGTTGTTAGTGCCCTTGAGTCGATTCCAGCTCCTAGCGACCCTGTGTACAGCAGAGGGAACCCTACCCAGTCTTTCTGCGCCATCCAGCACTGTATCAGACAAGGCTTCACTGCTATTCACAGGGTTTTTGTGGCTAATTTTTTTGGAAGTGGGTGGCCAGGTTCTTCTTCCTAGGCTGTCTTAGTCTGGAAGCTCTGCTGAAACCTGCCCACCATGGGTGACCCTGTTGGTATCTGAAATACTGGCATAGCTTTCAGCATCACAGCAACACGCAGCCACCGCACGATGATAATCGACAGACAGGTGGTGTGGTGATGGGGAAATGAACCCAGGTCACTGCAATGAGAGCACCGAATCTTACCCACTACCAGTCTTTACCCTCGTTAAATGCCCATGGGTATTTAAATAGTAAATCCAATTAGCTACTCCTCAGGGAAACTGATTTTACCAAGCAGATGAAGGGGGAGATGGGAAGAGAGGAGAGGAACTGAGTGTCTGAGGTGACATTCTGAGTCCCCAAGAACACACAGGCACTACTGAAAAAAGGAGGAACTTTTGGCAATCAATGCAAGAATGGGGATCTAGAACCTCTCAGGGAAACACAGGGGCAGGAGAGACGGCAGGCCAGGCCCTGTGCTGCCCAGAGTTGGCTGAGGGGCTGGGGCAAAGACTCGCCAGGGCCTTGGTCTCTGTGAGATGCGCAGGTCAGGCCAGGACAGCCCTGAAGCTGCCCTCCCACTTTCGAGCCCCCTTTGATTCTGGGTGGTGAGGAGGCCTTTGCAAGAAGAAGCCCGGGGAGTGGCAATTACCAAGAACAAGAGCAACTAGTGCAACACAATGAAGAGACTTTTTTGAAAGACAAGGTAATTTTCGACTTGTAATGCTCATCTTCTAAGTTTATTTATGAAGAGGAGTTCATGTCCACAAGGTAAGGTTTCTCCTGTCATTGGGAGAGGACAGAGGTTCTCATCAGAATGGGAAGTGGTAATTAACTTTGCACTCTGTGGAGCAGCTGGTGTCTTCCTCTGGTGACTTTGGGGACATGAGGGTAAACAGAAGTGACCTTCTAGAACAAGTGTGGGGAATAGATACCTTATTTTTCTTTTCCTCCTCCCAAGTCCTGAGGGACTTGAATGATTGGCGTACATTGCCATTGGCCACATGTGGCCAGGGCGCTGAAGTCAGTGCGCTTTTGTCTTGGGTCCTGGGGAAGCAGGCTGAAAGTGGTTTTCTTTGGCAATAATTGCTTTGGGCTCTGCTCAGGGAGTAGTATGAAGAAGGGAGTAGTAGTAAGAAGAAGTATGCTTCTCTTCTGCAGGACACAAATCCCTATGCCGCAAATCTCACCCAAAATAGCTCCACCAGGAGATTACTCTGGGATGTGGGGTGCCCTGGGTCCTAGCTGCAATTCTCTGTAGCAGATTCTCAAGTCTCTCTCTATTGCATTATCTTCAAAAATATGCCAGACAACTCTTAAATAATTGAGTCAACTGAACAGATCTAAATAGAAAGGAAAAATGCAAGACATTTTTATTTCTGGTATTTTCAGGGTGTAAACAATTCTTTGTTTGTATGAGACATTTTCATCCTTTCCTATGACTCTTCACTAGGAAAATGATACCAATAATTTAAAAAGAGAAACAAAAACCTGGATGTCCAATTTGGTGAAAGCCCTGGGGGGCAGGGATGCCTTGGGGCTGGGGACATGGTAGCTCCTCCCTCTTGGGGCACTCAGCAAAGGGCCACACCAACACACAGGTTCCCAGCACAACTGCTTGAGGCTGTTCTTCAATAAATAAAAAGTGATTGATATTTAAGGACACACATTCTCAATTATTTCTCCCAAGAGCTTTCTAAAAGGATTGGAATTTTAAGGCAAAGATCTATGGTTTGTTCAAAAACCATTTCCTCCTCTAAAACAGTGATTGGAAACTTTAAAGTTTGATATGTATGTGCCAGAGTCCTTCTTTCTAATAAATCTCACAGGGAAAACTAGTTGGTGAATAGACAGATGCTGGGCTGTGCTGGGAAGCAGAGGAGGGGCCTGGACCCAGCCTCCCGGCCTGTGGCTGCTCCATCCCCAGCCTGAACACGCATTCTCAATCCTTGGTGACGCTAAGGAACCCATTCTGGAAACTTCCATCTCTTCACCCACTCCTGCCTCCATAAGATAAAGCACATCTCTCTCATGAAGGAAGCATTCTTTCTCACTCTGCTTGTGAAATCTCTGTAGTGTTTCCACAGGATTCTGCATTAATCTGTCAACAAGCTTTCACTATGTGAATGGTCAGGCAAGGCCCCAACTGAGGCTTGGTGAGACTTGGCTGGTGGTCAGGCTGAGAAAGCATGTTTTGGACACAGGGAGAAAATGGCCAGTTCCAGATGTTGAGATAGCTGGGGCTACCTGAGGTCAAAGGAGGAGGAGACATCTTCCCGCCTGGGTGACCAGAGAAGGCCCACAGGAGAGGAATCAATACCAAGACTGACAGTGAGTGGTGATTGACACTTATTACATGGCAGGGGCTGTGCCAAGAGCTCTAACCTCTTTAACCTCCCTATAAGCCTCTGAGGTCAGCACTAGTACATTCGGCAGATGAGAAAACTCGGAGAGGCTTGGAGTGGTTGAACAACTTTTGGGACCTGGTCAGTTGCAGAGTCAGGGTTCGAACCCAGGCATTCTCACCCTGAGCCTGTGCTGTTAGTCATCACTCTGCTCAGGAAGTAGGGGATAGAAAGGAGAAGTGAGGGCATTTTCTCACCCTCCAAGACAGCAAATAGCATTGTCAAAGGGCATCAATTCAGAGTCCCTGATCGTGTGGTTGACTGACCTCCTGAGTGTGCATGAACCAGTGTGAGCCCACAGAGAGTCTCCTGGAAGCTAGATGCCCACGGCTAGGTGTCTGTGTGGCTTAATGAGCTAGCAATTCATTTTGCAAAGAGTCTTCCAAGAGACCTCGTGAGCTCTCTTGAAGAGCCCACAAGTCAGCCTGGGTGTGTAGGTCGCTGGCTGAGGCAGAGCCAGGACAAGTCAGCTGGGCTGGGGTCTTGTCTCAGCCTTGTCTGATCAAGCAGGAGTTCTGGGGAGGAGCCCCAGCCCACCAACTGGGCTGCCTTCTCCTCTTGAGCACCTCACTGGAAGGAGTCGGATTGAAACCCCGTTGCTGCCTTCTCTGCTGCAGGGAGTCTGGAAGCTCCGTGAGATGCTTGGGTCATGCCCCATTGAAGCAAAAGGAAGCAATGGCGCAAAGTTCCATTTTGCTTCAAGTTCTCTCTGATCCTGCCAGCCTCTGTCCTACTCCCATTGGGCCCGAGATCTCAGGAGCCCAATTCTGCTCAGAGAGACTGACTTTACTGATACGTCCAAGCTTGGGCCTTTTCTCCCCTCCACCCCAACCCTCTTTGAAGCCTCCCGTTCAAGGGGTTTTATTAGCTCTGATGTGGGAAAGAAACTACTAATGCATACCAAAGTTTTCATAGCAGATAGCTGTCATAATAGTGTTTTTTTCCTTTTAAATAAGGGGCAATGCCTTAACCTGAAGGAGCAAGTCCCTGGCAGTGGGACACGGTATTGACAGTAGGCCCGTTAGGAGAGAGAGATGTTAGTAGGGTGGGAATTTCTGATACCTCTGAGCCATATCAAATTTCCCGGGGCCCCAGCACCAAGTTAAAATGGCTGGAGGGAATAAATATCTGTTGGGATGCTTTGAGCTTTTCTTTCCTTTGCCCGAATCCCAGAAGGTGGGGTCCAAGGCTGTATAAGTTTGCAATAATAGGGATTTAATCTCTTCGGAAATTGTTGTCCATCACTTATTAGCAGAGTTTGCTAAGGAGCTGGGACCAAGAACCGAGACAGAGCAAAAACAAAAACAAATGTGCATCTGAGAGATGAAGTGACGTAACAAGCGAATGAGGAGAAATGATGGAGGAGGGTCCAGTGATAGGGATGTGGGGACTGAGGGACTGTCATTGCATTTTTCAGCCATCAGATAATATGCAGCTATCATGGGAGGGAGAGGATTTCAGTGTTATGTATGTAAGACAAAAATAACATAATTATTGGAAATAAAGTTTCCTATGGTTCAACTCAATCAACTCACTGAGAACTTAAGAAACATAAAACCTAAGTCCATTTGCACCAAATAGGTCCTCTCCCATTCACTCACTATTATGCCAGGAGCTTGGAAAAGAATGCTGCTCCATTTTTTGCAGTCGAAGACACTGGGGCATGGAGAGGTTAAGTGAGTTTTCTCAGGTCTACTAGTAAGTTAGGAACAGGGCTAGAATCAGAACCCAGATTTCCAGACAGCTGCCTGTGTTGGCATGTCATTGATGGGGCTGATGGCTCTGCTGGCAAGGCATGGCACTGCCTACAGGCCCATGAGCATGGCACGAATCCCAATCTTCCCCTGGAAGTGAGAGACAGGACGTCTGGTTTGTACTACGTCCCTAGTGCGCAGAACACACTCAGAGAAAGTCCAATAAATGTCTGATGTATACATGGGACAGTGTGGCACTTTAAAATCTTTGCAGTAGAATTTAATCTGCTGCATTTGAATCTTCAATTTGTCACCTTCCAGAAGTTATGTAACTTTTTAGCCTCATGTTTCCAGATCTCTAAAAGGAGAATAAAAACTGCTTCAGTGTGGGTTGTGCAGATTAAGTGAGATGAAAAATGCAGTTAGCAGGAGCATTGTGAATAGCCCTCGCCCTCCAAAGGCTTTCTTTCCCCCACAGTCGGGATCAGCTATGGGAATAACTTGTTCCAGGTGTAAAATGAAAAGCCCATCTTACCTGCTGAGGCCATTTTCAACGTGATCAAGATCTCTGTCCGTGGTGCTTACTGCAGAGTGGGCTGGGGAGGGGTGGGAGTACTGGGTGTTAATCTTGGCCATCTTCTTGGTTTGTCACATTCAGCCACAAAGTGGTTGCTGAAACATGAATGCAAAGCAGACATGTCGTGAGGACAGGGAAGTAGCTGCAAACCCAGCTTGCTGTATGCAAGGGCTACTCCCCCAGGCAAGCCCTGCACACATGCCCTCCTCCAACTTCTCTCACAGTTCTTGCCACACTGTGTTTTAGTTGGGTGTCTCTGGGCTCTTCGTCCCAGGCTGAAACACAAACAAGGTCCTTTCCTCCTTTGTATAGGCTGCCATGCCGAAGAGCTGCTCAAAGTAAGTGCTGATCCAGCCAACGAATGACTGAAAGGTCAAATTGGTACCCTATGTAAGAAAGCTAAAATCCTCATGATTCTCTGGAATGACGCAATGTCCCTTGTCACTCTGGTTTTCTCACTTACTTATTTTTATCTTATAATTTTGCATGTTTTAGTAGCTCCCCAAATCCTGTTTTAAAACAAAGCATACAAAAACGAATAATACTTGGCATTCATAGAACCTTTACAATGCAATGTTAAACCCAATACACATTTCATCTCATAATCCTCACAATAACCTCATTAGATAATTATGATTTTTATTCCATTTAAAGATGACCAAGTTGAGACTCAGAGGTGTTAAGCAGTTTGTCCAGCCAAAGAAATAGGTAAAACCTGTTGATGGCATGCTCCCTGTGCTAGAAATCAGACCACGAATCCTTTGCCCTCAGCAAACGTTAGAAGGGGCCCCTGTGATTGATGAGAAAAGAAAGCTGATGCGAGTGCGGGGCTCGTTTAACGAAAGCAAAGACTGGCCAGTTCAATGATTTCCTATCAAAATCTTCCCGGTAGGAGATAAATCCCTGAGGATGGATTCTCTGCAACAGACAAGCACAGGTTGCGTCGAGCAGCCACATGGCGTAAATGTGTCAGATGTCAGCAGAGACGACTCCAGAGAAAGATGGTGAGTCCTAGAAATAGCCCAGTGACTCACTCCAGGACTAAATTAATTTCACATCCAAAGGAAGGTCAATGCAAGGGGCCTAGAGCCCTGAACCCAAGCAACCAAGTAGGTATGGTTCCTGCTCACCAAGATCAGCTCACCAGGAGTTACTCAGTGGCTGCCCTGGATCATCAGGTCCTGCTTCATCTGAGGTTTGATAGTACAAGTCTATGATTTAAATTTTACAATTTTCTCAGTAGGTCAAAAATGGTTTTGATTTTTAAAAATTTTATTTATGTAACAGTTAGTGAGTTTCTGGTTGATTATAGGAGATACAAAGAAATATAAGACAAAGACTGTTCTCAAGGATCTTACAGGCTAGTGGGGCAGATGATGGATACCAGAGGATCCTGCAGGCTGTGCCAAGGGGCTTGGGCTCTACCCTGAGCCCAGGAGGGATGTGATCAGATGTGTAAAGGCCACCCTGGCTGCACTGAGGAGGACATATCCAGGGAACCTGAATGGGTGTGAAGTGAGCACTAAAATGTTGCTGCAGTATTTCAAGGGAGAGAGAATAGTTGCCTGAACTAGGTTTGTGATAGTGAATCAGATACATTAAAAAACTACCAAATGGAGAGAATCTCCAGGACATGGTAATTGATCAGGTATAAGGGATGATGAAGCGGGAGGTGCTGAGCATGATGTCTTGACTGCTGGCTTGGGTAGGTGGTCGTGCCACGCACTGAGGCAGGGAACTGGGAGGAGGAGCAGGTTGGAGGAAGAGAATGATTCCAGTCTGAGATGTCCATGGAAACTTGAGAGCCAACTTGAGAGTCAATGACAGTCTTCCATTAAAAGCAATAAACCCAATTTGAAATCATCCATCCTACACTTTTTTAGAGAGCACTTACCATAATAGTGCCAGGCAATGAGCAAAGAGGTAGGGTTTTATCAGAGAACAATATGCAGTCTGTACTTAAGGAGCTCACAGACCAGCGGGATCTGCAACAAGCTTTAAAGAAGTTTTGGGACTGTGTGGAAAAACTATCAAATTGCTCTTCTTTGTACATTTCCAGGAAAATTGCACCAGATAGAGAAAAAGTTCATTGTCTCCAACCTGTGCCCCTTCCTTCAGTCTCTTTGGTCATACCTCCACCCTGGGCACAAAACCTGGCCCCAGATCATTGTACAGAGGCAGCACTTCTGGCCCCTCACAGACCTGCCTCCTGTGAAGGGCCACTGTATGCCAGGCACGGGGCAGCTGTTTGTGGAATAGTTTCTCTTTTAATCCTCACAACCTTCCCTTTTGCAACTGAAGAAACTGAACAGGTGAGTAGTAAGCTTGACAAAGATCTGTCTGACTCCGTGGCCTATGATCTAAAGTGAACAGGTGGCAAAGAACTGGCACTGCCTTTTGGCCTGAGCAGGAGTGGTCCCTCTCTGCCTGGGGCCCCCGTGCTTTAATGGGCCACACTCTGGCCCTCCTCCAGCCACATCCCTCACAACGGATTGAGAAACTCATGAGGCCAAAGGTATATGCCCACCCAGAACCCTGCCCCCTGCTCTAGACTATGCTCTGAGTGCCCAGGACCCCCAGTTCTCTGCCCAGGAGGCTCTGGATTGGTTCTAGAGCCTGCCTAGGCCTCTTCACAGGCGTGTGTTCCTGAGAGTGGCCCTAGTGTGCACTCCTCTAGGCCTCACGTGGCCCAGGAGCAGCTGTTTGTGAGGGAGGGGTGAATGGAACTTGGAGGTGTAGGCAGGTTGTCCACATGCATGTGTGAAACGCCCCTATGACATGAGGTAGACCCAGGGCTAGGCAGAGAAGGGTCACGGGTCGGGGAGGAGAGATCAAATCTCCTGATGCCATCACGTTCGGAGGTCGAACTCAAAGTGGGCTGAGAAGTCTCAATTTGAACCTGGTCTCCAAGTCTTTGTGGAAGTGATGTGCAAGATAGGAAGATAGGGTATGTTTGACTTAGCAATGTGCCGGCTCGGGATCTGTAATGGGCATCTCTTGCCCTCTACCTCACATCCTTCCTGCCCATCCTTCAGTCCAGCTGTTACTATGGTAACCAGCTGCATCCTGGGTAGCCCAGTAGCACCTTGCCTCAGCTACACTGTGGATTGTCCACCTTCTTCCCTGGAGCTTCCCTGCTTCCCCCAGGGAGCACCTGCTGGGACCATGTCAGCCAATCTGACACACATACATACCTAGAAATGCTGGGAGTTAACCTACCATGGGCAACCCTTGACTAACGGAATCTAGGAACCATGAGTAACTGTTTCCCTCTTCTATTTCTCACAAAGATAATTCGGAGGCACATTCTACATGGTCTTTTGGAGAAGCCCTAGGGATCAAGGATCAAGGGTCAAGACAGTTGCCCAGAGTGGCGATCAGTTTGACAATGTACAGTTGGGGTAGTTTTCCCTTCTTCCCTTGTTCTTTCTTCCAAGGCCTCTACTCCTCCTTGGAATCGCTCCCCAAATAGCCTGCCTGCCACATGCCCTTGTCCAAGTTTCTGTTTTTTGGTGGGGGAGGGGATTACCTCAGTTTAGAGAACATTTTTTAGATATTTAGATACATGGTAAGAGAGCCACGTGTGCTCTTGACCCAGGCTCATCCAGAGTTAGAAGTAAATCTAATTTCCTTGTGAATTATGTGTTCTTAATCCAGGAGAATGATGTTGGGTAGTACAGGGCAAAATGTACACGATTAAAGGGAAACATTAGTTTAAGATAAGTCATAAATCTTTTTTCCCCAGTCGTTTCATAAATGTCACGAGTGTCTTTTTTAAAAAATTGCTTAAAAAAATCAGGATCCAAATAAGTTCCATATATTCTGATTGGTTGATGTATCTCATTGGTATTTTTTCATCTAAAATTTTCTGTGCATTTCTCTTCTTTCTCTTTGTGTAAGAAACATAATTGTTTGTACTATAGTTTCCCATAATGGGGATTTTTGCCGGTTCCAACTCTACAGTGTTTCCTGTGAATTGGCAGTTGTACTCAGAGAATTGGTCAAATTTGGGTTCAATTTTTTGTTGTTGTTCAATTTTTTTTTGCAAGAATATTTCTTTGGGTGATTTTCACAGCCATTGATGATCATTGCCTAGATCCATGAATTCATTAGGAGCTGCAAACAGTTGGTAGTCTATCATTCCTTCTTCATCAGTTAGCTGAAATGTTCTTAAAAAAGAAAATTTTACTTATTATTTGGCTGCTCAGTGGTGCAGTTCATACAGGAGAGGCCGGATAAACATTTAATTCTTTCCCTTTAAGTTTTTAAGTCATGACATCCTAAAAGATTCCCTTACTGTCCTATGCGTTTCTACATCTCCTCGCCCCCATAAACTCTAGGAGAACTAACAAATGAGACTATGAAGTTACAATCAGCCATCCTGAGGCTCTGTTGAAAATGAAAACCGCCGTCCAGCCAGGGCCCCCTGAGTATGAGGCATTTTCATATCCATTACTTGCTAATCCTCAGGAATCCCAAGAGGTAATAGTGATGTTGATTTTGCAGATGAGGAAACGGAGGCTTGGGTCTGTCTGACCCTGAAGTCCACGTTGTGTGTGTTTTGTTTATCACACTCACTGCAGGAAATTAGAAATGCACAAATATAATTTTAATTTTCAAGCACAGGCAGAAGATGCATCCTGCCAACTAGCAGGGTGACTTTGAAGTGGACCCTGGCGGGAGGAGAGGAGTGGTTTATGAGCATCTCCCAGATGAGTGTGTGTTTCCTAGGGCTTGATTGGGGAATTAAGAACATACCATATCAGACAATTCTCATTTTCTTTACAACATTACTAAATCCAATATGTTTTCTTCTGCCCGACACACTTATTGGCTCCTTCAATGTCGCAGATATTGTACCTGGCCCTGAGGATTATGAAGATGAAGGAGCTAGGTCCCTGCCTTTGAAAGCACAAAATTGCATGGGGAAACCAGGCACATAAACAGTGGGTAGGATAGAGAGGTGCTGAAACACAGTTAGAGGCATGATGGGGAGCAATGTGGATAGTGGCGGACTAACTCTGCCTCAGGGGCTACTGAGGTCAGAGGAGGCTTCCCAGGTGAGGAGCAATCACAGTTTTTCTTTAACATTATTCAACATTTAGCACGCATTGGCCATGTAGCACCTTCCAGGATTTAATTGTGATTTTTGTGCTCTGGTGCATGTCTTTAACCCTATCTCATTATTCTTGGCTTGGACACCTAGGAAGACCAGGACTCTATCACAGCTCACCTACATTCCAGTTATTCTTGTACTTTTCTCATTCCTTTATTAACTCCAAAAGCCTTGAAGGCAAGAAGCATTTCCTTCCACTTAAAAAATATTTTATCCTCCCAAACACCCAGCATATACAAATGGCAGGCAATAAAAAGTAGGTGGCATAAATGGAGGAGGGACAGGTAATTGTAATGATGATACTGATAATAACAACAGTATAATCACTGAGCATTTACTCTTTGCCTGGTACTGTTCTAATAGCTTTAAATGTGTGTTAACTCATCTGACCTCCACAACGCTCCCATGAATGAGTCACAGTGAACATTTCTATCCTGCTTCAAAATGGAGAATTTATGAGGGAGAGAGCAAGTGACAACAAAGAAGATCAAAATATGTGAAGCCATTTGCTCTAAACTAAAATGTGCTTCTGGAAAAAAGTTTTGGTCCCACTCATGATGACTAACTCTTTATACTAAAAAGAGTATTGTCTATGCTCTATCTTCTTTTTTTATTATGGCTTAAACATGAAAACCAGTCCTGGTTCAATTTGGGTCATTTGAAACATTATCATTTTCTGAGCCCTGAATGTAGCTTAGGCAACAAAGAGGTGCCTACAGCCCAATATGCATGCTCCTCAAGCCCACTGGAGGCCTTTCTGAATTATCACTGTCCTTGGTTATGACGCCTATTCAGCCAGGGGCTGGCAGGTCCCATTAGTGAGGCACCAAGTCTGGACACAAAGCCATGCCAAACAAACCGAAACCCCAACTAGGGGAGAGCCTCCTGTCTTTTTAAATTTTTTATTTTATTTATTTTTTTTCCTGCTTTTTCTCCCCCAAATCCTCCCAGTACATAGTTGTGTGTGTGTGTGTGTGTGTGTGTGTGTGTATATATATATAATTTTTTTTCTTTAGTTGTGGGTCCTTCTAGTTGTGGCATGTGGGACACCGCCTCACCGTGGCCTGAAGAGCAGTGCCCATGTCCGTGCCCAGGATCCGAACCAGAGAAACACTGGGCTGCCGAAGCAGAGCGCACAAACCCAACCACTCAGCTACTGGGCCGGCTCCGGAGAGCCCCCTGTCTTGATGGACAGGCATGCTTGACCCAGGCCTCCATTTTCTGCTGCTGAAACGAATCAGTTTTACCACTTTGGGGTCTTTGATCTTCTCAGAAGGAATATCTCTCTGGGTTTCTTCCATTTCTGTCCTCCACAACTCAACTTTCACAGCATCACTCTGGGCAAAAGCACTCAACAAATTCTCAGTACATATGAGGTTGGACAGGTTCACTTTGTCAAATTAAACTCTAAAGATAAGTCAATAACTCCCATAAGGTCCACATGCCTTGGAACTTTTTTCTAAAACCCACTTCTAATCGCCTTTCCCTTCTTCCCCTGTCCCATCTGAGCACTGCAAGGTAGAGGGAAAATATTCAACTCTAAGTCACTTAATCACTCCAAGAGCTGAGAGGCAGCTCACAGAGCAAACACAAGGAGCAAAACAGGCATAACTATGCCCACTGGTGACGGTTGTGTGTTTTCAAGCCATCCTAGGCTTATGTACGGGGAAAACCCTGAGTAAAATATCTTTTGTTTGAGACAAACAACATTGGAAAGACAATATGGGTGGTCGAGGGCACTGTAGTGAGAAAAAGAAGAGCTGGATTCTCTTCTCAGCTCAGCCTCCAATTTGGGCAAGTGAACCAGCACTTGAGTTTCTTCATCCAATGATGGACATGGACTTATTGCAAATGAAATCTTCCACAGAAACCCAATGCATAAAACATTTACTTGTATATTTTATTTAAGTGCATTTGATAACTTTTATAAAGAGATTCAGTGAGACACAAGTTAATTTTGATGATTAATGTGTGGTATGGGATATGTGTCAATGCTGTCTTTATTTGGGTTTTTCAGATATTTAAATATATATTTAAAAAACTCCCTTAAAACGTGTACAGAACACCCTAGGGAACTCTGTGGAACAAAGTTGAAAATGAAGGTCCAACTAATAGTTAAAGGTCCTTCCATTCCAGAAGTTCCACGATGGGACAAAATTCTACAGTGCAAATGTTGTACCTGATGGTCCTCTCATATTTTGTGTGTGAATGTGATCCTATGTGGAGGAAATGAAAATACTCCTGAGATTAAAAAATGGGAAAGGAAAAAACTATATAATGTTAATATTCTCTGGACATGGTACAATATAAGTAAAAACTACTGGAATACCAGAACTTATGTGAGAGAGCACTTTGAAAATTATATTAATATGCAAAGATCCCCAACAAAATACTAACAAACCAAATCCAGCAAGGTATAGAAAGGATTTTACACCATGACCAAGTGATATTTTTTCAAGGAATGCAAGGTTATTGTAACATCTAAAGTCAATCAGTGTAATACACCATATTAATTAGAACAAAGGGTGAAAACCACACGATCATCTCAGTGGACACGGAAGCAATTGACAGAACTCAGCATGGTTTCATGATAAAAACAATCAACAAACTAGGACTAAAAGGGAACTTCCTCAACCTAATAAAGGGCATCTATGACAAAACTACAGCTAACATGATACTTAATGGTGAAAAGACTGAAAGCTTTCCCCCTAAGATCAGAAACAAGACAAAGAGGTCCACTCTTATCACCTCTATGCAACATTGTACTACTAGCCAGAGTGATTAGGCAAGAAAAATAAAAAGATTCAGATGGGAAAAGAAGTAAAGCTATCTCTATTTGCAGATGACATGATCTAGTATATAGAAAACCTTAAGGAATCCACTAAAAAACTATTAGAATTAATGAACGAGTTTAGAATTGTGGCAGGATACAAGATCAGCATAAAAAATATCAACTGTATTTCCACACACCAGTAATAAATAGTAAGAAAATGAAAAAACAATCCCAGTTTTAATAGCAGCAAAAAGAATAAAATACCTAGAAATAAATTTAACCAAGGAAATGGAAGATTTTGTACACTGAAAACTATAAAACATTGTTGAAAGAAATGAAAGAAGATACAAATAAATGGAAAGATATCTCCTGCTCATAGATTGGAAGAATTAATATTGTTAAGATGGCAATACTCCCCAAACTAATCTACAGATTAATGCAATCTTTATCAAAATTCCTGCTGGAATTTTTGCAGAAATTGACAGGCTGATCCTAAAATTTACATGGAAATTCAAGGGACCCAGAATAGCTAAAACAATCTGGAAATTTTGAAAAAGAAGAACAAAGTTGGAGGACTCACACTTTCTGATTTTAAAACCTATTACAAAGCTACGGTAATCAAGATAGTGTGATGCTGATGTAAGAATAAGAGATAAGTCAATGGAATAGGATTGAGAGTCCAGAAATAAGCCCTCACATTTATTACAATCGATTTTTGACAATGGTAACAAGATAATTCGGTAGGGGAAAGAATAAATATTCTCTTCAACAAATTTTGCTGGGACAACTGGATATCCACATGCAAAAGAATACACACCATGCACAAAAATTAACTCAAAATGGATCACAGACTTAAATGTAAAGGCTAAAACTATAAATTTCCTAGAAGAAAACATAGAAATAAATCTTCATGATCTTGGATTAGGCAATGATTTCTTAGATTTGACACCAAAAGCACAAGTAACAAAAGAAAAAATATATTAGACTTCATCAAAATAAAAAACCTTTGCGTCAAATGATACCATCAAGAAAGTAAAAAAGCCACCCAGAGAATGGAAGAAAATAATTTAAAATCATATACTGGTAAGGGACTTGTATTTAGAATATATAAGGAACTCTTTTACAGCTCAATAATAGAAAGACAAGTAACTTCATTAAATAATGGGCAAAGGATTTGAATAGACATTTCTCTGAAAAAAGATATACAAATGTTCAACAAGCACATGAAAAAATCCTTAATATATTTAGTCATGGGGAAATGCAAATCAAAATCATGGTGACATACCACTGCATACTATCTACAATGGTTATAATAAAATAACCAGATAAGAAGTGTTGGTAAGGATGTGGAGAAACTGGAATCCTCATATACTATTGGTGGGAATGTAAATAGTGTAGCCACTTTGGGAAACAGTTGGAAAGATCCTCAAAATGCTAAACATAGAGTTACCATATGACCCAAGAATTCCACTCCTAAGTGCATATATACCTGAGAGAAATAAAAACATCCATCCACACGACAGTTTGTACATGAATATTCATAGCAGCATTATTCACAATAGCCAAAAAAGGGGAAAGAACCTAAATGTCTATCAATTAATAACTGGATAAGCAAAATGTGGTATATCTACATAATGGAATGTTATTTGTATGGAATATTATTAGGCAACAAAAAAGAATAAAATATTGATACATGCTACAACACATGGATAAACCTTGAAAACACTCTAAGTAGAAGAAGCCAGACAGAAAAGGCCACATATTGCATGATTCCATTTATATGAAATGTCCAGAACAGGCAAATCCATAAAGACAGAAAGTAGATTAGTGGTTGCCAGGGGTGAGAGGTGGGGGAAAGTCAGAGAAAAGAATGACTGCTAACGGCTACAGGATTTCTTTGCGGGTGTTGAAAAGTTTTAAACTTATGTTGTGGTGATGGTTGTACAACTGAGAATATACTAAAAATCACTGAAATGTATACTTTAAATGGATGCCTTTTATAGCAAGTGAATTATATATAAAAAAAGAAGTAATGTTAAATCTAAAACCAAAACACTTTCAAAATGCAAAATTCACAGTGTCTGCTACAAGGAACTCACAAAATATAAATGTAATAAAGGGGAGAGATGTCAAACTATCACAATAATGATAATCATCATCATCATCATCATCATCACATTTTTGAAGGCTTACACTATTCCAGGCACTGCTCTACACGAATTAATTTATTTAATCCTCACAATAACCCCGTGAGGTAGGTGCTATTATTATCCTTATTTTATAGATGAGCAAAACAAGGTACACAGTTCACACAGCCAGGACTATAGAAGGCTATCTAATTGTAGAGCCGGCAGGCTTAATCCCCTGCCTCTCAAGAAACAAGGCCAATTTCTGGGACCAGTAAGTATCAAAGCTTCTTTCATCTGCCCAAGAAAGATTCAAGAGGGCAGCTCAGGTCTTAGAGCACGAGAGCGTGTCCGGTTGTGCTCAGGCTTGAGCCTCCAGGTGATGAGAGGACGTGGAGGTCAGAATCCCCCCTCCCTTTTCTGTGGAGCACGGGCAAACCCAGGAATGTCCCTGAACCAAGAGAAAGAGAAGGACGCTGAGTTAGGAGAGTTGAGTCTTGTTTCCCAAGGAAACCTCTGAATGGCTGTGAGGTAGAGTTCTCCCTCTTCTGAACTCGACACATTTTTATAACACCAGCAAAGCAAAGGGAAGCTTGCATATTGCCAGCTGCAGATTTTCAATTCCGGCCTGAGAAGAAAAATTAACACTGTTCCCAGGAACAGGAAGAGATTTGGGGTGAAAGAGAATGCACTGAAATTGTAACAAGGTTATCAATTATGTTATTCAACCACCAGACAGAGGCCTATCTCATGCCTAGAAAGTGTCTTGGTCTGCTGCGGAGATGACTCAGAATTAGTGGGACTCTGGTTTCCTCCTTGCTAAGTGTACTCAGTTTCAAAATAATTGTTTTGCAATAAGATTCAGCTGCTCAGGTTGAGATTCCAAAGGATGAAACTGCTTTCCAGATGTTGCTAGAGCTGGAGATCCCAGATCTCTGTAGCCTGTGGTATAGATGCTTAACCCAGAACTCCATCAGTTCCCCCACCCCCAACCCCTGACACACACACACACACACACACCTAGAGCCAAGAAGGACAGTCAGGGGACCTCCTTTTTCCCCCCAAAGACCTGTTTCACCAAGCCTAGTTGCAGGCACAAGAGGTAAAGTGTTTTTTATCTTAATTAACTTCGGGGATGTGACTATAAAAGTAATATACTGTCATCACAGGAAATGATAAGATGGCCGTATCTAACTTTGAGCACTTGCCATGTCAGGCACTATGCTAAGGAATTCACACCAGTTACTTCATTTACTCCTCCCAAGAACCCACTGAACAGGTATTATAACTACTACTTCCAATTTACATGTAAAGAAACTGAGACTCAGAATGGTTAGATAACTTATTCAAAGTCACCCAGTGGCAGAACCGGGGAACAAAAGTGTGTTTGAGTTTAACTCCCTACGCTGCATTACTGTAATACAAGATGAAATGTGTGAAGTCCTGCAAAGGAGGACAAAAGAAATGCTCTGGGGTCAGATGAGGTCCAGGGCGCAGGCAGTGTGAGGATGCAGCATATCCAGGGAAGAGTTTTTCTTGGTACCAAACTAACTGGAGTGGCACCACCCCAGCTACTCCCAAATACACTCTTCCTCTCCCAAGCCCCTGCCCTGGTTAACGCCATGCATGACACCTGGAGCCAGCTGATCACGCAGCTGAGACTCGTCATGCTGTCACTCCTCTGTCTCCCTCACATCCGCAGATCCAGCGTCACCAAGCCTTCTGTTACACCACCAACGACCTGTCCCCTCTGTCTCCTTTCACTCCTTCATTCACTAAGTCAGAAGTAGACTGAGCACTCGGCACATGCCAGGGCTCTGCCAGGCAGGTGGGTATGGTAGTGAACAAGCCAGAGGCAGCTCCTGGCCTCCTCAAGTTCCGCTCCCATCTTTGTGCGAGGGTTGTCCCCCTCCCCAGGATTGTTGATATAATTCCCTTTGCTCATCTCCCATCTTCAGTCTTGCCTCTGCAACCCATCCAAGGCCTGGCACTTAGGAGGTGCTCAATAAATGAATCTTCCACACTGACACCAGCATCTTTCTAAAAGGTAGTTTTAATCATGTCACTCAGAAACTTTCGGGAGTTGCCTATTTTGTTCAGCATACAGTCTTAGCCTGACACTCAAGACTTTTAGTAACCTGGACCGTATCAGCCTCAAGGGGACGATCCATTTAAACCAAATTACTCACTCTTTCTTTAAGTGTGCCATGAATTTTCTCGCCTCACCTATTGGCAGTGTCTGCTCACCAAAGCTCGCCCTGTGCTTCCTGTACATGCCAGTCTCCTTTCCAGGCCAGGTGGGGCCGACTCTGGCTAGAGGATTCTTCCCACAATGCAGGGTCCCCCAATGCCTCACAACCTCAGGCACTGCATAAGCAGTGGGCTAAGCCATGGAGATATTCCGAGTCTATATGTTACCACAGTAAAGCCTATCCTCTTCTGACCAAGCCACACATCTTTGCTTCGGTTAGTCCCTCTGCCTAGAGAGAGGTTTCCTCTCTTGCTCACCAGTTGAAATCCCCTTCATACTTCAATTTTCACTCCCCTGGGACGCCCTCCCTGACCAGGGGTCAGTCTCTCCCTCCTCTCTCTACCCCAGGGCACTGTTATCACTTCTGTTTCAGCCCAGGGCACAGGCCTGCTGACAGGGGCTGTAAGGGCTTGTCTCTCACACTACAGGGTGATGTCCAAAGGGCAGGGACTGTGTCTGTTTGGTTCTGTTTCCCCCAAAGAAGGTAGTCTGTGATTTGTACTCAGGAGTAGTGAGTGTGCAGCCTACATGAATTAGGTCAGAGGGAGAACATTTACCCCCTGGTCCCAGTGTATGCAATTGGGGGATGGAGGAAAAAGCTTGATACCTCTCAGTCAGGAGGCCCCCGTGGCAGGGATTAGAGAGGGTTTCAGATGACCAGGCCGCTGGGGGGTAGGAGGTGGGTCGCAGAGCCTGGTTACTGCCGTCCCTCCCGACTCCCGCAGGAAACCCGCACGCAGCCAGGGAGCTAGCAAAGAGCCTTTGCAGCTTCCAACTGTTTACCTCCTGGGTGTCATGGCGACGGGGGATTGGTCTCTATGGCAACCCCATTATTAACCAGACACAGCGACCGCTGGCAGATAGTGAATGAGGACAGAAGAGGCAGAAAAACAGGTGCATCAAAGGCAAGGGGCACACGCAGCCCCGCCCCAAGTGCCAGCGAAAGTGACTGAGCTCTTGCGCTGACCAGCCAGTTACACAGGGAGCCACCTTCCACCTTCTGCCGCCCAACGAGGACCCTATACATGACTGAACAGAGGCTGAAGGGGAAGTGTGTGCGCTTGGGCATTTATATGAAGTAAGGGGAGTTCATGTCTTCCCCGCCCCCAGCCCCACCAAAGGAGGTCCCACTAGCGCAGTGGAGTCCCAGCTGGGTTCCCTGACTTGGCGGAATCCGAGACTTTGGCATACAATACCTGGTTTGGAGAGCGACAGTAATAAGGGTCCCCTCCCCTCACCCGGCCCGACTTTCCACTGCGGCCTCCAACTATTTCTCACTTAGGAAGTATGTGAGCCCATCGCCAGACAACGATATTGTTGCTCGTTTTTATGAATGAAAGTGTGGGTGTGTGAGGGTGTGTGTGTGCGGGGGTGGGGTGGGGGTGCTGACGGACAGTCCACAGAGAAAGTTAGGGATCTGGGCTGCCCACTCCGGGATGGAGCCTGAAGCCAGGTGGGGGGCCATTGCCTAAGGGATTGGGGTGCTAAGGACCGTGCCGCCGACCCCGGATTCTGGAAGACTTGGTGTAGAGCGTCCACAGTCTGGTTGTCGGGTTTCCAGCCCAGAGTTTGCACCCGCGGGGCCGCCTTGCGCGGAGGGTCCTGGGCAAGCGGACTGAGTGTCCGAGGCACCCCGTCCGCAGCCAAGGAGGCCCGGCCGCGGGCTCTGGGTCCGCTTTGCTCTCGCCCCCTTCTTCCTCGGCCTCACGCCGCGTCTAGCTGTAGATACCCGCTTCAGAGTGACAAAGTTTAAAATCTCACTGACGGCGTAAAATATGGCAGCGGTGAATTGGGGAATTACCAGGGGATAAAAGTGAAACAGTCCCTCCGTGGCCCCTCTCCCCCAGCCCCAGCCTTCGCCCCAGAGGCCGCAGCGCCTCGCCGGCGGGCCCCGCCCCCTCCGGGCGCCAGGAGTGGGGTTGGGGGCTGAGCTGGGGAGAGTAACCCAAGCACAGAGAGCCGGGATGGATATCTGATTAGGGGATTGAAAAGGATCAGAGGGCCCGCCGCCCCCTGTTCTGCTACCTGAGCACTAAGTCCCGAGGCCGCTCCCGGCCAAGATCGCAGATTATGATTTTATCATTAAAAAAAAAGTGACTGCTCACTCCCCTAAGAATTTCAATTCCCCGCCTCCTCCTCAGCCCACCTGTCTCTTTGGCTCCCCAAGGCAGAGTAGGGTCTGGCGGAGGCAGTCCCCTGACCCCAATCCGCTGCTCTCCTTGGCTCTTGCTCCCCCCAAGCTGCGGACACAACCACCCCACGCGCGGCGTGGACCGGGGGAGACTCTGCGCGGGTCCCCAACCTGGAGCGGGGGCCGTGAGGCGGCCAAGGAGCCCCTTCCCGGAAGGTCGGCCCTGGAGAAGCGGGGCGCGGCCTCTGGGTACAAGGTGTCTTGGGGAGGTGTCCTGGGGTGGTGTCGCAGCTGGACCCCCTTTCCCTCCCCAGCGGGAGTTAGCCCGGCTCCTGTCTCCTGCCCCGACGGCTCAGCCCGGGTCGGCACAGCGCGGCTGCGAGTAAAAAGAGGTGCGATAGACTTGGGGGGCACAGGTGACAGCTTCTTGTCCTTTGATCCCAGCTGGAGGGGGAGTGTGTGTGTGTGCCGGGGGTGGGAGAAGAAGCCACAGCTGGCGCTTACTTTCTGCCGGTTTCTCTCCGGCCGCGACGCGGCCCGTTTCAGCACCTGGAGCTGCGGACAGCGCCGCGCGCGTCCTTGGGCTCCGCGGCCCCACTCCGTGCTCGCACTTTTTAAATCCGCCTCCCGGCTGGAGTCTGTGTCCCCAGCACACTTCCCAGCGCCCCAAGAACTCCCAGCTCAAGAACCCCTAAAATCCTTACCCCGCCAAAGTGTGAGCTCTCTGCGGCGCGCCTCCGTCTGGCAGAGCTTCTCCTCGCTCCCTCCGGGTTCTGGGTAGCGGCTCCGGCCTCGCTCCCTCCCCCACGCTCCGGCCCCAGGACCCTCTGCGGACCGCGGAAGGAGCCTGTTGCCTCCCTCTCTCTGGGAAAGTCAGGTGAGGCTCTGGAGCCTCAAAGGCGGTCCCGGAAGAGGCAGAAGCCACTCTTTCATATCACCATCCCCTCCAAGGGAAGAGGGGGCGAGCCAAGAACAAGACAGCAGGAAAGTCCCTCTGTCAGCTCAGGGCTGTCTCCTGACCGCGGGCGGCCACCTTGGACTCTTTCCTGGGATGTTTTACCAGCGATGTAATCCACACTGGATGAAGACACAGCGGAGATCCGGCAGTTGGAAGTTTAAAGGTGGAAATATAGAAATCTTAGGGAGATTTGTTTCTAAAACAAATCTCTCTTGGGGATGTTGTGTATTCTCCTTGCAGAGTTTTTATTTTCTCCTGTTACACCAGACAACACCAGATTCCCTGAACTAAAAATTAAAACCCACCAATCCATCTGGCATTCATTGCCCTCTATGGAAGCCAAAGGAGCTTAAACTCTTTTTGGAGAAAATAATTTTATTTAACAAAGCCTCCACATTTCTGGAAACTCACTCCCCCCAGATATGGTGTATGTCTAAGGACACATCTCCATCAGGAATGAAGACCTAATCTCACCTCCCCCTCAAGCTCTGGTTCTGGATCCCAGGAGCAGGTCCCAGGAGGAATCCAGCCTTCTTGTCTGGGACAAGGGCTGGAAGTCTCCTGGAGTCCGGGTTCCCATAACTGACACTCTTATGGAGGAAACTCTGCAGGAGCAGATCCCACAGCCACCTGAAAACCAGAGGCTTTTCCGAGGACTTGTAACTCATGGCATTTCCTGAACGTACCTGTTAAATTATCTATCCGTGAAGCAGAATGTCTGTAGCAGGCTTAAGTTTTCGAGTTCACGCAACACTTGAAGGGAGAGTTGAAGTGTTTAGTATTCACTGGAAAAATAAAGAATTAGAATGGCGCAGACGTGCACACACACACACACACTCGTCTTAAAGAAGGGAAGCAAAACCTAGAAATATTTCCTCCAAAGAAAAGATGAGCTTAATTGCTCAGGTTCAAGGGATTCTGGTCGTAGGAAAACAAATAAGTGGAAGTGGTGAATCAGCAAAACAAAGTTGAAGTCACAGAAGTTGGAGGAGAGCAGAGTTCTTGTTTTATCATTTGGACTTCTGAAAGACACCTGAAGTGAATTTAACACAAAAGAAAATATAATTCACGAGGTTATGCTTCATCAAGACTTTCAGTATCCTTAATCCAGAGAATCTCCAACATACCTCAGTTACCCTGTGCAATTTTTTTTACAGCCCTCATTGTCAGGAAATGCTTTATTTCCTCTAATTCCTGTAATTTATACTACAAGTTAAAGCTGTTTCTTGTTAGCTTGTCCTCAGGGAAGACTGGAAGCAGATGGTTATCCTCTGTTGTCCAGAAACATTTCAGAGCTTTAAAAGAATCTTGAAATACTGATTTCGGAGGAAGTAGTGGTTATCACGAGACAATTTTAATGCATGGTCCTAAAAATGAAAAATCTCTTTGGACTTCGTTTTTGAAATGCAGACTATTTCTAAGATCTGAGGGGAGAAAGAAGCCCTTACAAATTAACCACGAACTGGAGAAGTGCACTGAGTCTGACGAAATGAGATAGAGCATCCAGTACAGGATAGGGCGTCGGGACGTAATCGGCCCTTAGGAAATGATGTGTGTGGTAGAGGTTACCACTGAAGAACTTTCAGTACCTGAAAGGTGGAAACAGATGAACTGAGATAGAAAATGAGCAGAAAGAGCCTGGGTGGGATATATCTGTGAATTTGCCTGCCAAAGGCATCCAGCAGAAAGATCCTGGGCTGCCAGGATGGAGGGTTCAGATTTGCCCGAAGACTCACTGCTTGTGGTGGCCTATGGGGACCTGTCCTGTTGCTCAAGCTTCATCTGAGGCACAACTATGTACCTCATGTGTGTGTGTGTGTGTGTGGCACAGTGTGGAAGGGACAGCAATCCTTTGTCAAGATGAAGGACACAATCAGCACTAGACAATCCCAGACAAGTGAGTGGGATGTCCTAACAGGTCCATGGCACCAAGAGACCCAGGAGAGGGATCCTCAGAAACCAAAAGCTTTGTTCCAGAATAGGGAGACCACAGTAGGAAGGGAGCTACGGAAAAGGCACCATCTCTCATTCTGATGGGGCAGGTGAGATTGGGAGGGGCGGGGAGAGGACTAGGTTACTTCAGCCTCAATCTAGACTCTCTAAGGAAATGAGGAAGGGTCTGTAGGGAAAAGGGTGGCATCCTATCACTAGCAGCTGAGGAAGGCTGGACCCAGGGAATCTGGCGAGACCACTTCTACCCACCTGTGATTTCAGTGCCAGAGAAATGAAAGGACGAATACTAGCCACGCCCAGAGGGATTGAGTCCGAGCATGAGTAGGCACAGGTGCGGTTTAGGGGACTCCCCAGGGATATGTAGTTTTAATTGTTTATAGAATTTAGAAAATGTCATTGTGGTCTACATAGTATTCTGGGATTTGTGGGGGTTTTTCCACCAATCAACATTAAGATTCAGTGATGTTGCTGCTTGTAGTCATAGTTCTTTCAGTTTCACTGTGTAAATATATAATTTGTTATTTATTCTCAGTGCATAGTATACATTTTGATTTCAAAAATTGGGGAGAAGAACTAAAGTTTTGCTATTCTAATGATGTAAAATCTGCCCAGTGCAAACAAATTTCAGATGTACTGGGGACTTGATATTTATAGGTTAGGGCTGAAAGGCACACAAATTGTGCCCACAGGTGGACAGCAAGACAGCTACTTCTGCTGGGACCATATGGTGTCCAGCGTGTTAAAGAACACACAATCTGATAAGGGGATAAACCAGACTAGCAGATGATAAGCAGAAACGCAAGCAGATAAGCCCAGTTATCAGTAAGGGGGTGGGGGGTGGGCCTGCTCTGGCAGATGGTCTAGATCCTTGGCAAATGATAAGGCAATTTGGAGGAATGGCTTTTGGGAAATAAAACACTTACGCAGAGGCAGGCAAGGTTCACATGAGAAGCAATGATGCATCAATTTCGCCAGCAGGAATTCTCTCAGTCAGTGCAAAGCCGTCTAGGGCAAGGAGGCCCTGGGGTGGGGGGAAGCAGTCGTTTTCAGTTTTTAAGGCCCACTTTGCCTGCTTCCTTCTCAGACAACGAAGATGATGGAATCTGCTTCCCTTACCTACCAAGCAGTTGGAAGAATAGAAGGAAAATAAAATTAAATTAATGAGACTTGAAGAGTTATAAATTCCATCCAAGTATCGTTAAAAGCCTGAGGAGGACTGTGGTGCTGTGGTATCTAGTCTGCTGTGACCCCTGGATGTGCTCTTTCAGGTCAGCCTTGCAGGCAGGGGACGTGTGGGGCTGCCTGTAAGGCCCCAGTGTCAGCCTTCCCACGCCACCCATATCTCCTCATCTGACCATCAGTGCCTGAAATTCCACCATCAGAACTTCATCCTGCTATTTTCAATCTTTGATCCCTTTTAAAATGCAGGTAACTCCAGGCTGTAGAGTGTAGAAAAAGAATAATAAAGTCTGATAAGAAAGCTCGAGAAGAGCACTTGATGATCCTGGAGACCAGTGAGGGTGGGATGATATGGATGCCATGGCAGTAGAGGGTAGTATCAGCTGGAGAAAGGGCCCAGGTGACAGATACTGAGCAGTGAGGGCATGAGCCTGGTCCTGGCCCAGGAAAGTAACCTGAGTTTCCCCTAAGCCTAAAGCCTTTGTTTTCTACCCACAAAAGCAGGACGATCCCTTTGGCTAATTGTTAAAGCTGGCAAATGTGTACTGGATGCAAGGCTATTTTAGCGCATTATAACATGAATGGCATGAAAGGTGCTCATTAATAGATGTGGCAGGCCCTGGGGCTCAGCGCTACTCAGGTCAGCATTTTCATCAAGGGCTTGAGTAAACATACGGTCTCCTGTATATTTGAATATCGATAGAATGTATAATTAACATACACTCAGGAAACTTGGCAAATAAGGGGTGTAAATAAGGATCTGAAAAATCTTGAGAGCTTTTAATGATGGGCTGAATACATAGACCAAGAAAAAATGTAACAGGAACAAGTGTAAGATTCTGCACAAAGGACCAAGTACTCACATACAGGAAGAGAGACATGGCTTAGCAAATCTCATTCAATATGATGAGTCTCCACAAAAACTGGCCTAAAGCTAATGAGAAATAATGCTACTTAATAGAAGTAGATCATATAGAAAAGAGGTGAGCCTGTCCAGCTCTGCTCTTGTCGACATACCTGGATATTTTCATTTTAGTTGCTTCATTTAGAAAGAGTGTTGCACAAGCCATATTATCTTAATAATAGAACTTTAAAAATCAATTTAATAGAACAATTCTACATTTTATGTTACTTTCTAGTTTTTCTTCGCATACACGTATCATTCTCTTTCATAGTGATAATGATATGTAAATACAATTTTGTTATTCTGCTTTTAATTATGCGTTATATCTTGAGAAATAATCCGTCTTGTTGCATTGGTTTCCAATGATTTTTGGTCATGACCAAGTTGTTTATCAATGGCCATGATCATGGCCAAGTAAATTACATAATTAATAGAATGATTTACACTATTATTGACCTTTTTACATACATTTAAACTATTTCCCATTTTCCAGTCCTTTAAATGACTGCCATAAACACCTGCATAGAACCTTTTCCTATGTTTTGTAATTATTTCCTTAGGTTATATTCCCAAAGTAGGATTATTCCACAGATGTGAACATTTGAATTCAAGAGAAGTTTTAGCAATTTCTATTGCTATCAATCATTTAGTACTTCTATCATTTTTTCTCCAGCATTCTATTTTATTTTTCAAATTTCATGCATAAACTGTATCCCATTACAGTTTTGATTTGCATCTCAATAAAAGGTAGTAAAGTTGAATGTTTTATGTCAGTTTATTGCTTGTATTTCCTCTTTGTGAATCATCTATTCATGTCCTTTGCCCATTTACATTAAAGTTGATGTTTTTCCTTTCAATTTTCAGAAGCTTTTCATGCAATGCTTACAGAGACTTTTGCCTGGTTTATTTGATGAAAATATTTCCCCCTGTCTGCTTGCCTTTTTATTTGAGTTACAGTAATATTTATTCTAGAGACTTGCAAACATTTCCCACTGAGATTCATTCAATTCATTGAAAGCCTATGATGCATAACTCCACTACATATATGATGTCTATTCCTTTTTGATGGTTTTATATGTTTTTATTCTTAATATTAACTCTTTAATACAATTGGGCTTATTTTGACGTAAGGTCTAGACAATTTTACTTAAAATTTCCATAACTTTGAGCAATTAAGTTCATGTGGTTCTTAGATTCGTCGTCTGTTAAAAAAAAAAAAAAAGGTACCCACTTCTCCCTTTTATTCCAGGAAGCTCTAATAGAATATTGGGTAGGTCAAATACTTGATTGCCTAGAAAAACCCATTCTTCAACCATGCTATGTCAGTTATCAATTTATTGCCTCTCAGCTCCAAATTTGCCCTTCAATACCTGCTCTGCAGAATTATTTTAAACACTTCTTTATAGTGAGCACGATGTTAAGCTTTCTCAGTAGAGGATGCTGGAGTGACCCTGAAGCAGGAAGAGACTGTCCTGCTGTTTCTGGTGGCTACACCATTGGTCAGCAATGAGGATGTGAGAATGTCCAGTAGTGCTCTGCCCCAGCCACATGCCTGGAACACCCGTCCATTGATGATGTCCCCGCCCCAGCCCGACCAGGTGGTCACCTTCCTGCGGCTCTCTCAGCATGGACACTAAATGTTGCAGCCCTCTCGCCTGCACCAGTGCTCCAACTCCCTCTGCTTCCCTATGCACCCATGTCCCAGGTTTGTCTCCTGTGACCCTGCTGACACAAGCACCATAGTTCCAGGTGTCCTAGTCACACTTGTGCCCCCATTTTCTCTGCACACCTGTGTGGCTTATATGAACCCCACCTGCATAATGAGGGTAGCTTCCTGCTCGCCCAGCAGCCACAGAGCAGCTCAGGCCTGTGCAAACCAGTAAACTTTTCTGCCATCCCTTGGCTGCCATCCATTAGAACAGCTCCAACAAGGTGTAAATGCTAGCCTTGGGGAGGGGGTCACCATTCCAAGTTTGTCCTTTCTTGGTTACTGTCCTTCAACCCTGGGATACTATGTAAATTCTTCTATACACAACCAATGAATTTTGAACAAGGTCTGTAGGTTAGACAACAGTATTGCATTAGTGTTAATTTATTGATTTTGATAACTGTACTATGGTTAAATTAGAGAATGTCTTATTTCTCAAAAATACTCACTAAAGTATTAGGGATAAAGGAACATCATCTCTGTCATTTAGTCTCAAATTGTTCAGAAAAAAATTATTGTGTGTGAGAAGGAACAAGAGAGAAAGGGAGCGAGATAAAGTCAACATGGTAAATGATGAAAGGTTGACATTTATGGGTTCTGGATGAAGGGCACATGGAAATTCCTTGGACTATTTTTGCAACTTTTCTATGTCTTAAATTATTTCAAAATAAATATTTAAAAAGAAAATGTATAGATAAGCCCCAGACAGAGAGAAAATATTCACAATACATATATCTAACAAAGGACTAATTTTCAAAGTATATAAAATATGTATATATAATTAATACTAAAAAGGCAATCCAATTAACAAATGGGAAAAATATTAGAACAGACATTTCACCAAAGAGGATATATGGAAGGCAAATATACACATGAAAAGTATTCAATGCCATTAGTAATCAAATTATGATTTATAAATTAGAAACTCAAATTAAAACCACAGTGAAATACTACCACACCTACTAGGATGACTAACATTAAAAAGATGAACAGCACTAAATTTGAAGAGGAATTGGAGCAACACACACGTTGATGGTGGGAATGTAAAATGATACAACCACTTTAGAAAACTATTTGGCATCGTCTTATGAACTTAAATGTACGCTTACCTCACGACCCCACATTTCCACTCTTAAATATTTTCTCAAGAGAAAGGAAAACATTGGTCATTGAAATGGTTTGTACACAAATGTTCATAGCAGTGTGGGGGAGGGAGACATTTCCTCTACCCGCTCTGGGTCCTTTAAGTTCACATGAAACAGAATAACAGGAGAATATTAAATCATTATGACATGTATACATGAGAGACACCCAGAAAAACTGAATAACTCAGCCAACTGGCCGAGGCTACCTGTTTAAGTATCTTCAGCTACAGACAAGGAGGACGTTTGGGGTAATGGTTTAGGGCTTAGGCAACCCACATGGAAATGGAAAAGCAAATGTTTGGTAAATAGAACTTTGATAGGAGTGGGCTTAGCAAGGATCCTCCCAGTCTACCGGAACCCAAAGTTATCTATGATGATGGCCTGTCCTGGGGACAGGGCTTTACTTTAAATTTCTTTTAGGCAGTTAGGGGGGAAAGGTAGAATGTTCTTGCTGAGTCTGAGATTGTCTTCAGCTAAAAGTAATCCACATACCAGAGCTGCACATCTTGGGGTGGCCTGCCCTGAACCCCATCAGCAGCTTTATTTATAATAGCCCCAAACTGGAAATAACTCAAATGTCCATCGATAGATGAAGGGAGAACAGACTGTGAGTTAGTGAAGCTTGGCTACTACTCAGCAAGGAGAGAGAAGGATTACTGACACATGCAACGATGTGGACGATTCTCAGAAACACTCTGCTGCGGGAAACAATGCAGACACAAGGGTACACACAGCATGCTTCCATTTACATGAAGTCCTGGAATGGGCTAGACTGATGCATGGAGCAGAAAAATCAGAACGTTGGTTCCCTGGGGGTTAGGGTGGGGTTGACTGCAGCTGGGCATGAAGGAAATATTCTGTATCTGGTTTGGGGTAATGTTGTCACAGCTGCGTGTGACTGTCAAAACCCATTGAACTGAGCACTTAAGGTCTATGCATCCTATTATGTGTAATTTATACCTCATTAAAAATTGTATTAAATATTTTTTAAAAATCAGTGACCACTAAAATGGAGTAGAGTGTGGGATGTGTTTGGTGCTTATGAGTGAAGAAGGGTGGGAATTCATCCCCCAGAGTCTGGTCCCAGCCTTTCCCTCTTCCATGACTCACTTCCTGAGTCACTTCCTGAGTGTTAATATGCTAAAAGACTCATCGCTTCCTTCTCCAATTTGAATTGCATTACTAAAGACCTTCTTGTAATGGCAATGTCAACCTTCAAGACGCTCAGTTCTAAACCCTTAGAGTCATCCTTGACTCCTCTATTTCTTTTATGACCCGCATCCACTCCAGTAGCAAATCTCACTTGTTGTACCTTCAAAATAAATCTAGGCTTAATGACTTCTCACCACCCCCACTGTTACATTTTTTGTTACGCCTGGTCTGGATTGTTGCAATCACTTCCTAACTGGTTTCATTGCTTCCACCCTTGCCCCTTCTCTAGCTTCCTTGTTAACCCTCAAACAATCAGGCACACTTCTGCCTCAGGACCTTTGCAACTGCTTTCCCCTCTGTCTGGCAGTCATCCATGTGGCTCCCTCCTTCACTTCTTTTATGCCTTTGCTCATATACCACTTTCTCAAGAAGGGATTTCCTGAAAACCCTATTCAAAATTTCAAGACTCCTCTCCCATCTTACCCACAATCTCGATCTCCCCTTCCTGCTTTACTTTTCTCCCAAACACTTATCTCCATCTGACATACTACATATTTTATTCATTTATTTTCTATCACCCCCATGGTCTGTAAGCACCATGAGGACAGGGATTTTGCCCTCCTTTGTTTACTGCTACACCTCCCAGAGCCTAGAATGAAGTTTGGTAGGTAGTAGCAACTCAATAAATACTTTCTAAATGTGTGAATCCTAGCTTTGGGTACCAAGTTCCAAGACTGCAAGTGAGGAGAGGATTTCTTCCCCGCCATGTAGATAACGGGGATGATACATGTCAGAATGCCTTGACAAATAAAACTATGCTCAAGTCTCCATGAATACCACTCTGGGAGAAGGTGATCATTTTTTTCCCTTTCATAATCACCTGACTTGTTTATCATCCTGCAGATGTCTATAACTTGCCTCTTTCAATGCTGGATGTTAAAATTCCCAGGGATGGGTGAAGGGACTAGATTTAACTTCTTTAATATGGTGACGAGGTGGCCCCATGTACTGGGGGTGTTTGAAAGCTGCTGATGAAGGGAACGTGGTTTGTTTTGACTCTGATGTCTCTTAGAGTAATGATGCTGAACCGGAAGAAGTCACAGACCCCCAGAATTTCAGACCCTGGCGTGGGGGCTTAGCTGATGAAGCAAGGGTTTCCAGGAAAACTGATTCAGACCCTCTAGAATGACTTCATGCAGTTTATTATTCACGAGATCTGGGCGACATCTGGGCGACATTTACATCATGCAAATGTATCCTGCTTATCTGTGAGTGGACACAGCACACACATTTGCCGTGACACAGAACAATGACTAATATGTTCCAGAGGAGACAAGGGTATTTTACATTTCCATTTGACTCTGTGAAGTTCAGCTTTTGAATTTTTCTTCTCTACTGAATTCTGATTTCTTACCAAGTGGATATACAAAGGAATTTATCTTTTTTTCTTCTGCCTCTCCCTCCCTTCCTTCTTTAATTCCTTCCATTTTTTTTTCTTTCAATCTTTATCCTTTCTTCCTCTTTTCTCTCCCTTTTTCTCACTTCTTTTCTCTGTTCCATCTCCCCACGCTGGCTTTCACCTACCTTTGGGGATGAGGTGATCTCCACCATTTTCTCCTGGCCTGTGTAAGCTCACATTCTCTGTGTGTTGCGTGGGCCCATGGTTACTGTTGATGCTCGTTTTGGGTCTGGAAGAAGAATGGGGAGGGGGCTCTAGGAGGCAGAACTGGGAGGTTCTTTGGGGATCATTGGATGCAGTAGATCTCCTCCCACGCACCCCACCCCATTCCTCAAGCCTGCCCACTGTACAGGTAAGAAACTGAGGCCCAGAGTTGGGGGGAATTAGCTCAAGGTCAAATGACAAGTTACTTTCACTCTTTACCTTTTGTGATCACGTCCCAACTATCTTTCTAGGCAGATGTCCTGCCCCACGTGTCCCCTGAGTCCCTCCAGTGTTATCACAGGGGGCGTGAGCCCAGTACGCTTGGGTTATGCCTCCAGCCTACGAAAAAGAAATCGTAGAATTTTGCAGAGCTCTCAAACAGGCTGATAGCTTTGTGATTTGGAGAGCTAAGGCTTGCTCTTTTCATACAAGATACTTTGCAACAATCCTACAGGGATGAAACCTGCTTGTTATTTAGAGAGAGATGCTGAGAAAACATAAGCCCTGGTGGTAATAGTGTCAAGATGTTCACAGCACTTACTCTAAGTCACACACCGTGCAAAGCACACTTAATCAATTCATTTAATTTTCACAGTAACAAAGGGGGAAACTGAGGCACAGGAGGGGTGCCCACCATCATAAAGCTAAGCTGGCACCAGCGGTGGGTTCTTAAACACACTTTTAAACTGTGTCCCTGTGGTCTCTGTCATGCCAGGAAGCTGGGCCCTCAAGTGCTTCTAGGACTCAGAATCCTCCCACCAGACACTGGGCAGAAGAGTGTGACCTCTCCGCCCACATAAAAATGGTTGTTGATGTGTCTGTGAAGTTCTCTCCATCCAAACCCATTTACAGTCACAGGGGAGGTAAACAGGCTGGAAGAAGTAAGGTACAGTCACTTTGACCTTATCCTGAGTGGCCAGTTTTCAGATGGGCCAGCTACTGAGCAATCAATAGATGTTTACCTCCTCATTACGAATGAGGTTGAGAGTCCTTGCCTTATCTCATTGGTTGCCCTCAAACAGCAAGCAGCTATGAATTGTAGACATCTTCCATTTCCATTTAGATAATCATGCCTAATGGTGGGCACACTGGCAAACAATATTCCCTGGCCAGACCCTCTGATAATGGGGTGTCCCATTTTAATCCTGGCTCACCTGTAATTTCTATATTAGCCAGAGAATACTGAGTGTACCATGCAAAGTAACATCAAGTAGGGACGGAAGAGCTGATGTCTACAGGTCCTGTAAGGGGACATGGATGGCCAGGCCATACTACATGTGTCTCTTTGCCAGAGGTCAAATCAGAAAGGATGGCGAGGGCCTTCCTGTAGCTCTGGGTAATGTAGAGATCCTCTCCACTCCCCACGCCCAGAGGTGCTGCCTGGGGAGGCACCAGCCAGCCCATGCTGGACACCTCTGGGGCCTAGAGTGAGTTACAATTTCTCTAAGGTGCACATACTCCTTCAGGGAATTTTGAAGCCCAAGAGAAAGGTTGCCTAAATCAACGTCCGTCCATTGCACAAATATGTATTGAGCACCTTCTATGTGCTTGGCTCACCTCATCACATTGAGAAAGACTTCCTACTCCTTGTGAATGGTCTGGCAGAGCCTCAAAATCATGCAAGAGATGGCCACGCACTCCCTTGACCAAAGCTTTTGAAGGACTGCTTTAGGAACACCAAGAAATGTGCTAAGGATCAACACGGTTATTGGTGTCTTGGGCGAGATACATAGCACTTTGACTCCAAAGGAGAGCTTGGTGAATGTCTTCACCAGCCACTTGGTGCCTGTAAGGAGGGAGCTGGATCAGAGCAAGATCACCATGCATGTCCGGGATGACAGAAGGGGGATTTGGGGATTACAGTGGCACGTAGGAAGGGAACAGTCATGGAGAGGGGCGATGAGATACTAACTTCTTAGTGGAGGATGATTTGCTGCTGGGTGGGCAGACATGGGCTGCTGCTGCAGACAGTGAGAGCCCTGGGAAGGTCTCCCAGTGTGAAGGAGACAGGAGTTGGTGCTGATGCTGAGCTCATGGTTATAATTTGTTTCGCATGGCTCTTGACTGTTCTGAGTGGTATTCTCTTCCTCACAAAGTATGGGGGTGGAGGGATATAGGCCGCCCTGCCATCTCTGGGTGGGAGTGTTAGCGATGGCAGTAGCAATGATGTTGGTTATGGAACAGCTAACATTTGTTGAGTTCTCACTGTGTGCCAGACCCTGTTCTAAGCCCACTATCCATTTTATCCCCACGGCAGCCCTGTGAGGCAGGTACGGTTTTCACTCTAGGTGCCCAGTGTACCTTCTGTAGGGACCACAAGCCTGACAGTCAAGAGGCAAACTGACTCTGGGTCTCAAAGGCCCTCTGACTCTCCTGAGCATATGGGCAGGAGCATTTCCTCTCAGATATCCTGCTTAGGTGCTGGTTCCCCGTGTATGATTTTTTGAGATCCTGCTGAGGAGCTTGTTAAACATATAGAATGTCAGGTGTCAGGCTCCCCTCCAGGCTCACTGAGTTTGAATCACTGAGAGTGGGGCCTGGGAATCTGCATATTCAACATAGCAATTTACATATAGCCATATTAAAGTTGCAAAATTCCACTGTAGGGTGTAATTCCTACCTTGAACAAGTTTCTGCTTTGTTCTACAGGTAAGGATGGAGTATTGGGAAGACTCACATAAAGGAATACAATTTTGGATTCCTTGCAGGAGGTAAATCATTTATATTCAAATATACTCTGGAAGTAGAGAAAAACTACTGAAGGCTTTTGATAATGTGAAGAGGATTGCTAGGTTGTGCCTCCAAAAAACCCCAGAGCGAGGTTTAAAGCCTCATGACACCCCCCAGCAGACCATGTATAGATCCAAATGACAGACTTACTTAAAATAAAAGTGAAAAAGGCCTCCCCAAGGAACCTGAGGCACCCCCGCCTTTGCGCCAAAAGGAAAGCTTCTGCGGTAACATACTCTTCCAGGGTTCAGAGAAGGCCTGCCTGATGCAGACTCCCAATTAACTAACACCTTGCCTGGGCACCCAGGCTTGAATGGGGAGTGAGCAGAAACCCCAGAGATCTCCCTAGAAGTGTCTAGAATACTTCAGGCATGAATACAGATAATTCACACAGAAAGTAGACTGAAAGCAGATCATTGTCCAGGGAGCAGAGACACAAGACGTGCCTTGGGTATTGAACTGTTGGTGGAACTTGATTTGGTTTTCAGGATCTCAGTCACAGCAAAACAGCAAAGTGTTTCTCTGCTGGGCATGAGGTGTAGGTAACACATTAATGAAGAGAGGGGATGTGGAAAAGAAGGGGGAAGGAGAGCGGTCCCAGAACTACAAGTCCCTGGACCACCGTCCTCCAAATCCTAGCCCTTGGGAAAGTAAAGGAAAAAGACCTCTCAGTTTGATACAAATCCTCCTTTGGAGGCTGGGGTTTGGAAATACCGTGTAAGCAAGTGTCCAAGGTTGGCCATCTAGCCCCAGAATATTCCCTGCACCCCGAATGGCCCTGGGTAGTCTTTCTTTTGGAAGATGGTGAGCCTAATGTCCCAGGAAACCCATACCAGGGTAGCAGCCCCAGAATGTAGCAGGATGTGTGGTATTTCTGCCCCAGTTCTTACAAGTCCAAAGATCCCAATACAGCGTCCTGCTGATGGAGTCAGCTGTCTCAAATAGGGTCTCCGAGGGCTGCCAGACAATAAATATCCTTCCCACTCCACACCTTCATACCCTCCAGTCTGGCCAAGCTGACGTGCATAGCGCAGGCCGTCAGGAAAGGCAAGCCAGAACTCTCGGGCACGGGCTGAAGCTGCTGTCCACAGATGGAACTTCTTCTTCTTTATCAGAGAAGCTTCATCCTGCTCTTCAGGCCTTTCAACTGATTCAGGGCCACTCAGATTATCTAGGATAATCTCTCTTGTAGTCAACTGGTTATGGATTTAAATCATGTCTACAAAATACCTTCAGAGCAGCACTTAGTGTTTGATATTGAATAACTGAGGACTGTAGCCTAGCCAAGTTGACACATAAAAAAGACCTTCAGAATTTCCCTGATGACTGATGACATCAAGCAGTTTTTCATGCACTTATGGTCAATCATGTGTCTTCTTTTGGGAAGTACACAACAAAGTCTTACCTGTTAAAAAAATTAGGTTGTTTGCCTTTTTCTTATTGAGTTGTAAAGTTATTTTGATATCTTAAATGCCAGTCTTTTATTAGATAATATGTTTTGCAAATATTTTCTCCCGGTCTGTGACTTGCTTAACCTATTTCCCTATTGGTATCTTTTTAATTTTTTTTTAAAAGATTTTATTTTTTCCTTTTTCTCCCCAAAGTCCCCCGGTACATAGCTGTGTATTCTTCGTTCTGGGTTCTTCTAGTTGTGGCACTTGTGACGCCGCCCCAGCGTGGTCTGATGAGCAGTGCCATGTCTGCGCCCAGGATTCGAACCAACGAAACACTGGGCCGCCTGCAGCTGAGCGCGCGAACCCAACCACTCGGCCACGGGGCCAGCCCTGCCTATTGGTATCTTTTGTTGAGCAGAAGTTTTAAATTTTGATGAAAATTAATTTATAATCTTTTTCTTTTATGTTTACTGGTTTTTGTGACCTGACAAAGAAACGTCAGCCTACTCCCATGGTCACAATGATTTTATCCTATGTTCTAGATGTTTTGTAGTTTTAGTATTTACATTTAGGTTTATGATCTATTTCAATTTTTATTTATGGTGTGATACAAATGTCGATGTTCATTTTTTTCCATGTGCATATCCAGTATTTCCAGTATCATTTGTTGAAATACTTTCTTTTCTCATTGAATTGCCTTGGCACTTTTGTTGAAAATCAATTGACCATATATACCTGAGTCCATGTCTGGATTCTCTTTTGCATTCCATTGATCTATATGGCTAACCTTTCACCAATTCTACACTCTTATTCACTGTAGTTTTAGAGTAAGCCTTGAGATAGGGTAATTAATTAATTAATTTGTCTTCTTAAGATTGGCACCTGAGCTAACAACTGTTGCCAATCTTTTTTTCCCCTGCTTTTTCTCCCCAAATCCACCCAGTACATAGTTGTATATTTCAGTTGAGTATCCTTCTAGTTGTGGCATGTGGGACGCTGCCTCAGCCTGGCCTGATGAGCAGTGCCATGTCCGTGCCCAGGATCCAAACCAGTGAAACCCTGGGTAGCCGAAGCAGAGCCCTCGAACTTAACCACTAGGCCACAGAGCTGGCCCGAAATAGGGTAATTTAAGTCACTCAACTTTGTTTTTGAGAATGGCTTGTAAATTCTAGTTCTTTTACATTTCCACATACATTTTAGAATCAGATTTTCAGTTTCTTCCAGAAAGCCTGCTGGCGTTATGTGCAGAATTACATGGAATCTATAGATGAATTTAGAGAAAATTGACATCTTAATAATCTTGATTTTTCCAATCTATGAACATAGTATATCTATTTATTTTGGTCTTTAATTTCTCTAAGGAATGTTTTGTAGTTTTTAATGTAGAGGTTGGTACTTCTTTAGTTAAATTTATTACTAAGTGCTTTGTGGATTTTGACACTATTTTAAATGGAATTTTAAAAATTTCATTTTCAATTGTTTGGTTGCTAGTATGTAGAAATACATTTGAGTTATCTATATTGATTATGTATTCTGTGACTTTACTAAACTCACTTATAAGTTCTGCTAGTAGTGCTGAATATTCCCTAGGGTTTTCTATGTAAATAATTGTGACTTTTGAAGATAGAAATTTTTTTACTTATTTTCTGGTTCTTATCACTTTTATTTCCTTTTCTTGCCTATTGCACTGCCTAGGAACTTCATTACAATATTTAACAGAAGTGGTGGAAGTGGGCATCCTTCCCTTGCTTCCAATCACAGGGGAAAGCATTCATTCTTTCACTATTAAGTGTGATAGTAGCTGTAGAAATTTTTTTTTTTGGTGGATGCCTGTTGGGAATTTGAGGAATTCAGAGACTGATCAAGGAAAAAGATATCACCAGCAGAGGCAGTAACACACAACAGGCTTTATTGGGTGGCACTTGGACAGAGCTGAATGAGAGGGAAAGTCCCTCACAGTACGAGGCCTTTCAGAGGCTTATAGAGAGGGGTCACTTCCAGAATGCAGACAAGGAGACTGCTAGGGGAGAGGAAGATCGCAGGGAGGGCTTACGTGCTGGGGGATGTCACTCAGCAACAAGGTGGGGCGTCTCAGTGAGAGATGGCTGAAGGGCAGCAGCTGCTTAGGGCCCAATAACTACAGGCTATTTTATCAATAGGTAACAGCTGTTGAGTGAGGTTGCAAGGAGTGCGCGAAGCAAGCTGTGTCTACATAGCTAAAAACATGCTTGTTTGGACTATTTTAAAAATAATTCAATGAGCAAAAATTTGAGTTTGGTGCCAGCAGGCTCTTGAGCTAAGGGGTATCAGGTAGCAGTGAAGAAATAAACAACCCAGGGGCCATTACACAGATGCTCTCTTTGGTTCATTTATATAACAATGCCCTTTATCAGTCTGAGGAAGTTCTTCTCTTTTCCTATTCTCCTGAAAGTTTGTATCATGAACAGATTCTAAATTATATCAAATACATTTTTCTGCATCTATTGAGATGATCCTTTACAATGGAATGAATTGAATTACGTTGATAGCGTTTGATTGTTAAAACAATCTTTAATTCCTGGGATGAACCCAATTCAGTCATGAGGTAGCATCTGTTTTATGTATTGTTGAATTTGATTTGCTTATATCGTAATTTGCTTTTATTGTAACCTTTGTTTTGATATTAGAGTTATGCTAGGCTCAATAAAATAAATTGAGAAGTGTTACTTCTTCCTGTATTTTCTAAAAGAGTTTGCCTGAGTTTGGTGTTATTTCTTCTTTAATCTTTGACAAAATTCACCAGTGAAACTATCTGTGCCTGGAGCTTCTTTTGTGGAAAGGGTTTAAATAACAAACTACATTTCTTTAATAGATAAGATGATTCCGATTTTCTGCTTCATTTTATGTCAGTTTTGGTTAGTTGTATTCTTCAAGGTCCATTTCCTCTTAACTTTTAAATTTTTCAGGAAAAACTTTATTCATAATATTCTTTTATTCTGACTTTAATGTCTGTAGGATCTGTAGTGTTAACCCCTCTTTGTGTTAATTTGTGTTCTTTCCCCTTTTCTTGCTAATTAGAGGTTTATCTAACTTGATTTTTTCAAAGAGCCAACTTTCGCATTTGTCATTTTACCTTGTAATTCTTCTTTGCTCCATGGATTATTCAGAAGTGTGTTTATTTAAACTCCAAATGTTTTGAGATTTTAATGAATACATTATGGTCATTAGTTTCTCATTCAATTTCATGTGGCCCAAGAATATACTCTGTATGATCCCAGTTCTTTTAAAATTATTGAGACTTGTTTTATAGCCAAGAATATGGGCTATTTTGAAAGTACTAAGCATGCTGGGAAAGAATATGTTTTCTAGGATTTGGAGCATAAGTCAAGGTGGTTGAGATAATCTATGTCTCTACTCCTTTTTTTTTTTTTTTTTTTGTCTATTTGTTCCATGGAGTGCTGAGAGAAAGAAGCTAAAATCCACAACTATGTAAAATATAGAAACTTTGCAGCTATATAGGTCTGTTTACCACTATACTAGTTGCCTTTTATGCTGTAGTTGCCATATGTATTCTATCTATATGTATTATCAAGGAAATTAAGAGAAAAAACAGTTAAAAGAAATTTACCTAGATACTTACTGTAGTGGAGGAAGACCTTTCCTCTACATTACCTGGGTTCGTCTGGCTGGAGAATGAATAAATTCACATGAGACAGAATAGCAGGAGAAAATTAAATAAAGCTTTATGAGGACCATGGCCCAGGGCCTTTCTTCCTGAAGGAAGAAAGGGCACTGAAGAAGTGGGGTGCACAGAGTGGTTATATATCCCCAAACAGGGTGTTTCACATATGATTGAAATGTCCCTCCCACAATAGTCACAAGATTGCCCTGTCGGCACAGTGCTTGAAGGACACAGCAGGTAGTGGGTCTGCTGTCTCAGAGGGCGTAGCAGGAGGCAAGTCTATTGGGTGGTCACAGGTGAGCGCAGCAATCAGTTTCTAGCCTAAGGAAAGATGCTTCATCCTTAAGGAAATGCCAACATTGGGACGGGGAGGGAAGTCAGTTACAGGAGGTTACCAGACAAGTACAATAAACAAATGCAGATTTAAGTCCTTGCCTTCCCCATTGATTAAGAGTTTCTAGAGACAAGGTCATCTCCCCTTCTTCCTGGTACAGAAGGAGATATCTTTACAGATGGAGAGCTCCTTTACAATGTAAATGTCTCTTACAAAGGGTAAGTAAATTCTACCTTTCAGTTGCTTTCCTGTCTGCAAAGTAACTAGCCTCAAATAATCATCATGCCAAAGAGACATATCTTGGGGTGGCCAAATCCAGGTCCCCACATTACCATTTCTGTTGCTGTTCATTCTATCCTTAAGATCTGATTTTCTATTTTGTATCATTTCCCTTCAGCTTGGAGAATTTCCTTTAGGATTTCTTATAGTATAATTCTTTTGGTGATAACTACTCTTGATTTACTTTTATCTGAACATGTCTTTATTTTACTTTCATTTTTGAAGGATATTTTCACTTGATATAGAATTTTGGTGGAGAAGTTTTATTTTTTTTCAACACTTTTTTTTTGAAGAAGATTAGGCCTGAGCTAACTACTGCCAGTCCTCCTCTTTTTGCTGAGGAAGACTGGCCCTGAGCTAACATCCGTGCCCATCTTCCTCTACTTTATACGTGGGATGCCTACCACAGCATGGCGTGCCAAGCGGTGACATGTCCACACCAGGGATCCAAACCAGTAAACCCCAGGCTGCTGAAGTGGAATGAGCTCACTTAACCACTGTGTCACCAGACCGGCCCCTTTTTTCAACACTTTAATGATATCGTTCCACTGCCTTCTAACTTCTATAGTTTCTATAGAAGTCAGTGATTTCTAATTATTGTTTCCCTTTATGCAATGTATCATTTTTTTCTGGAAGCTTTCAAGATTTTCTCTTTATGTTTGGTTTCAACACTGAGCCTAAGATGGATTGATTTTCTTCTTGTTTATTTATTTATTGTTTGGAGTTCACTGAACTTCTTGAATCTGTAAATTTATGTCTTTCAAGAAATTTGAAGTATTTTTCAGCTATTGTTTCACCAAATATTTTTTTCTTCATCGTCTCTCTCCTCTCATTTTAAAACTGCAATTACAGAGTGTGTTAGATCTTTTGTATTGTCCCACAGTTCCCTGAAGTCCTGTTCATTTTTGAAAAAAATCTTTTATCTCTTCTTCAGACTGGACAATTTCTATTAATAAATCTCAGATCTTCTGACTCTTTCCTCTGTCTCTTCTGCTTTTAAGCTCACTCAGTAGATTTAAGATATCGTATTTTTTAGTTCTAGACTTTCCATTTCTTTAGTTCTTTTATAGTTTGTTTTCCTACTGGGATTTCCTGTCTTTTCATTCATTATAAGCATATTTTACATTAATGCACACAGTTATAATGGCTGCTTTAAAGTTCTTGTCTGATAATCCAACAGCTGGGTCATCTCAGAGTTAGCTTGTTGCCTTTTCTCTTGAAATGGATCACATTTTCATGGTTATATCTTGAATAACAAAGTTGTATCTCAGACTTTGTGCATATTAAGTTGTAGAGACTCTGGATTCTGTAACTTTCCTTAGAAGTCTGCATATTTTTGTTTTAGCAGACATTAATTTTGTTGAACTTAAAACTGAAATTTCTGCCTCTTAGGTGGCAGCTCAAATCTCTGTTTAATTATTTTAGCCTTAGATGATTCTCCTGTAACCTGCCTGTGCATGTGTGGTTAAGGTGTCAGTGAGAGACTTGGGAAATTTATATACACAAAGTTTGTGGCTCCCTGTGGCTCTGGCTCTGTCCTTCTTGGGATTCTCCTGTACTTTCCAGAAGCTATAGTTTCTCCAAACTCTGTTTTCTGGTTTTTCAAGCCAGAAAGACTAAATGTTTTCATTCGGAGATTAAGCTTTCACATGTAGTACTAACCATATCCTGCCTCAGCCTGCTCTTGAGCTAAACCATGCAATTACAGGAAATTCACCACACCAGAATCTGCCTGCTTTTGGTCACCCTCCAGAGTCTCTGGATAGTTATTATCTGTCAGAGGGTTCTGTGTTGAATTTACTCAATCATACTGAGGGTGAAATTCCTCTCACTTTCATATTGGAAGGTTAGTTCCACTGAATACACAATTGTTTGTTATAGGCTTTTGTTATTTTTTTCTTTCTGGTCTCCATGGTTTTAGTTGAGAAATCATTCATATTGTGTCACTGTTCCCCTCAATGTAACATATTGTTCTTCTCTGGCTGCTTTCAAGATTTTCTTTTCATTGCCATCTTTTAGTAGTTTGAATATGATGTGCCTTGGAGCGGTTTTATTTGTATTTATCATGTTTAACGTTACTTAGGCTTCTTGGATCTATTAATGTTTTCTACCACATTTTGGAAGTTTTTGGACATTGTCTCCAAATATGTTATTTTTCTCTTTCTCTGTTTCCTTTCTTCTAGGATTCCAATTTCACATATTTTGAAATGCTTGAAATCTTCCCACAGGTCTCTGAGGTTCTGTTTACTTTTCTTCAATCCTTTTTTCTTTCTGGTCTTTGGATTGGGTAATTTTTATTAATCTATCTTCAAGCTCAATGATTCTTCTGCTCTCTTCATTCTGCTGTTCTGTCCATTTAGCATATGTTTTGTTGTACTTTTCAGTTCTTGAATTTTCCTTTTGCATTTTTAATACTTTCATTTCTCTATTGAGGTTCCCTATTCATTTCTTCATTGATACTATATTTTCCTTTAATTCTTTGCATTTATTTAGAATAGCTGTTTTGATGTCTGTTAAATACAACATCTGGACTCAGTCAAAGTTTCTATTAAGGCTTTTATCCATCAGAATGAAACTCATTTTCCTGTTTCTTTGTTCAAATTTTTGGTTCAAAATTGGATGCTTTAGGCAATATGGTCTAGTGATGCTGGATTCTAATGCATTCTTCAAGGATTTTTTTGGTCTGCTTGATTTTTTTTTTTCTATTCTAATAGGAAGTTATCTTGCCTGTACTGAAACTGCGAACTTTTTTCTCCCATAGTATGAAGCAGTTCACATCTCTATTCATTCTATGGCTTCTTACTGCTGTTTTTTTAAAATCCTGGCAGCTTGGGTATTTCTCCTATGCCTAGTAATTTGGTGATAAGCCAAGGATTTTGGCAGATTTTGGAGCCCACTCTTTCAGTGATTTCCTTGCTTAAATTTTCAACTGCTCTGCCAGACTCAGTCTCTGTCCCTGACACTTTAATCCTGTAAGCTTGGATTACTGCTACCTAAGATGTACATGGTTTTAAAAAGCATTTCAGTCAAAAAGCAGCAAACACAGACTTTGCTCCAAAAAATTCTGTTTCTCAAGAATAGATTTCTCTCAGCTTTCTGCCTACTTCTTCTTTTTTTTAATGAGGCTCCTTTGGTTCTCTCTAGTAGATGCATGATTGAGTCATCAGTCAGAAATTAGGACAGAGCTTATGCTTGGATTTTATGACTCCCTCTTATTGTAGTTTCTGGCTGCCGAGATTTCTTCTTTAAATTTTCAGTTCTTTTCTAGCCTTGAACTCTTACCTCTGACACCTGGAGTCAGTCAGGCTGTAGTTTTCTGTTGCCTTGGCCTTGAAAGTTGGGGAGTGCCCTTAGGCCAGAGAGTCACAATCTCACAATTCTTACCTCTTCCAGTTGCAGTTTTGTGAGAAACTCTTCACATTCTGCCTGCTTTTGAACATTTGATTGTGCCTTTAAACACTTGTTGGTTTTTAGAAATATTTTATCCAGGTCACAAAATTGTTATTTGTGAATGGATTTGCATTACCACTTCACATGGCCACATTACTGGAAGTTCTCTAAATGTAGTTTTAATCTACATTATCATTTCTTATCATTAGTGGAGTTAAACATCTTTTCATACTTTTAGGTATATTCTTCTATCTTTGTGAATAGTACATGGCTTTTGCCTATTTTTCTCCCAAGTTTTAGTCATTTTTTTTCCCCTGAATTTTTAAGTGTTCTTATATATTTTGGGACATCAGCCTTTTGTGTGATATACTGTGCCAGTACTTTCTCCCAGTTTATCATTTATCTTTTGTCTTTGCTTATGGTGCTTTTGGTAATGCATTTTTACAGATAAATTTTTATGAAGGTGAGTTAAGCAATCTTTTATTGCATCTGGATTTTGAGTTGTACTTTAAAAAATCTTTTTCTACACCCATGTTATAGAGGAATCCACTCACGTTTTCTTCTAGTACTTGTATGCTTTCATTTTCTTACATTTAGGATTTGGATCTATTTGGAGTTCATTCTGGTGTGTAGTATGAGGCATGGATCTAATTTTATTGTTTTCCAGTGGGTATTAGCCATCCCAGCATCAGTTATTAAAGAGTACCAGTGATCTGAGATGCCACTTTTATAGTATACTAAATGTCCATATATATTAGTGTCTATTTCTGGATTTCATTCTATTCTATTAGTCTATTTGTCTTTTCTTGTGCTAGGACCACACTATTTTAAGCATAAAGATGTTATAGAGTTTTATATGGCTTTTCTTTTTCAGTATTTTCTAGTTACTGTCATATATTTATTTTTCCAAATGAACTTTACTATCGAGTTTTCAAATCTCATAAAACATTTGCTGTTATTTTTATTAGGATTGTGTTACATTAATAAATGAACTTGGGGAGAACTAACATCTTCATGACATTGAGCCATCCTACCTGAAAACAAGGGATGTTTACGTCTACTTTTGCACCTTTCAGGAGTGTTTTAAAGTTTTTCTCATCTTGTTTTTGTACATTTCTTGTTAAGTTTATTCTAGGAACAGTTGATCCTCATCATTCATGGATTCACTATTTCTGAATTCACCTGCTCACTAAAATTTATTTTTAACTCCAAAATCAATGCTCAAGGCATTTTGCAGATATGTGTATGCTCAGAGTGGCGAAAAATTTGTGTCACCTGACTGCTTTATTGTTTCAGCTCTCCTGTAAAACAGTGTCCTTCTCATAGCATATTTAGTGCCACACTTTTCACATTTTTCTGCTTACTGTTAATGATTTCACTGATTAAAATGACCCCCAACGTAGTGTTGAAGTGCTCTCTAGTATTCCTAAGTGCAAGAAGCCTGTGATGTGCCTTACCAAGAAAACATGTGTTAGATAAACTTATTCAGGCATGAGTTACAGTGCTGTTGCCTGTGAGTTCTATGTTAATAAATCAATATATATTAAATAAGGTGTCTTTAAACAGAAACACACATAAAAGAAGGTTGTGTACTGATCAGTTGGTGAAAATGATGTGACTACAGGCTTGCAGGAAACTAACCTTGTATTTCCCCTAGGAGCAATGATTCAGTATTTGCTAAATTCAGAGTTAGAGGTGACTTTATAGAACATAAGTACCATGAATAATGAGAATCAGCTGTATTTTATTTTTTTGTTACTACTGTAAATGAGATTTTCTCTATATCTTCGAATTGATCATGATTTGTGTATATGAAAGTTACTGATTTCTGTATATTAAATTTCTATTCTGCCACCTCACTGAATTCTTTTTATTGTTTGAATTAGTGTTATCACTGATTCTCTCAGGTTTTCCAGGTATACTCTTTTATCATATGCAAATATAATTTTACTTCTTTTTCAATTATATTCCCCTAGGTAATTTCTCTTGTCAAATTATCTTGACTACAGCTCCTCCCCGCTTTTATAAGGACAGTTTTTCATCTGCGTGGAACTGCTGTGAGTTGGTAATGGACCAGGTCATTGATCCACAGACTCCTGGGGCTGAACAGGAACTTAGAGGTAATGTCTGTTGCTTGATGCATGGATCTTTTCTACATCACTCGAGTGGTCATTCAGTCTCTTCTTGAACATCTGTTCTCTTTCTTCTGGTAAGAGCATATCTCTCTCTTTCAGGGAGTCACTCTGTACCCATTCCACACAGTTGTTATGTGACTATCAATCACTCCATCCTGAAGCCCCATCCCTGGCTTTTGGTCCAGGCCAGTTATATAGAGTGGCCATAAAATCTGAATACATAGCTATTATTACTTTTTTTAAAAAAACAGAGTGAGCCCCTTTTATTACTTCTTCTGGCATGTGCTAAAAGTGTAGATTTATTCAGTGAAAATCAAACACACAAATCACCTGAGGCAATGCCTACAGATGCATGTTGAGGGGTAGATGGAAATGCAGTAGTGCACCACTGCCATTACCCTATACTGCCAACTAGCTTTAAAAGACATTTAAATAATAAGATAATAGTCTTTTATATATACCAACATAGTAACCATTTCTGGTACTTTTCATCATCTATGCCATTTTGGAGTTAATTTCAATTGATTTTTCTCCTCATTATGGGGCATATTTTCCTGCTTCTTCACATGCCTGGTAATCTTTGATTGGATTCCAGACACTGTGAATTTTACTTTATCGGGTGGGGGATACTTTTTTTTTATCCCTACAGACATTCTTGGCTTTGTTCTGGGACACAGGTTACTTGCAGACAGTTTGATTATCGCAGGGCCTTCCTTTAAGCTTTATTAGATGGGACCAGAGAAGCGTTTAGTCTAAGGCCAATTTTGCTCCACTGTTGAGGTAAACCTCTTCTGAGTATTCTACCTGACGATCCGTGAATAATGAGTTTTTCTTCTCCGACTGGAAGAAACAAGAAATATTCTCAGCCCTGTGTGAGCTATGGGAATTGTTCCTTCTACTCTCTTTTGGGAGGTTCCTTCCCCAGGCTTGAGTAGTTTCCTCACAGCCATGCACTGATCAGTACAGAGTTGAAGACTCAAGGGGGCTTCTCTGCAGATCTCCAGAGTTCTTTCTGTGTAGCTCTCTCCTCTCCAGTGCTCTCTCCTGTGGACTCCAGCTGCCTTCATCTCCTCAGAATCTTAGCTCCATCTCCTCCATTCACAGAGGCTGCCAGGCTCTCCCTGAGTTCCTGCTCCCTTTGCTGCAGCCTGGAAACTGTCCCCGGGCAGTAAGCTGGGCACTCATTTATTTCTCCGAGATCACTGTACTTCACTGACTATGTCCAATGTTTTAGAAACTATGATTGCACACATTTTATCAGGTGTTTTAGCTGTTTCAGGTGAGGTGGAGGTTGGGGGTGAAATTTGGTTCTTGTTATTCCATATCGGCTGGAAGTGGAAATATACTGTTGTGATTATAGTTTTCCCCAGCACACTGAACTGGGCATTGCCAATAAAGGACAACACATTGAATATATCACTTAATGTCATTGAGCATATCATGCATTGTTATATCAACAAACTATTATTATGTATATTTGTCCTGTACTTTTTCCTCCCTGCTCATCCCCCAAAACCAGACAACAGTGATTGGTCCAAAAATAAAGTGGAGATGAAGAGAGGCAGAATAGAGAAGGTAACTACTTTCCTAACGTCTGATAGTATCTCTCTGAAGCCCTCAGTTGCTTGTTGAACAATCGAATGAATGCATGCAGGCTTACATGACTGCATGCATGCCTGAATGAATGACTATGACTGGATGAACGGTTTCTTTCCTACCCCACCAGCTCTCCACTGTGCAGACAAAACCAGATGACTGCTCCAGAGCTTCCTGCCTGGGAGGAACCTCTAGGTTCTGGGGGGCAGCATGCCTCCCCACACACTGTCCTCCTCTGCGTTGTGGATCATTTCCTCCCTCCTCAACTCCTTCCTCACTGCATTACTGCTTTTAGCTTGATGCTGAGCTGATGTCTCCTTTTTCTTTCAAACTTTTGGAAGTGGATTCTTTCTTTAATTTCTGCTCCCTAACCCTGGTGACTCCCCAGCTTTCAGAACGTAAGCACCACTTTCAATAGGTTGCAAATTTTTGAAGTATGAAAATGCTGCTGTATTTTTTCCATTTGCAAAAAGCATCCAACATTTTTCTTATTAATAGTCTGCACCCTGTTATTATCTAGGGGCCATTACTGGCTAGAAAAAGAGAATTTGGGAGAGCTATTTCATTTTTGAAATTAGTGACGCTAATTTCACTAAGAAATTAATGAACAGAATTGAACACTTTTATACGTCATTCCTGAGATGTGTCCAAAGACAACAGTAACAAATAAACAATCCATAGTTTTGAAATGTTTTCAAAGTAAGAGTTTTTATTCTGGATCCATGCTCACTTAGAGGTACCTACAACAGACTACAGACAAAAATAATTAAGGAGAGCTCTATTAAAACTTCCGGAAAACAATAAAATAGGGAATGTTCAGTCTTACAGATCTCAGACAAGTTCTTAGTTCTTAATTTCATTTCTAACATTAAGCATAAAATCTCTAATTCAGATGAGATAATCAATTTAAAACAAGACTGCAAGCTTGGCTTATAACTGCACAGACTTTCAGAAAATCTGAAAATCCTATGACAGTAATCTGTTAGATGAAACTTCTGGGTGCAGAGAGTCTACCAGAGGACTGAGGGCAGTTTTGTCAGGACAGGGAAAATACTAGGGTGATGAATGGTCAGGAAAAGCCGGAACCAATAAGCTCAAACAGGGAGGAGGTCCGGGTGGGAGATGACAGGGGAGTCCACCTTTTTTAGAAACAGGGAAGGCACAGGTAGAATCAAGGGTGGCCTTGTCTCAGCAGAGGAGCAAGTGTCACAGTGTCAAGTGGCTGAGGTGTGGGCAGCCCTGGAGGAACGCTGGCTTTCTTAAACACGGTTGCCACTGGACTGTTTTAAGGTCTTCAGCCTTTTGCTGCTGTGGGTGGCTCTATGAGGGCAGAGCAGGAAGTGCTAGAGGTGGAAGTGTGGCGGCAATGTTGTGGCTGGCTGCCTCCTAGACCCCAGGCTGAGGACCTTCTCTGGGGAAGTGGATGTCAGCCCTACTTAAGGGTGTTAGAGTTTTTGCTTTACTGGGACCTAAACTGCCCTGGAAACTGGGGAGTGATCTCAAATGCTCTATTCTTGAGAGAGATTTCAGGGTGTTCTGAAAATAAACGATGTCACCCCCCTCCCACCTTGGGTTTGGGGTGTTTCTTGTGGTAGGATTCTTGGGACCTGATGCCACGAGAAGAGTCGTCTGAGTCCAATGACACCATCTCCTGGAGAGGCAGCCTCTTGGCGGGTTTCTTTTTCTTCCTTCTAGGGTTCTCCTGTCTCAGCTCTTGTAAATCCCTAGTGTCAACTTCTCTGAGTGCCCGTACGAGGAAAGTAGAGTTCCTTGTGTCCACATCCTCCCTAGAGAGAGACAGAAAGATCAGGGTTACCCTGGTCTTGATGGCTGCTGTGTCTACAGAGATGTCCAAGCCAGCCCCGTGGGCGTTACTCAGCTCTTTGTCTCTTATCCTTCTTCCCAAGGAATGGATCTCATGAGTCCTGTGGGCCCTGAAAGTTTGGGCTGGGCTTTATTCCACATAAGTCATTTCCACAGGCCTTTGATATGTGGGAGCCTCACATAGCATGGAGAATCTAACCATTTGGACTCTGTCCTGATCAAGTCAGTCAGTAAAGGAATAGCTCCTGACCAACAAGCCCCTTGGCGTGCCTCAGAATTGATCCCTGTCCAACCCAAGATGATAAGCTTGGCCACATCACAGTCCAGTTCATTCTTGATATACTGAACTGGAGCTTGTACAATAGAGACATTCTTTTACACCCTCAGGGTTCTCTAATTACTCTAAGTTGTACTATGGGAAAAATGTCCCCAAACTCTAAAAACAATACGACTTTTGTTTAAATTTAATTGACAAAACTTAGGTATGATTATGAAGTCATAGAGCTGGATTTACCATTTAGAAAATACAGTACACACAATGAAGTAATACTTGACAAGGGAGCCAAGAATACTCAATGGGGAAAAGATATTTTCAAAAAATGGTGCTTGGAAAATTGAATATCCACATGCTCAATCTTACACCACTCACAAAAATTAACTTGAAATGGAAATATTAGAACTGAAACCGTAAAACTCCTAGAAGAAAACATAGGGAAAAAACTCCTTGACTTTGACTTTGGCAATGATTTTTTGGATATGACACAAAAAGCACAAGCAACAAAAGCAAAAATAAACAAATGGGACATCAAACCAAAAAGCTGCTGCATAGGAAATAATTAACAAAATGAAGAGGCAACCTATGGAATGGGAGAAAATATTTGCCAACCACATATTAGATAATGGATTAACGTTCAAAATACATAAGGAACTCATAAAACTCAACAGCAAAGAGACTAATAACCCAATTAAATAATCGGCAGAGGACCTGAATAGACATTTTTCCAAAGAAGACATGCAAATGACCAAGAAGTACATGAAAAGATGCTCAACATCACTAATCATCGGGGAACTGCAAATCAAAACCACAATGAGATATCACCTCACACCTGCCAGAACAGCTATTATCAAAAATACAAGAGACAACAAGTGTTGGCAAGGATGTGGAGAAAAGAGAACCCTTTTGCATCACTGGTGGGAGTGTAAATTGGTACAGCCACTATGGAAAACAGTATGGAAATTCCTCAAAAAATCAAAAATAAAACTACTATATGATCCATCAATCCCACTTCTGAGTACATGTCCAAAGGAAATGAAATCACTATCGTGAAGAAATATCTGCACCCCCATGTCACTACAGCATTCTTCACAATAGCCACGAGAAGGAAACAATCTAAGTGTCTATCAATGGATGAATGGATAAAGAAAGTGTGATATCCATGTGATATACACACAACGGAATATTATCTAGCCAAAAAGGAAGGAAATCCTGTCATTTGTGACAAGATGGATGGACCTTGAGGGTATTATGCTAAGTGAAATAAGTCAGACAGAGACAGACAAATACTGTATGTCCTCACTTATATGTGGCATGTACGTCGCATTTTCATTTTTGTTACTAAGATTGTGAATCCATAAAGATGACTGGAAACCATTGCACCAAACTGTTAATGGTTGCCTCAGGGAAAAGAATTCCAGTGGAACTGTCACTTTCTCCACATTTGAAAAACTTTTTGCAACTGTCATAAATAATAAGGAGAAACAAAAATTTTTATTTTGAGGAAAAGAATCAACATGACAAGAAAGCAGTCTAGAAGGATATGTATCAAAATATAAATGGTGATTACTTTTGAAATATGGGACTAAGGATTGTTTTTATATCCTTTTTGCCTTTAATTTCTAAATTATATTAACTATTCATTGCTTTTGGAAGAAGAATAAAAAAATACATGGTCATAATTAGAATAAAAAGCAGACTGGGATTTTAATCAAGGAAAGGGCTTTACATCAAGTAAGCAGATGCTGCCCGGCCAAGTTTAAGCTATTCCTCAAGGAAATGTCCCCGTATGGGTGGACGGGGGAAGGGTAGGTGTGAATCTGACAGGAAAGTTCTTATCCACCCACCCCAGGCACCCTCACTCCGCTTGGCCCAAAACCACTCTGAGGAACAGGGGAGGGTGGCCACGCTCCCGACTTCCAGCCAGTGGACATTCTCCACCAGCACACTTGGAAAGGCCTTGCTCAATGGCTTTCTTTTTTTTTTAAAGGCATGCTGTTTTTGATGAAGATCATCAGCCCCGAGCTAATATCTATTGCCAATCTTCCTCTTTCTTTTTTTCCCCTCAGAGCCCCAGCACACAGTTGTATATCCTAGCTGTAAGTCATTCTAGTTCTTCTGTGTGAGATGCTGCCACAGCATGGCTTGATGAGCAGTGTGTACGTCCGTGCCCAGGATCTGAACTGGCAAACCCTGGGTCGCTGAAGCAGAGCATGTGAACTTAATCACTCGGCTACTGCGCTGGCCCTTCTTTTGCCCTATCTCATACTAAAACCAAGTTAAATTAAGTGCCCTATTAATTATTTGAGGCTACAAGTTTGTTCAAATAATATGACAAATAGGCCCAGACTATGTGTGTATGTGAGCACGGGGAGGAAGGTGCGGGAAGCCACTGTGACTTCACTGGCTCTTCAGAAGTAGCTGGTTCCACTTTGGAACCATGCTGAGCACGCACTCCCTGCTCTCCTTGGTTCAGAACCCACCTCATTTGCTTGATCAAGCATTGCCAGCTTGCCCATGTTCTCACTGGTTCCCTGAGGCCTCACTTTTATTCTGCCCTAAGTGTCTGCCAGCAAGCCATCTTAGAACATAAAGAATGGGAGGGCCTATGGGGTAGGCACCAGACAGATGTTTGATGAGGACCAAAAGGCCTCTGAGTTTTAAGAATGGAAGGGGCAGAAAATGGAGAGACTGATAAGATGGGGTATTGCCATCCAAATTGTTACCACTGGCCCTCAGAGTGAACAAATCTCTGTGACTCTGTGTTCTCTCATCCCTGGCCCTAGGGCACCACAGCATGCTTTCTGAAAATAGGCAATGGCATTTGTCCCCCTGAATAATATAGGACACTCACAGACAGGGTTTATGGCTGAACTGCTTGTTTTTCAGCGTTTTGCTCCAGCCGAGGAAATGGGGCTCCCAATCTGACCAGAGGGACGAGGGAGCTAATGACATACAGAGGCTTAACGCTTTCAGATGCACAGCTCCTTCCAAGGGCAAAATAGTCAGTAGGGACTGGGCGAGATTATGGGAAGTGATTCATCTCATGTAATGCCAGAGGCAGCACTGAATCTTGAGGTTTCAATCAATGGCTTAATATCAGTGCTTCAGGAAGACAATGCGAAGCCACCACGCGGAGTAAAGGCAGGAGTGTTAAATAATATGGGAAGTATAGTTTCCTTTGGGACATACTCTAATCCAAATGGCTTGATGGAAAATTACTCAACTGCTCAAAGAGAGAGGGTGAGAGGCTAATATTTTGTGTAATAGGAACTGGCAGGTGACCCCAGACCCAGACAAACCGCATCTGAACCCTGGGAGCAGGGTCTGCCCTCCTGTAGACTCACCCACAGGCACGTCCCCAAGACCACACTATTACAAGCACACATCAAGGGCAGAACACTCCTTGCCTTCAGGATCTCAGTGCCCAACAACCTCCTTCAGGTGCCCAGTGATTTTTCTGGAGCACAGAGAAAATGATTAGTCCTATCTGGCTTTCCTGATCACATTTAGAATGTTGCTAAGTTTTTCAAGAAATCAAACTCCTTCTAAAGTGAATCTTCTTAAGGAGGAGCCTCAGAGGTAATTTTTCTGAGCTTTTCTCTTGACAGAAGGGCCTGTCAAGAACAGAGGATAGGGGCCAGCCTGGTGGCGCAGTGGTTAAGTGCGCATGTTCCGCTTCAGCGGCTTGTGGTTCGCTGGTTCGGATCCCGGGCGCAGACATGGCATCGCTTGGCAAGCCATGCTGTGGTAGATGTCCCGCATATAAAGAGGAGGAAGATGGGCATGGATGTTAGCTCAGGGCCAGTCTTCCTCAGCAAAAAGAGGAAGATTGGCAGCAGATGTTAGCTCAGGGCTAATCTTCCTCAAAAAAAAAAAGAAAAAGAAAAAGAATAGAGGATAGATTCCAGTTCTACTGGTAGAGATGTCCAGCCAGTTATACACAGCACCAGGTGTGTGGATTCAGATCAAGGCTGCCAGAGGTGCCCTAGCTGGAGGAGCACATGGTCCCCAGGCTGTGGGTGGTTGAGTAATGCCTGGTAGAGGCACTTCCCTTCACTGGAGGAAACCAGAAGCCAGAGCATCAAACCCACCAGGCGAGCTTCCCACATGCATGCCACAGCCTTCTGATGTGAACAGGACCCCAGGGGAGGTAGTCAGGGAAGAAGTCGGGCTGTGCCTCCCCTGCCTGGCCAGGAGGGAGGATGCCAAATGGGGGGAAATTCCTTCTGGTCTGCTTGATCTTGGAGTTATTGAGAAGATCACATGGGAGAAATCACATGTGTGTTCTCTAAATGGAGAAAGTTATAGACGGGTTAGAGAAGATTTTCGCTCAGAACAGACATCTCTGATGCCATGAAATGTTAAAAAAAAACACCTCAGGGACACCACCAGAATTAACGTAAGGCAAGAGCAATCATTTCCCTCTGTCAAAGACACTCTTAGACGACATACCTCTCTCCCAGCTGTGCTGTCAGAGAACGCAGTTGCCATGAAGCAAAGGAAAGAGAAAATCAGTAACAGCCTCACTCGATTTCACATTGCAAACACGGTGATACCAAAATTCTGTCCTTTAAGCACTAGTTATTTGCAATTTAGCAAAATGGATAACATATTTTGCAAACTGACCTTATTAAAAGTCTTCAAGAATCATTTAGGTGTCAAATTTTGAGTTGAAAATGAAAATTTGCATCAGCTGTGTCCATATTCAATCGTTTTGAATGCTTCACCCTCCAAATACTTTCCTTCTTGCCTTTACTGTGCACTACCCTCAGTTAGGAACCAGAAGAAGGGCCTGAAGAAGATACTCTCAGTCACCCCAAACTGAAGGCCCCAAGAAGGAAGAAAAAGAGGGGAGCCAAGGATGGGGAGCTGGATTTCGGGTGCCCCAGGCCACCCTGCTCTTTGGGGCCATGTACCCCTTGTCTTACCAACTTCAAGTGGATGGTTGTAGTGGATTCAATATTTTTAAATTAAATTTAGTCAAATATGTCCTGTTGGCATTGCAACTTATAGGTCATTTGTTTAATTAGCCCATGAAGAAAGCACCGGGATTTTTTTATTGTTTGAAACGGTCTTATTTGGTGTAACGGTGTGAAGACTTCCTAAAGAACAATGGAAAAGAGATGGCACGTTTATAAAGTAAGTGAGAAAGAGCTCCTGATGAGAAAGGACCTGCCACAGGGAAATCCCAGTGTAGACACAAAGTAAGCCCTACCCCTTTATTTTGTGTGCTCACTTCCGCCAGCCCTGATTACAGAAACAGAGAGAGATTAAGCTTAAACTTAGCGGGGATGTGGCCTCTGCTTAGGAGAATTAAATGCAGTCTCTTGCTAGCAGACAGGCAGCTGGAGAAAAGAACAGTAGAAATTATGGTGGGGAGACTAGGGAGTCAGGGAACGCTTCTGCTGTGGAAAGCCCTAGAAGCTAGGGTAGAAAATTAGCAGCTAAGGGCTTTAAATAAGGCCCGCAGTAGGACTAAGATAGAAAACAATTAAAGGCTTTTCTCAACGTAGACAGAATTGAATTTTAATTTTGAAATAGTGATTGACAATGTTGAGTTTAGTGAAAATGGTCAAGACCTAGCCATATCTACTCATAGTCCTTTATAAAGTACTGTAATTTGGATATCATATTGTTTGAGTAGAATTTTGAGATTAACAGAAAATGTGCTATTACTTTAAATGAAATATTAAACTCATCTAGAAAAGGAATAAAGGATTGTAGTATATATTTTCAGTACTCATACCTAAGGAAAGATTCGCTATGGAACTACGTACACCTCAAGGAGTATTGGTGGGCACCCACCAGCATTTGCTCATTGCTTCACTCTTCAAATAGTCATTGGGCACATCCTGTGAGCTGAACCCCGGCAACCAGGATTCAGAAGTGATAGAATCTGGCCCCTGCTTTCAAGGACTTATGCCTAACAGGAGTGATGGCCATGAAAGCACATGGCTCAACACAAAGGAAAATTCTTGTAGTGAGGGCCGGCCCAATGGCTTAAGTTTGCACGCTGTGCTTCGGTGGCCTGGGGTTTGCAGGTTCAGATCCCGGGTATGGATCTTCACATTGCTCATCAAGCCAGGCTGTGGCAGCATCCCATATACAAAATAGAGGAAGACAGGCACCAATGTTAGCTCAGGGCTAATCTTCCTCACCAAAAACAAACAAACAAACAAATAAATAAATAAATTCATTCCTGTAATGAAAACCTCTACACAGTGAAGTGGAATCACCTCACTGCATAGGAGGCTGGAGTCCTGGCACGTCGCATAGTGGTGGTGATGCCTGAGTTCAGTGGTGGAGTTCCCCAGGAGGCCATGGGCAAAGAGGAGCATTCCAGGGAGGGAATACTTAGCCTGTGCAAAGGCACAGAGCCTTGAAAAAGCATGGTGAGGGGAAAAAGCAACAAGTAGTTTAGCATGGTTAGTGTTGACTGGAGGGTGGCTAGGGAGAAGTGAGGCCAGGAAGGCAGGCCTGACAAGAGGCTAAGCTAGGATAAGAAGGGGCATGGACACAAAAAAGACAAATTTGTGTCACTTGCGACAACGTGGATGGACCTTGAGGGTATGATGCTAAGCGAAATAAGCCAAACAGAGAAAGACAAACACCGTGTGATTTCACTCATGTGGAAGATAAACACATGGACAAAGAGAACAGATTAGTGGTTACCAGAGGGGAAGGGCCTCGGGGGAGGGTGAAAGGGGTAAAGGGGCACAAGTGTACGGTGATGGATAAAAACTAGACTATTGCTGGTGAACATGATGCAGTCTGCACAGAAACTGATATATAAAAATGTACATCTGAAATTTGCACAATGTGATAAGCCAATATGACTTTAATAAAATAATTTTTGAAAAACAGAAGGGGCGTGGGGGGAGGTTCTGAATGATTTTTATTTTTATTTATTTATTTATTTTTGCTGAGGAATATTTACCCTGAGCTAACACCTGCTGCCAATCTTCCTCTTTTTTTGTATGTGAGCTGCCCCCACAGCATGGCCACTGACAGGCAAGTGGTACAGGTCCACGCCTGGGAACCAAACCTGGGCCACCACAGCAGAGTGTGCTGAACTTAACCACTAGGCCACTGGGGCTGGCCCTGGAGGGTTTTTAGGTGGGCAAGGGGCAAGAGCAGATTTGCATGTTAGGAAGATTCCTCTGGTCATCCCTATGGGAGACGGCTGGGACCGAGGCAGGAGGAGGCCGGAGGCAGAGCCCTCAGGGAATGAGAGCACCTGAACTAAGGCAGCACCAGTCCAGCAGAGCTGGGAAATATTTTCGAGTTAGGATCAATATAACTTGGAGACCAGTGGGGTGGGGTGAGTGAAGGACCAGGAGAAGCCAAAGATGACTACCAGGTTTCTGCTTGGACAGCTCTGTGACTGGTGGGTACAAGAGTGAACCGAGACGGGGAAGGTGGAGACGGGAGCAGGTTTGTGGAGAGCTACGATTTCAGTTTTAGATGTGCTGGGTTTGAGGTTCTGTATACTCAGGGGGATGGCCGGAAAGAATATGATTCCCACCAGGTGCTGAGCACCCACTTTATTTATGCCACGCACGGCGTGACCATGTCCAATCCCCACACCACTCTGATCTTACTTACCCTGAGGAACAAGCTCAGAGATGATAAACAGCCTGCCCAGGGTCACAGAACTAAGTGAGGGTGGGGCTGGGATCGAACACGAGTCTTCATTTCCAAGGCTCTTTCCACCGCGGTTATCAGCCATGGCTGCACATCATAGCCACCTGGGCAGCTTTTAGGATAACCCATCCCAGGTCCCACTCTCGGAGACTACGATTCTGAGCAAGAGCACAGAAGCAGTCTTGGTTGGAGATGGAGATATGAGGTCCTTAGTGTAAGTGGAGTTATGGAAACAACGGGTGGGGTGAAATCAGGCAGGAGGAAATCCAGAGAGAGGAGGAGCCACAACAAGCCTCAAGAGGAAGGGTTTAGAGGAAGGAGTGGTGCACCGTCAAATAGGAGTGAAAGAGCAAGCATAGTCACTGGGGTGGGTGGAGTTCATTGGTGTGAGCGTGTGAGAGGTCCCGAGAGGCCCCTTGGAGATAGTTTCTTCAGAGGGGTCAGGGAAAGCTCATATCCAAGGCTCAGGGAGTCAGAAGGAGGGAAGAGAGTGGAGACATCAGGCCTGCAGACTGCACATGGGGCTGGGCAGTGAAGGGAAAGGAGGGTGGTGGGTCACACTGCAGAACCAAGAGAGGTCTATTTAGGTAAGATTCTGTGTGTGTGTGTGTGCACACTTGCATGCATGTGTGTAAACAGAGGAGGCGAACTTGGGTTTTTGCTGAGGAAAATGAATCAACGGAAAGGAGCGAAGGAGAAAGGAGAGAAGAATCCAGGGACAACTGACAAGGCAAGGACCGGGGCTGTGGGGACAGGCCCCCAGATCCTGAGGGCCTTGGATGAGAGGAAGAACTTCAACAAAAAGATGCAGGTTTCCACAAGCCCAGAGGTGGGGACAGGAAGCGGAGGAGAGAATGTCTGATGGTTTCTGTTTATGAAGCTCAAGGTGAGGCCATTGGGAGAATGACGGTTGACACTCAAATATGACCCACAAACCCCAAGTGAAATTAATGAGGGTTTCCTGGATCCCTTTCCCCAACCCATCTTCACCTCCAAGGTCATGGCTCTCACTCCAACCTTGATGCCCCTTGTTGGGCCCATGGACTTGGTTTTCGCCTGCTTTCTAGGACAGTTTTTTCTTATTGACTTTGCTTTAATCCACCTTTCCAGCTTTTAGCAATCCTACCGCCTCACATGAAAATGTGTTCGCTTCACTGTAGCCCCTGGAAACTACCACCCACCCCCCAACCCTCACCTGGGCACGGGCAAGCCAGGGCCAGCAGCTTACTCTTACCGCCAAGGGGAGAGGCAGACGGGGGATTGGTCCCAGTCGCAACTTACTCTAACCTTCGCTTTATATAGGACTTCATTAGAAGGCCTTGAATCCTTACAAATAAAAGGGGAATAATTCCTTCAGATTCATGTCAGGATTGAATGCTTTTCTGAAAGTTCAGCGAAATCATGTTGGATTTGAAATTAGAACCAGACAGGCAAATGACCAGCAGCTAAAAGGTGTGACATTGAAGGAATAACGATCACAGAATGACATTTTAAGTAGGAAGTCCTCCACCTCTGCTTTTCTCCCCAAGTATTTTGGAGATCATGGATAAAAACTCAGAAACAAATGAAAAGTGCAGAGATATCAATAAAATTCAGGGAGTAAGAAGTTGGGTCCACTTACATTTTTGAGTCCTGCATTGGGAGTGACTTTATATGAGAGCAAGAGAGAACATACTTGTTCTGGCTGATCTTAATAAGTGCACTCCGCAGGCAGAATTCCTGTAATAACACCAAAAGGGTTCACTCAATTTAAATCCCAAATATCCACAATTCAGATGTAATTTTATTCCAGCTCAACCCATTACAGTAGCTACGAGCCATTATCCCATTCAGGGTGCTACTGAAGAGTGCAGTCTAAATGCAGAGTCTAGCTTGATAATCATATGCTGAATAACAGTCATCGTTGACTCCTGTTATTTCTCCATATGCTGGATCATTTGCCAAGTCCACTCACATAAGACACACGTGTGCACGTGCACACCTACATGCTTTCATATAACCACCTTGGTCCCTATCTTTATTTCAGCCTTGGCCATCTCTTTCCTGGACTTAAAAACTATTGCCACATGGGTCTCCCAGAATTTCTATCAGAACTGTCTTTAGCGTCCATCTCTCAGACCATGCCATCTAGTTGCCAGAGCCCCACTGCCCTGTGGGTACGTTCAAGGTCCTTCTTGGGCTCTGAGGCTCTTCCTCAGGCATCCAAGGTCACCTGCTTCACGTCTCCCCACCCTGTGGGGCTCAGGGACATCTCTTCAAACGTCCCTTGATTGGCTCTCTCCTCTCTTGCCGAGTAGCTATCCCCAGAGCAGGGCCACATGTCAGAAATGCTTCCCCACCTGCCGCCCTTCCAGACTGCTTCTTCACTCTCATCTAAACAGCTCCAGGAACATCCATTTTCTCTCCGGGGCCTTTCATGATGAGAAGGCACTTCTTGATCCCTCTCGCTCTGTCGGATTGGGTACAGTGCTCCTGGGACCCGTTGGCTCTGACGTCATTACTCTTTGCCCTTAATTCTAAAACTCATTTACCATGACCCCTCCCTGATGGATATACGTCACGCTACAGTCAAGACCTGACTGGATATTTTTATTCTGTGCACTGGGCAGTCGGCACAGACGTTTAGCGTGCAGGCCATGGAGCCAGACTGTCTGGGTTCAAACCTCTGCTCTGCGGCTGACCCTGTATTGACGTAACCTCTCGGCTTCAGGTTCTGGTCTGAAGATGCAGATAATAACAGTACCTCCCTCACAGTGTTCTGAGCCTTCAATCGTTCACTATGTGTGATCGGATTAGTACTTGTGGCACAAAGGAAGTGCTTAATAAGGTTAGCCACTCTTATTTTGCTTGCTAGTCTCTTTTCTAGGCATATGAAGTAGTCCGTGAAGACAACATTATTTCCATTAGAAACATCATTTATTCAAGTAATTGAAGAGCAACTGGGAGAATCTTCTCTTTATCAGGGGCTGTGCTGGGGGTGCAGAGATGCACAGGCCGTAGTCCCCGTCTTTCAGGAGCTGAGACATTGGTGAGGAAGCCAGTGTGAGTGGAGGGCAGGACAGTGGGCGAGGGAACCCTGAGCGTGACAGGTGTTCTCATGGGAAGAAGACGGGGAGGGCAGTCCAGGAAGAGTTAAAGCCCACGGCCTTGGAAAAGTCCACTGTGTTCAGGAAGCATCGAGCTTTCCACGGGGCTGGAAACTAAGCTCACGGGGCAGGCTGGGGCTAGGCTGGGGCCACGCTGGGCTTTTCAATGAGGCTGATAAGTGTGTGTATGGGGGACATCAGGCAGGCAAGGGACATTATCAGATTTGTAAACTGATAAAGATTTTTTCCTACAACTTTTAGGAAAAATACACAGGGAGGACCAGCAGTCACAGCAGAGAGGGCGGAGTGGTGCTGTAAGAACCTGGGAGGCCACTGAAGAAGCGGAGGGAGCCCCGGCCGTCAGATGTGGAATGACAGCCCACAGTCCACCTGACAGAGGGGTGAGGAGGCCACGGCGATCCTAGTAAGGGCCGATTTTGTGCCACAGAGAGGGCAGAATCCAAACCACAGGGAGTGGACGTGCAGGTGGAATAGATCCAGCCAGGAAAACCTCTCTTCCAAGACCGCTGGCAGCGCCAGGAAGAGCTGGGCAGTGCCCACAAGACAGGCGGGCGTAAAAGCAGCCACTTTCTGCCTAGCAAGGACGTCCTTTTCTAAATGAAAGTCTACTTACTCTCCGATTGTTACACTTCAAAACCGTGTAGAACTTGTCTTCGGCCACATTCTGATTCGGAAGTGCTATGACAATGGCAGGGACGTAGAAGTCAAAGCCGTTGGGGACCACAATTTTGGCAAACACATAATCTCCAACCTGTAGACGAGAACACATTTCACAGCCAATATTTTGCTTATAGATCTTACAGACAATATTAACATAAGCTTGTTTATAAGATGATTAGCAAATATTGATGCTAAAATTCAAATACCTATCTTTTCTCAGTTGGAAGAAGTCCACAGTTCCAAAATTCTCTGGGCTCACTGGGCCACAGCTGGAATTTTGTGACCAGTTTGGGGAAGCTCCCGTCTAGCAGGACTTCTTCACCTGACAAGGGGCCTGGGGACAGCCAGCAAGATGGCGAGGGGTCTGGAAACGGTACCCTACAGAGACTGGTGGAAGGAGCCTGGAGTGCTTCACATGAAGACCGAGGAGAGATGTGAACAGTGCCCCCGCACATCCGAGGGCTGTCACGGACAAGGAGAGGAGCAGGTTTGTTTGATGTTGCTCCAAAGCACACACCTGACATCCCAGGTAAAGGTCATAAAGAGAGAACTTCCAGCAGGGAGAAAACCTTGTGAAGGGGTGTACAGAGGCCGCTGGGCACTTGCCAGATGCAGAGGACTGATTGTCGGGGGAACAGTACACTGATGTGCGCTCTGGGTCTGGCCGGGGGAGGCTGGACCAGACAACCAAAGTGGAATCCTGTGACTGCTCCCCGGGCACTTCTCCTGCCTCCCACTATCCAAGAAACAGCAGCGGTGGAGCTCTGCGGGGCTCTCTCTCCACTCTCTGGCCTTGGTGCCAGGATGAGGGTAGTGGCAGGAGGATGGGCCTGACATAGCACAGCTTTTATGAATTTATAAGCAGGTGAGAACACATCCACCCAGCTCACCTGTGGAATGCATGTTCAGGGGTGACTGGATCATGGTATCAGGGTCTGGCATCAATTGACTACAATGTCAAGGAAAGCACTACCTCTGTCCTTGTTATGAAATCCATTTTTTTTCCCTGAGGAAGATTGGCCCTGAGCTGACATCTGTTGCCAATCTTCCTCTTTTTGCTTGAGGAAGATTGTTGCTGAGCTAACATCTGTGCTAATCTTCCTCTATTTTATGTGGGATGCCGCCACAGTGTGGTTTGATGAGCAGTGTGTCTGGGATCCGAACCTGTGAACCCTGGGTTGCTGAAGTGGAGCATGTGAACTTAACCACTACGCCACTGGGCTGGCCTCCTACCTCTATTTTTTTTCTTTTTTTATGTGAGTCACTGCCATAGCATGGCCAGTGACAAGTGGTGGAGGTCCATGCCCAGGAACTGAACCTGGGCTGCCAAAGTGGAGCACACCAAACTTAACCACCAGGCAACCGGGACTGGCTCTGAAATCCATTTTAATATAGTGTTTTGCAGTGAAAATTTCAAGAGCACCAGCAGTTACAGCAACTCCCTTCTCCGACACTCAATCGTCTGTAAAGTGACAATGGCCTCAAGATGCAATGCAAGCATGTCTGTGCTCTTGTGAGCTACTTAACAGGACATTAGCAGATCAGGGTCACGAGCAAAGAAATCACCAGGCAAGGGGGTCACAGGAACAGGTGCCACTGCTCTTCCTGCCCAAATTTAAGCTCCCTGTGTGGCCCAACCAGATGCTCAGCAAAGGGCAAAACCGTGGCTGCGCCACTTCCTGTTATCCACAACTCTGGGAATGAGGAAAAGGGCCCCGGGAACAGATCGCTGGAGAGGTACCTGGAGTAGCGGGCAGGGCATGGCGCCCCCGACAGGTGTGATGAACGAAGTGGGCACAATCTTGGTGTCCCCATATGTGAAGCCCACCAGTGCCTGGGTGGGGCTCACGCACTTCTTCACAACCCCTGGAAGGAACCAAATTTCAAATCAAAAATAAATAATACCTATTCCCTTTGGCTTGCCCCATCCTGTTGGCTTCGCTAAGTTGTACATTTTGCCTGTTTAATTCAGTGCGCCCCTGATTTCTCCCCCAGATAGCGTTGGATACGGTGTGATGCATACTGTGCTTGACCAACCCAAAGTGGTGGAGCACAGTGCTCTGGTTGGGAGCACCTGCTGGGCTGGGAAGCCCAGAGAACGTGCAGACGCTTGTTCATCCAGCATCACCAGCAACCGTCCTGAGAGGACATCGTTCCTAGAAACAAATTTCCTCTCCTTGGACGCTTCCTACCTGCTGATTTCCTTCCTTATTTATTTTAGCCATATTTCCTTCTATAATACTTAGAGATAGATAATTGTAGTTATTAAATTGTGAAAGAGAAAAGGAAATATGAACTACCATCCTCAGCTTTTCATCTAATAAATGATAAGGTAACTAGGCTGAACACACTCCATGGCTTCCTTAAAATGTACAGCCAAAACAGGAAAAAAGAAAAAAGAAGCAAGAAGTTTCCTTTTAGTTATACTCAAAGAGAGGATTATAACAGGAAAAGAAAATACGTGTGTTAAGGTTCATGCATTTTGTCACGCATCCTAGTTGAAGTTTACCTTCCCATTAAGGAGGGATTACAAACATTAAGGGGAAGTTTTGTTTTTTTTTAAGATTGGCATCTGAGCTAACAACTGTTGCCAATCCTTTTTTTTTTTTTTCTGCTTTTTCTCCCCAAATTCCCCCAGTACATAGATGTATATTTTAGTTGTGGGTCCTTCTAGTTATGGCATGTGGGATGCCGCCTCAGCATGGCCTGATGAGCAGTGCCATGTCTGTACCCAGGATCCGAACCGGTGAAACCCTGGGCCGCCAAAGCGGAGCGCGCAAACTTAAGCACTTGGTCTCAGGGCCGGCCCCGAAGGGGAAGTTTTGACATGGACCTTCCCTGGCCAGTAGCAGCTGCACTTGTTCTCTGCCCTCGGCCCCAGAGAGGTGAGGCCGTGTCTCCTGGCTCTCAAAGGTCTCTGGGAACCATTTCAGGGGCCTGGGCTCTGGAGCTGGGACCAGCACGCAGAAGCCCCTCCAGTGCTTTTGATCTTTCTCCTGGTGGAGGCTTGGTGATCCCAGGCATCTTCCTGGGTTAGAGTCAGGCTCCCCACCTTTGCCAGAGGGCTGTCTCATCCTCAGGCTGGGGAAAAGGGGATGCACCCCTTTTGAGACCCTCAGCAAAAACGTGGCCCATGCTCGGTGGTCAGAGGAGTCTAGAAATAGTCTAAGCACACAAGGCAGGTCAGTTCATCTGGTGAAAGATGCAGGAATAGTTCTCAACTTTTGCTCCAAACAGGAATTTCTTGGGCCGGAGAATGGATTTTTCACCTCTGGCTGTAAGAACCTTCCTATATTTACAGCCCAGCTTAAATTCCAGCTCCTGAACAAGGCGTTAGCTTTGCTCCACCAGAAGCATGCCCTCCACCTGCCCCACTCCACCGTGTCACCCTACACGTCTGTTCATCACATTCTCCTCTTCCTTTAGTCTCAGAGGGTTCCTCTCTAGCCCCTTGTGCTGGTTTTTGCCTTTCTGAATTGCTTATTAAAGTTTTTAAATTCCAAGCAGCGCCCTCTACCCCCAGGAGAGGACGGGAGTTGTTTATGTCTCCTAAGAGGAGCTCTCACATGGGTGATAGAAAAACTCTTGACGTGTAATTAACGCTTTCCAATTTACAAAATATTGTATATTAGCATATGTAATAATCTAATGGGCATTTAAAGTGTTTCAAATCCCATTTGGAAAGATGAGGAAACTGAGGCTCAGTGATTCCAGTTACAGGGCTCATGGAGACAAGATGCAGACTTCAAAGAAATGAAAACTCAGGATTTTCTGACCCTAAATCATCACCCTTGAGAAAGTATCACATTTCCCGGCCCCCTCCCTGCCCCGCCTTCGCCTTCCATTGTAAGTTGTTCCTTTGGCACAAGGCAGAAACCTTGCAACCTGGATTTACATCACTGTGAATGTCCTAAAGTAAAATGCTCCTTCTTACTGAACAACAGGAAGGATGACCCAATTCCCACAAATAATGATTTAAAATAAGGTTCTGAAATGTGTCTTCCTCCCTGCCTTTCAGCATCCTGAGAAGCCAGGCTGTCAGCTTGTCACTTCCATTCTGAACAGTGCAGTCATTCCTCAACTGGATAATCCACTCGGACCTGTGGAAGAGAGTTAGCCACATGGAAATCCCTGCCGCGGTTCCCAAGGATGGCAGCAACCACCGGACCAGCTCTGCTCCTGTGTAGACCTGGCCTTAAGCCACGGACGCTCTGATCCAATTACTCTGAAGCACCTTCTGCTGAGGTTCGTCTTAAAGCCAGCTATTTTCCATGAAAAATGTTTAGGAGGCTTGGGACAAAAGTTATCAGAAAAGGAGTCACCAATGAGTATCATGCCTGTGCTCCACAAAACTCTTTCACCTTCTTTTTTGCAAGGGAGAAAACAGTAAGGCATCGTGACCAGGTGATCTGAATTAACGTCACTAATGAGGGCACACGGACATTAGGTGCCTCTGGATGAGATGCCCTGAGCGGGATGTGACATCATTGTCATCACGTAGGTAGCATTCTTTCCAGGTATGCATAACCTGAATCCAATCTAAACCAAATTGAGGAATATGCTATAAAATAATTGGCTTTACTTTTAAATAATGTCAGTATCATGAAAGATGATAGAAAAGGCTGGAGAATGATTCTAGATTAAAGAAGACTAAAGAGACGCTAAGCAAATGCAATATATGATTCTAGGTTGGAGCCTGTACCGGGGGAAAAAATGCTACAAAAGCCATTATTGGGACAATTAATAGAATTGAAATGTACAGATAAAAAGTAGTATGATAATGTTAAATTTCCTGAATTTTATAACTTTGTGCTGGTTATATTAAGAGAATACCCTTGTTCTTGAGAAATACACACTGATGGTTAAAGGGGCATGATGATATTACCTAATCTCAAATAGTTCAGAAAAAATAATGTGTGTGTGTGTGTGTGAAGGTCAGTAGGGAGACAGAATAAAATAAAGTAATAAATGTGACAAAATGTTAAAAATTGGCAAATCTGTGAAAAGAGTATACAGGAGTTCTCTATTATTCTTGAAACTTTTCTAAGTTTGAAATTATTTTTTATAAAAAATAACTCTATGAAGGTAAAGTGGAGTTGAAATTCCCAACTGAGGAAAAGACCCATTGACTTTGGGGGGGGGGGCACAAACTCAGTAGATCCAGTAATCCACGTGCTGTCATTTAATTTGGCTGAATCAATATTTACTAACTAGCCACCAATCAAAATGACTGATTATATGACTAAATTCAAATGTTTATTTCCTCTAAACTGACTTTTTTGAGTTTAATCACAGCTATAAGTTTGAAATTCCTGAATAGGCAGATCCCATGCGGCTCTTAGGAGGGTGTGCTCTCTGCCTCTAGTTGCATATTTTTTAAAAACCAGGGCAATAATCGCTGGTGACACGGCCGCAGGTGTCGCATGTGGCTGTGCTGTTACCCGTGTCTCCTCCACTCCCCCTGCAGCAGGTCTTCCCATTTTCTCCTCACACAGGAATGGTGCTGGGGAAAAGGTCAAGCCGTCCTACTTTTCTCTGAGACCCTGACCAGTAAACTGATCCCAAGCCCTAATCCAGCCATTTGGAATCCAGTCCTTTCCAGCATTCCCATTCAACTGTCAAATTGGCCTGGGACCCCTCTCCAAGGCTCCCATTCAGCAAATCAAGTAGAGGTGGTCTTCTATCATCACCTCCCAGCAAATCTGAGCCCCAAAGATTTGGCAGGTTCTCAGGAGCTCTCTTGCAAAGAAGAGCTTCATGCCTTCATGAGCATCTCAGAAGCCCAGATCCATATTTACTCTCATCCAGTCAACTCCAAAGCACATTTACCAAATTTCCAGTAAAATGTCCCAGTTGCCAGTTCTACACATAAGCCTGCTGGAAACCAAAACTCTTCCTGAAGCATTTTTCCCACTTAAAAAGAAGATTTAATTAAATTTAATTAATAACGAATTTTTCTAACTGGTGATTGATAGATAATGCCTACTACGGAAGACCAGCTTATTGCTGCAGTCTGATCTTTTTGCTTGACAGACCATCCTCAGGATTCTTTCTCTAAGCTCTCTTTTCCCTACAAGCCTTTATCATGATTTCAATGTCTACTTTTGTGTTGATGTGTCAAAATTCCCATCTCCAAACAGATTGCCTCCCCAGACTCTAGACCCTTATCTTTGCTTCTCTGACAACTTCAGTTGTCTCATGGTGCCCCCTGCAATTCATTGTGTCCCAGACATACCTCATTATCTTCCTGTCCACACCACTATCTCCTGTAGGTATGTCTATTTACCTTATGACACAAGCCAGTTACCTGAGCGACATCCTAACCCACTCTGTGTACACTCTTTACACAGCAATGGGAAGGATCTTTTCAAAACCTCAAGTGCGACTATGTTTCTCCCTGCTTGAAATGTGGTTCTCCAATAAAGTCCATCCTATTTAACACGACCCTTTATGAACTACCCCATACTTACTCCTCTGAAGAGCTTTATTATTTTCTTCCTTTCCTTTGCATTCTAGGTTCCAGCCATAATCTATTTTATTTCTCCAGACATAAAATGTTTTTCTTCACCTCTAGATCTTCACACATACATATTATTTTCACTATCTGTGAAGCTCTCAGTGAACTTCAGCTGGCTGATTCCTTCAGGATCACATGTCCCAGGAAAATCTTGGGCAAACCTCTCGGGTCCAGCCACAGTAGCCTCTTCCTCCAATATGCCATGAGAATTCCAGCCTCAGGACTTTGTACTGCCATTCCCTCTGCTTAGAACTCTCTTCCCCCAGATAATCTCATGGTTTACCTCTCCTCCTTTAAATCATTACTTAGATGTGACTTTCTCTGGAAGCTCTTCATTGACCGCCATATTGCAACCTTCACATTGACACTCTCAACCTTCTTTCATGGCTTGATCCTCCTTCATAGCACTGTATCTGACACACTGCATATTTTATTTATTTGGTTGCTCGTCTGTCTCCCTCACGAGCATGTAAGCTCCATGAAGACAAGCATTTCCATCTGTTTGCTCACTACACTAGACCAGTGTGTGGTTCAATATTTAGGAATATTACATACACGAAACATAGCAGATGTGTAGTAAAAATGGTTCACTGAACAAATGAGAGATTAAAATAAATACATTTTTATGGCTATTTTTCCCCCGTAAATATGGGGAGAAAGCTCATCATCGTTTCATTTTACAAGTGGAATACCTTAGTGCAGCTCATGGGAAAGAAAAGTTTGAGAACCTCTGGTCTCTGATATCATACTTTCTAACAAAAGAATCTTATAAAATAAAATATCTACCTGGAAAATAAAAGCCATTTTCATCACATCTTGCAATAACCTTCTGGCCTTTGAGGGGATCCAATTTTTTTGATTTGATTTTCTTTGTTGGATTCTCTTGAAACTTCTCTTGCTAAAAAAGATAAAACATTAATAATTGATAGGAAAAGACAATGCAGACAGTGAAAATCACAGGTATGGGGTATCTTGGGATTCTCTACTGAGAATCAAACTATTGAAGAATTATGGAACATACATAGATTGTCTACTCACTCTGGAGTACTTTCTGTTCTATGTTGCTGGGAACAGGCTTTTAAAACTGAACTGATAGGGCTAATCACTGCCCATAGAACGTAGGACAGAATTTGCAGTCCAAATCTAATCAAGTTTTGTCAAAACAAAAAAAGGTCAACCTTTTGCAGAGAACTTAAACAGGATCCAGAGTCTTAAAACATAACGGTCAGTATATCCAATATATAATCCAAAATGCAACATACAAAAAAGCAAACAAATATGTCCAATTCTCAAGGTAAAAGACAATCAGTAGATCAAAGTACTGAGGTAATCCAGGTTTTGGACTAATCAGATAAAGACCTTAAATCAGCAATTATAACCATAATCCATGAGGCATAGGTAAATACTCTTGAAATGAAGGGTAAGGTAGTTGTTTTCAGCAGAGAAATAGAAACTGTAAAAATAATAACCAAATGAAAATTTTAGAAGTAAAACATACAATGTCTGGAGGGGCTCAATAGCAGAACTGATATGACAGAGGAAAGAGACTTGAAAACAAGTCAGCAGAAATTATGCAATCTGAAGAACACAGAGAAAAAATATTTTAAAAAATGAGCAAGATCCTTCCTGTTCTGGATAACTCCTTCAAAGCCCAGCTCAGTTATAATCTCTCTGGGAAGACTTTACCCCCAGGCAATTTCAGAAAAAACAATGCAAAGGACTGCTTTGTTATTTCCAAATGGTACCTATGAATCAAGGCTTGGAGTGAATGCAACGGCTGTGTCCACTAGATGAAGAAACTGGTAGCATAATTTTTGATTTGTAAAATCCAATTTTCTATGCTTTATGATTGATCATTAATAGAAAGACCCAATCCTTGCTCATCCTCCCCCCACAAAAAAAAAACAACCCAAAAGCCTCCATTCCACCCTCCAGAATAGTCATTATTTTTAATTCCCCATCAATTTGAGGACCAGTGCTCTTGTAATATATATTTTAAGTGAATTATTAAAAAATAAAATAAACATACAGTGTTTGGGTTTCTGGGTAAAATCTATTGAGGGACTCTAAAGAGCAAACAGTAGCAAATGGGTTGAGAAAGAAGACAAGAATTATTTGAAGTACCACCAAACTGGTGGGGAATTTACTATTTTTTTCCTTTCGTATTCCCAGGGCTGATCTCAAGGCAACCTAATACACAGAAGTGGGCACCTGGGTGCAGACAGAGAGAGCCTAGGAGAAGGTCTCTAGTTCTGGCTTGAGGAATGGGAAAAGAAAATCCTAACACTCAAAGGATGCAGAAATCCTCCTTCCTTTTTCCCCCATCCTCAGACCCAAGTCCCCGAGCAATCGTGTGGCAGTGGCAGCAGTGTTGGCAACATGAGCCTGAAGGAGCCAAAACTCTGAAGGAGGGGAACCTTCTTGTCTGATTAGTGACACTGTGGTCCCAACATGATGGGAGGAACTCACATTGTTTTCTCTTTCTCTGTGCCTGGCTTCTGTTTGTCCCCAGATGTAAGTACAACAGGTGGAAGCATGCAATTGAGTTAGGAACATAAAACCCCAGATTTCTGGCTGGAGGACTGGAAAGAGCGGCCCTAGGAAACCAGAAATTACTGGGAAGATTATTTACATTAGAAAAGAGAAGGTCAAGTAATACCCCAATAAGGAATCAGAAAGATACCACAAGAAAAAGAACACTACAGACTTATATTCCTCATGAATGTAGATGGAAAAATCCACGAGAAAATATTGGCAAATGAATCCAGCAACATATAAGAAGGATTATACACAATGACCAAGTAGGACTTATCCAAGGTATGCAAAGCTAGTTTAACATCTATAAATCAATTAATGTGATACACCAAATTAATAGAATAAAGGATAAAACCATATTATTATTTTAATGCACAGAGAAAGAGCATTTGACAAAATCCAACACTCTTTTATCATATAGACTCTGAACAAACTAGGAGCATGACGGGACTTTCTCAACTTGATGAAGGCATCTATGAAAAGCCTGTGGCAAACATGATACTTAATGGGGAAAGACAGGATGATTTCCCCTTAAGATCAGAAACAAGGTAAGGCATTCCTGCCACTTCTATTTCACATTGTACTTGAGGTTCTATCCACTGCAATCAGGCAAGAAAAAAATAGAGGCATCCGATTGGAAAGCAGCAGGAAAAATTGTGTTTATTCATAAATGATATGGGAAACCACCATAAATGATTAGGGAAACCACCCAAAAGCTACTAGAATTAACAAGTTCAGCAAGATGTCACGAGGTGAGGTAAATATACAAAAAAATCTATTATATTTCTATGAACTAATAATGAACAATCTGAAAACAAAACTAAGAATCCCTCTTATAATAGCATCAAAAGAGTAAAGTGTGTAGGTATAAATATATCAAAATAAATGAAAGATCTATACACTGAAAACTACCAAATATTGCTGAGAGAAATTAAAGATCTCAGAAGTGGAGTGACATATCATGTTCTTGGATGAGAAGACTTGACATGGTTAAGACAGACATTTTTCCCAAAATGATTTACAGATTCAATATAATTCATATCAAAATCCCAGTAAGGGGCTGGCCCTGTGGCCGAGTTGTTAAGTTTGGGCGCTCCACTTCAGCAGCCCAGGGTTTCACCAGTTCGGATCCTGGGCGCAGGCATGGCTCATCAGGCCGTGCTGAGGCAGCATCCCATGTAACACAACCAGAGGCACCCACAACTAGAATATACAACTATGTCCTGGGGGGCTATGGGGAGAAGAAGAAGAAGAAGAAAAAAAAGAAGATTGGCAACAGAGTTAGCTCAGATGCCAATTTAAAAAAAAAAAATCCCAGTAAGATTTTTTTATTTTTGTTTGTTGTGGAAATTGAGATGCTGATCCTAAAATTTACACGTAAATGTAAAGGACTCAGAAGAGCCAAAACAATGTTGAAAAAGAACAAATTTGGCAACTTACACTTCTTAATTTCAAAATTTACTCTAAAACTTCAGTAATCAAGAAAGTGTGTTGCTGACATAAGGATAGTCATATTGATGGGGGGTCAGTGAGCCGAGGAGTCGAAAGAAAGATTTCTTGGACTCTCAAGATCTGGCAGTAGTGCTCTTTTACTTAGAGAATAGTGTGGAATAGCATGGGGACAGGACCGGGGGGCAGTCAGAGCTGCTGCTGGCATGGGGAGCTGCTGCTGCTGCAAACATGGGTGGAGAGTAAGGCTAAATTTAAGCCATAGGTATGTGAGTTATCTCTTTACAAGACAAAGGAAAGAATATGTAAAAAGAGTTGTTAAAATGGTATCAGGGCAGGTGGGGTCTGGTTGTTGGGTGGTCCTATAACTTTTAGATAAGAATCAAACCGGATTAAGTAAACGGCAGAAGTCACCACTTAAATATTATCTTCAGCTAAAGACAAAGGAGGATGTTGGTGGGGGAGGGGCGGGGCGGGCAGTCAGTTACATGAGGTTGCCAGACAGTAAACAACTTAAGTTCTTGCCTTTGGCATTGATTAAGAGTTTCTAGAGATAAGTTCATCTCCCTTCTTCCTGGCACAGAGAGGGAGGCATCTTTACAGATGGAGGTTTCCCTTACAAATGTAAATGTTTCCCAATAAAGAGCAAGCAAACTCCGCTCCTCGGAGCTTGCTTCTCATCTGCAGTTTTAAAATTAACCAGCCTAAAATCCTCATCAATATGATCAAGGCAACAGTATTGAGAACCCAGAAATAAATCCTTACATTTTTGGTTAATTGATTTTTGACACTCTGGAAAAAGTTTTGGCAGTTTCTTTAAAAATTAAACATAAACTTACTGTGTGCCCTAGAAATACCATCATCGGGTATCTAGCCAAGAGAAATGAAAACTTATATCACACCAAGAATTTTATGTGAGTGTTCATATCAGCATTATTCACAATAATGAAAAAGGTGGAAATAATTCAAATGTCCATTAACTGAGGAATGAGTAAAAAGATGTGGTATATCCATACAATGGAATATTATTCAGCCATTTATATATGAAATGTACATAAAAGGCAAATTTATAGAGACAGAAATTGGTTAACAGTTACCTAGGGCTTGGGGTGAGACTGGAGATTGACTGCAAATGGACATAAGGGACCTTTTCAGGGTCATGGAAGTGTTCTGCAACTGGATTGTGGTGGTGGTTGACAGCTCAGTCAGTTTTACTAAAAATCACTGGATTGAAATAGGTTAATTTTATGGTGTGAAAGTTATATTTATATGACTGCTTTTAAGGTAGAGATAGGCAGTCATTTATTTCTGGTTTGCTCTGTGTAACTGCTCGAGGTATTTTGCATATAGTGGGCTGAATGAGTGAATGAGCATAGACACTTGTGAATTTACTCTTAAATCAGAAGGGAAACCACATAGGCATTTTCTTCAAATCTCTACATTGCAGAAATTGGGCATTTTCCCTCCTATACTGTTTTCATTTTCTGTTTTCAGGACAATTCACTTGTTAATTCTTGGGTTTCCCAAGGAAATTAGTCCGCCATCCCAATCAGAGTGCCCAGCGACTTTATCTCCAGCTTCTCTTCTTCGCAGACTATCAAATGCTGCTCCTCTCCATGGTACAAAGCCAATATACAGTGTGCTCACATGCATTTGATGCCACCATTTTGCTGTGGTACAGCTGTATATCAATAAAGTATTGAATGCATATTTTATGAATTCATCTGCAGGCCTCTGCTTAAGCAAGCCTCTAATTTATGAGGCCACTGACTATAAAAATGTAAATAACTTCAGGTAGTCTGAACGCTGTTTGCTCTTGGGTCATTATTCATGTTCAATACAGCCTAGGCTCTGGAAATAAGTGGGCTCACTTCCCTGGTGCCCTGATGCAACTGGGTTCTGTTCCAGCTGTCTATCATCTGGATCTGTTTGGAGATGCTTTTCAGGTTCAGTGAAAGGAGTGGGAGCAAGGTTTACTTCCTGGAAGATGAAAACTTAAGATTCAGGTCCTCAGAAGTGAAGAAATAATGAACTAAGGGGTTAAGCGCTCTTGAAGGAATTGTGGGATCTTATCACATCTTCAGACTTGTGTTGCTTGTAGCCTACGCAGCCACAGACAAAAATGTAAAATGAACACTATCCTTTTGTTCATGATGTTCCCATTCAGCTGGATTTTGCTTGGGTCTCTCCATTCTCAAGGAATTTCTATTTTTACTAATGGACTAATGCATGTCAAAGAGGATGGCCCAACATCATTGGTGGATGGTGAATTTTATCTGCTTGTTCCCGGGCTTTCACCCAGAGGAGAAACCTAAGCACTCCTTCCCATGGGAGATTCACAGTGACCTGCTGCAGTCTGAAATGGCCTCAAAGGGAGGAGACTGGGTGAGGAGACAGGAGAAACAGGACCGAGTGCTGTCTAGCCGGCTGTGTGACCTTGGGCAATCTTTTAGCCTTCCTGGGCTTCAGCTTATGCATATGCAGAATGAGGGGACAAAGTAAATGGTCTCTAACATCCTCTAATTCCATATTTCTGTCCAGGAGAGCCTACGTCTTACTACGCCCTTCTGCAGTACTAGAGAAACTGTCAGGCCATGTGTATACAAGGACAGGGACACGACCTTTGTTTGCAGTTTTTACAATATGAGGGAAATGTAACGGCCAGGACTGTGAACAGGAGTAGCACATTTTCTGTCATCTACTCCAAAGAGATGCCCACACCACGGCTCCCTACAGTCAGTTCTTCAGTGGAAGACTCCAGGTAAAGTATTCCCGTTTTTGGTAGAATTTAGAATCTTAAGAATCTGGAACATCTCAAGTTAAATCAGCTGTTACTTAAAAACCTCACCTTTACATAAGGTTAACTTCCAAGGCCACCTTGCTTCATGCCACCAGTGTTCACATCAAAACCCAGTCGGCCAGGGAGGGGCTATTGGTCACTGAGGCACCAGACAGCCTCACCTCCAGACCAATAACATCCTGTTATTCCAAAAAGAGTCCACTTCACTTCCAGAAAGGCATTTTTCCCCTTTAGATTTCATCAATGTAACAGTCAAGCCATTTATTAGAACCTATGCCTAGAGAGATTTAAAGTTCCTTTTCAAAATTCTAAATGAGTATAACCGCATATTTATTTAACAAGCCCCCTTTCATCTCTAGATTCTAAACACTGATCCTCTCAATACCTGAGCCAGAAGCTAACCAATGAGATTACCTTCTACGTTTCCACAGGTACAAATTTGTGAAGCCAGTTGCCCCAAATCCTCAAAGAACTCTTTTTTTTTTTATAGTTGTCACTCGCTTCCCAGTTCCTCTGATATAGAGCAACCGCTTACTCTGGGACGACCTTCTCTGCACGAGCAACAACCAATGGTACCAAGGCAGAGTTCTACAGTGTTCATTTTTAACACACTGAAAATGCCACCTAAAAAAATACTTTTCTAAATGGCTGAAAAGTATCACTTCTCCTTCAAGTCATTCACACAGCTGTGAGTTCACCTGTAAGGACCATTACAGACACTAAGGGGCTTTGTACATGTAACGCACATTTACTTTACTTTTGTTTCCAACTGTTACTACTATTGGCAATAATTTATTTCTGCTTGTTTCCACAGCACGTAGCTTTATGGAAGGAACCATTCACCATACACTCAGTGATTCCTCCATACCAATGCACAATCAATTCAGCTACACCACGGGTAAATGAGAGCAGCCACGGCAAAACAAACTTACGGGGCCAGCTTTCATTCCATAAAACAGACCTTTGGTTTCCCAAATAGAAGGACATCCACCAGGGCAGCTAGACACGCCATCCCTTCAGTCACAGTGTTGGGAGCACCTTTCCAGAAAGATAATATCCTGTCATTTTTGAATTTTGCCAAAGACTTTAGAGACACCGTGCAGTCCATTGCAAAGAACATTCCTAGCCCTGTTCTTTTCCTGCCACACCTCACCTATGCACGTGCACAGTAGAATCACGCCGCTGGGTTTTAAAAAGACATCCCTGGAGGATGAGAGTCAGAGGGGATGGGGGTGAGAAGAAGAAATGCCAGCACTAAATAAATAAGCCGACACACCTCTGGGCTCAGGTGCATGAGAGTTAGCTGCATGCCAGTTTCAGTGAGGAAGTCAGAAGGGCAATGATGCTGGCAGCAGGGACGCTGTCCGCTGGGTAATTTGATTTTGCCTTGTCTCCAAAATCCAGAGAATCCCATTCATTTCTTTGCCAGATTCAATTATTAGGTGATATAGAGCAGGACCCCAAATGGTGCCACCGTCCTTTCATGTCATTACTCAATTTCAAGGTCATGCTCTCAGGTTTGCATTGGTGGGGACGGCGAGGTTACTACATGTTTGATGCTTTAAAATTTTCCATTTACCAAACAACGTGTTTCCACATCAGGTACAGAACGCATTTGTATGATTTAACTAGCACTAGTCTTTGGCTTAAAATTTTGCTATAAAACCACTACTAGGATATTTTTTCCCGTCCCAAATCATTGCACTCTGCCACACACTATCCCCAAACTGTACCGGCAGCAGTTCCCATGCGCCTCTCTGTCCATGTTTTGTCCTTAAAGGCTCTGACTGCTCTAGTCAAGGTAACCCATGTAGTGTGGGGCGGGTTTTGACTTTTCCTCGCTCCAGGATTCCTAATTATAGGAATATTTGCAAACTGTCTCTGTGAGCAATTCACCTCCCTTCAAATCCTTGGTGAGGAGGACAGGGCCAGCCTGGAGCCTTCTCTGATCTTCTCAGTCTCTCCCCTCATTTAAATGTAGAGGGGTTTCCTCCACTCTGAGAGCATCTAAGGTCTGCATCCCTTTGAAAAATGGGTTCTGGAGAGAGAATGAGAAAACGACGTTACAGGAAAATGTAACGCAGGAGTGCCGCACTCCTGTGCAGCCCCTCTAGGCCTTGGAGGAACCACCCAGGGTACATGAGAGGGAAGGCTTCAGTGTGCTGTCCTCCTGCGGCATTTGCATTTTAACAGGAGGCAGACCATTATGCTAAAGGAGTGAAGCTGTAAGTGGAATTTCCTGCCTCAGCTCTGCCCTTCTGAAGAAGTCTCCTTGCAAGACCTCTCATGGGTACAGCAGGTTGGTGCTGGGGCTCACGGGGACACCGAGGACACTGCACGTGAGTCCGGGGCTTAAGGGGGAAACTGAGGCCAGGAGGACGTACAGAGAGCATTGTTATCCCTCTTAAGAAGTCTCGAGCACTCAGCCTTGCTCCAAAATCCCAAGGGGTGTGGGAGGTGCTTCTGTGGAGTTGTTTTCCCCTCCTCCTCAGGGAATAGTGTAACTGCAGCAAACCCAGCGTGAGAAACACACGTCCCCAAAACTTGTGCGCAGTTTCCACTTCCCTCGCTGGGGGCTGCTTCCTAAGCAGACGATGTGGGGAGCTGCGGCCTGACTCGCGTCCCAGCTTATGGTTCCTGTGCTGGGTGAGTGGTTCCTTAGGAAGCAGAGGAGACACCTGCAGGGTGAAGCCTGGACTACAACACAGTGCTCCCCTCCCAGCACCAGCAGCAGCCCCGGGCTATGGAGAAGAGTTAGCCACTCTGAGAGGGAGGTCTCCAACCAAACGATAGTCACTCGCAACCCAAAGGGCTCTTGTGAAAGGATGAAGTTTTTGAGTGCGTTTTCTTTTTTCTGGTAGCTGCAAAGGAACCTAATAAATATGCATTAGTTGCCCTAGACCAGGCTCTAAAGAAGGTTAGTTAGAATTCAGACGCCCTGTGGTGATTGATTTCCACCATACTGCAGCTCTGAGGGCTCAGATTGGCCAATGAGCATGAAATCTGCACCTATGGCCTCAGAGGGGTGCTAGTGAAGAGAGTATTCAAGGGGAATTTAAAATTTCAGACTTAAGACCTCTCCTTTCTTTATACAGTCAGTGAGCCAAGGACTTGTCTCCAGGGAGGCCACAGAACTAGTAGATTTTGGAAACAGGGTGAAACAATTAGATAGTTAAGCAAGGAATGTGCCCAGAGCAGGGCGCTGGGCAGATCAGGTGGGATAATGGTTCTCACCTTAGGTCTGATCCAGGGGCCAGAAAAGGACTGCCAAGGAAAGCCGGAGTGGAAAAGTGGGGCGCAGTCTAGCTGGACACTGGCATGTGCAGCCACTTCTCCCCACCTCTGATCCTCACCACAGGAAAAACACAAAGCTGTCCCAAACTCAGGCACCAATGGGATGGCTACGTTGGGTGTCAATGTACTGCAGAGGAGAGTATGAGAGCGCCACAGACTTCCAGACTCCATCACATACCCTGGAGGGGGTCAAATAGAGTGACCACTTCTTTCTGAACATGCATGGGCATTCGGATTGGACTCCATTCAAATAAACTTTGATCACCCTCTGCTACACATTATCAATAAACCCTGGGGGGAGCGGAGGTTGGTCTTAATGAATAACAGGTTTCTTCCTCTCCAGTTTACAATCATTGATCAAAATCTTTGGCCTTCGCTGAAAGAATTTAAAATGAGACTGTACTTCTATATGAATCAATAAAGATGATTTGCATCTGTGATGAATTTTTACCCTGGGATCTCAAAAGGCCTGGCCATCTTGAGCTTTGGTTCCAACCAATGGTTTTCACACTGGAGGTCAAGACCTCTTAGTGGGTCATGAAATCAGATCAGTGGGGCATGGTAAAAATGGAACAAAAATATCACAGAATACATCACACATGGTAAGGAGAAATATTGTTTTAAGAAAATAATATACAGAATCTTCCATTGCAGAGGGTCACGCTATGAGTGGAAAGACCTCTGTAGATAAGCTGCCAATTATAAACCCCCTCAGTCATTAACTATGGACAATTGTCCTGGGCACGTGGGCTCTCCCCTGAACAGACAGTGGGGGCTTTGGACACCTGGTGTGGGGACAGGGCAGTGAAGGGAGAGCCTTAGCCCCTGACCTAGAAAGGGGGCAGCAGTGGACCCGTCAATACCACTAACAAACTTAATGTCTTCTCTCCCTCTGGCTCACACCTCAAGTTCCCACCATCCCTTTCTCCTTTCCTTCCCTATGAAGATCTTGAAATAAAAATCTTCACTTCCTGTATTTACTTTTTTAGCTTCTACCCGCTCCTCTAACTTTCTGGCTTGGTCCCTTCCACTGCCTCTTCTTCCTCTTGCAGAACGTCAAATGACCTCCTAATCTATCTCCTTAACTCAGATTTCTCTCTTAAGCTCCAAGGATGCAGCTGTCTATTGGCCTTTCTGACCTGGGTGCCCTGTGGACATCGAAGAATGAAGAGGACCTAAAGTGAATTACCTTTCCCTGAAAACATGCTCTTCTTCTTAACCTCTTCCTCCTGCTTATTCATTCAAATACTTATAAGTTCTTACAAGGAACCCAGCACTATTCTAGTGACTGGGAATGCCCAGAACACAGGGGACCAAGTCCCACCCCATTCTTGTGGAGGAGGAGACAGATCATGAACAAATATGTACGTAATGTCAGGTGGCGAGATGCTTGTGAAGAAAGCAAACATGTGGTGAGGGATTAGAGGATGACAGGGGGTTTAGATGGGCTGGCCAGGGAACACCTGTCTCCCTAAGGAGCAGAGATGATGCAGATATGGTGGTTAACAGTGCCTCTGTCTCCCAGTTGTCCAAGACAGAAAGTTTGTGGGCATCCTCAACCTTGCCCTTTGGCTTACCTCACACATTCACTTTCTACCAGCTCATGTGTCTTTGGCTTATTCCCTCCCCACTGTTCCAGCTTGGCTCAAGGACTCACACCTCTCAGTGGAGTGTTGTATCTGGTTTTAGTCTTTCCCCTCAACAGTGGGCCTCATCACGCTGGTAAAATAATTTTTCCAAGACTCACACCTGTTCACGTCTTCCACCTGCTGAAAATCCTTCCCTGGGAATCCATTTCTTACAGGCATGAGTCCTTGATTCTAGGAGAGAATTCCAAGTCCCTTGGATTCTGGTGCCATCTTCCCTTTCCTGTTTTGTCTCTTGCCATTGCTCTGGTGAACATGCCATGTTCTTCCCACCTCCTGCCTTTGCACAGGCTGATTCTTTAACTCAAAACATTTCTCACACTCCAACCCTCAAATTCCTACACATCCTTCCAGACAAAACTTAATTGTCCCCTCCCTGAAGCCTGCCCCAACTCCCTAGCCAGAATCATTTACTTTTTCCCATCTTCTAATTGTTCTATGAGTGCCTCTGTTGTCATATTTATAACACTCTGCTATGAGGATCTGGGTTCCATTCATTCTATATATATTTATTGAGTGCCCCCTATGTCCTATGGACGCAGACAAATAAGGCCAGACAAGGTCTCTGCTCTCACGGAGGTTACGTCCTGTTCTAACATGGCTCCTCCACTAGGCTGGGCCCATGTCTTCAACGCACTTACACTCCCAATTTGTGTCCAATGTACAGTATCACCTTGGGAGGCCCCGAAGAGAGAGAGAAGAATGAGGCATGCTATTCACTGCCTGAGATCGCCCGTGCCAAACATAGAATCTGATCCACTCTAGGGAATGAATAAATATTTTTTGATGAAGAAATTATGGGAATTATTTTTATTCCCACTTTGTGGACAGGGAATAAAGTAGAACATTTAACTCACATCCCATGAACGATGAGCTTTGATTCCCAGAACTCCAGACAAATTCAATAGTACTCACCATCTTTGGTCTGAATCACAAGAGGCTTCTTTTCACTCCATTAGCAACACTTCCAATTTTTAAATTTAATATAAAGTATAAATAAAAGAATCGTGTTAGAAAATTCTGCCGTTAGGCAGTGGTCTTTCCACAGTTCAACTTGGGAAAGTCCACCATTTGGGACCTGTAATGGTCTGTCTGCACCACTAGAGTAAGGGTGAGACACGGCTGTCCGTTTACGTCCTCCCAGTGCCTAGAATAGTGCTTGGCACCTTGTAGGAACTCGTAAATATTTCAACGAATAAATGAAAGAACAAGCAGAGAGGAAGAGGCGTGATGAAAGGAAGAGCAGATTTTCAGGGAGAGAGAGAATTCACTTTCAGTCGTCTTGATTCTTGGGTGCCCACGGGACATCCAAGTGAAGAAGGTCAGTGGGCAGCCCTGTGTTTGGAGGCATCAGATGGTGCTTCCTAAGGAAACACTAAACAGCTCTTTGAGGAAGTCACTTTGTTTGAATAACAGTAATAGGCATAAGATGTTTTGTGAAAAAATTTTTGCATTCTGTGCAAAAGACATAGCTTTCTACACTGAAGGAAAAAAAGCGATTTATAGAAGAAAATTAAAATTGAACAAAAACAAACAAAACAGAATACAAGAATCTAGAGCCTCAAATAAAGAATTTAAAACCAGGCAAAGCAAGTATCACTCAGCAAAGACTGAAACCAAAAAGATGAATCTCAAAGGTCAGTTCTTTGGGCATATTTTTTTAGACTATCATATAGTGAAAATATGAAAATTACATAGAATTCAGTATGATTTCAGATCATCTACCCCAGGTCTACACACACCCAGGCACAATCAGAAAGGGAGTTTATACAGGCAACACATATTTAGAGCTCCCAAATGTTCACGACCTTTGATCCAGGGATCCCACTCCCAAGAGTTTATCCGAACAAAATAGTTAAACTATTTGCACCACGGAAGTCATTAAAACATCACATGAAAGAGAAGAAAACTAGAAAATATCCCAAGTGTCCAATATTCAGTGAAGAGTTAAATAAATCAGGGTATATATACATCATGGAATATTATGCAACCACAAAAAAAGGTCAATCTGAAGATTCAGAAAAAACACAGCGAAAGCATGTGGGATAAGGCTAAAATTAGAAACAGAATATGAAATGATTATGGACACTCTGACTGCTTGTATGTAAAAAATTTATTCAAGGAGGAAAAAAACTAAAAGTAAATGATCAAAAATGGTAATAATAAGGCAGTGAAATAATAAATTACTTTTTCTTTTTAGAAGGTTTGTTTTACTACTACTAAAAATAATTGCTAACACTTATGGGAAACTTTCAATACCAAGCATTTTAAAACTCACTTTACTCTCATAACAACTCTACAAGGCAGATACTATTAATAGTCCTAATTTACAGATAAAAAACCAAAGGTTTAGAGAGCCAAGATCACACAGGGATTAGATGCACATCTGAGGCTAGACTCTGGATCAAAGTCACTGCATTATACTTCTGTTTGGTTTTATTTTTCAATTAAAAGAAGTATTGTTTAAAAAATAAGGTCATAGTAAAATCAAATGGTATTTCCCTTCTGTTGAAAAAAAGTCCTCCGATCTTAACTGGGTTGGCTCTCACTCTTTTAGAAATTGGCATGGTGGAGTAGGGGAGAGAGAAGGAAGGCCAACGTAGGATGGCAGTGATTTGGGACAGGAAGGAGGGAGGAATACAGACACCTCCACGGCACCCACCTCTCCCAGTGCCTTGCTCACGTAATTCTTCTTGGCAGACTCCTGGAGTTCCATGGCCTGCTGGACGTAGATTTTCCCAGCTAGGATTTCATTTTCCAGCATTGACAACTCCTTCAATGAAATGGGCCAATTCAACCGTTCTAATGCCTCGTTTAAAGCTGCCTTGTTTTCCAAGTACTGGATTGGTTTGTTTGCATCTAACCTAAAACAAAAAAGGGAAGAAACAAAAAACAAAGAATGTGACCATAACAGAAAAAATATGGAAAGACGGTTTTTCAGTAAACCCTCCCCCTGAGGAACATCTGTCAAAGCAGATGTCAGGTGTCAGTTGGCAGAATCACAGCCACACCCTCTGGTCCATCAGGACTCTGGTAGCTTGTAGAAGTTAAAAATAACCATCTCTCATGGGGCAGCCCTGGTGGCTTAGTGGTTAAATTTGGCACGCTCTGCTTTGGCAGCCTGGGTTCCGTTCCCTGGCGTGGACCTACACCACTTATCAGTGGCCATGCTGTGGTGGTGGCTCACATACAAAAAGAGGAAGATTGGCAATACATGTTAGTTCAGGGTGAATCTTTCTCAGAAAAAATATCTCTGTGAATTCAGATAGGTCTTTTCCCCCATTACTTAATGTGATTATCTGATTTTAAAGAAGTTTGACACACATGACATTTTCTCAACATTTTTTTTATGGCATATTTGGAACTAATTTCTTCTTCCCTAGGCCTTAAATCTGGCAGAACCAAAAATGAGCTTCAAAGAGATGTCACACACCATGCCTAGCAGTGACTCTAGAAAACAATGCAAAGTAAAGCAAAACCAAACAAGACCAAAATATGTGCCTCCGTGCAGTTATTCTTCAACCAGCTCATTTTAGTTATTTTGATCTTCTCTCCTCCTTGTAAGTCTAAATAGGCCTAAACTTTCTGGCTTCACTGTTTTGGCAGACAAAGAACAGAAGCCAAACTTTCTGTGAGCTGATCAACAGGCTGAGGCTCCAGGGAAAGCCAGTGAGGTGTGATGGCCCAGGCCCTGGATTCTTTTTCCAGTCCCAGGTACCACTGAGTCAGACACTCTTGGAAGGAGAGAGAGAGAGAGAGAGAGAGAGAGAGATTGAGAGAGAGCGAGAAAGGCATGCCATAATTATCATTCTCTAATTGCTGAAAGTGTCAATTCCTTTGCATGTCAGGTGTTAGAAGAGTACAATGTAAGCCCAGCACAACCACAGGACTCAATCCACAAACAAATTTGTCTCTAGACAACGGCAAAAATTCTTATTAAAAATCTAAATTGGAGTTGCCCGCCCCGTGGGACTAGGGATTGCCGGAGATCTTGGAGAGGACTGGGGCTGGGGGAAGCT